>NC_054371.1:158452537-159052537 GCF_017654675.1 Xenopus laevis
GAAAGATAAACCTGTAAAAAAATTTAAAAAAAAGTAAAATTGTCTTTTTTACACTGCTAATATAATAAATTTGAAACAAAGTGTCACCTGCTGTTTAGGTGGCAGAAAATTAAGTTAGTGAGAAGAGGAATGTCTTGTAAAGTTGCTTCAAATACTGTTAGTGGTTAAAGAAGAGTCGTATGTTGTTTCTCTGCTCAGTTCACTTGGAGGGGTTAAACTTTATGGATTCTTGTATTTTTTCAACCCACATTAACTATTTAACCATGTAACTAGACTTAGTCTTCTCACTAACTTAATTTACTACTAACCGCAACCATATACAGAAGGATCCATTGTTGTTTCAACTTCTTTATTTTAGCTGTGTAAAAAACTGCTAATATTTTAAAAATTAGAAAAAGCAATTTAACGATAAAATGTAAACTGCAAAATTGTATATGTATTTATTTTGAGAGTTTACATTTCCTAAAGTTGTAAGTAAATCACTGACTGAGAGGCCAGAGGCTTTCAGGAAGTTCATTCTGAAGTGCATACCCATGCTATAAGGATAAGGTAATGGAACTGTCCATTTTTTTTAAATAATGTTTTATGGTAGAAAATTGTTGCAGTTTTTTTTGTAATGCAGCTAAGTTTCTGAAATAAGTTTCTAGTTTAATTAATAAATGGTTGTATATTTCAAGTATACCACTAATACCATGTTAGAAAATATAATCTGATATCACATAGAAATTTAGCAGCTGCAGCTGTTAAAATGGCTTCTATAAATGTTGCATTCTGATATAGGAAATAGAAAAGGCAAGAGACCAAAGTTCAAATTGTAGGAAATATTGTGCTCACGTTTCCTGTGTGTTGCCATTGTCATATAAATATGGCTGCCACAGCCCTGCTGCTCCATCACTGGTGGTGAGTGGGGAGAATTTATCTGCATAGATTTCAATCTTAAGAGGTCGTACAATGCGGTGGTAATTCTCGTGGATACATAATGCTGTGGAGAGCCCAATCACTCCTGCTCCAACAACAGTTATGTGCATCTTCCTTATCAGTACAACTCTGAAAAAAACAAGCAAATGGCAATGGAAATAATTATCAGAAGCAAAGTAAACATGTGCATAAGGAGCCTACTCCTAAAAAGAGTACCTGAAAGAGACAGCCCTTTGTTGATCTAAAATAGGCTAAAGTAGGAAACCTTTTAAAATAAACTGAATACATGATCTAAGTGACCATAATTTACTAAAGGGTTGTCATTTTGTTGATAGTGTTTCAGTCACAGTACTGTGATAACTGCTGATTTATTCATTTTATTTTGCCCAAGGGGATTCCAAGTTTTTAGGGTAAGGCCACACTGGGCGTTTTGGGGAGATTTGGTTGCCTGACGACTAACCGCCTCGTCTTTGTGGCGACCAATCTCCCCAAACGCCTTCCCTGACTCTGCGCCAGCTAAAATGAAAAAACGCCGGCGCTAATCACATATGGCGATTCGTTTTCCAAAGTGGGAAACTTTGGGCGACTTCGAATCGCCACGTGTGATTAGAGCCGGCGTTTTTTCATTTTAGCTGGCGCAGAGTCAGGGAAGGCGTTTGGGGAGATTGGTCGCCGCAAAGATGAGGCGAACAAATCTCCCCAAAATGCCCAGTGTAGCCTAACCCTTAGAGTTATCAAATCAGCCATCTTTAAGTATATATGTATGTATGTATGTAACAGCTATCACAGAAAATCAGAAACAGGGGCTAGACAGAAACACTAATATGAAGCTACTTTGGAGATGCATGGTCAGGATTAATCAACACAACTTGAGTCTTTAAAAAAAATGAAGAGTGCAGGCCTTATACCTACATAAACCATACAGCATCCTAATTGGTGGACCCTGCATAACCACATAATTGGATTAGTCACTGATGCAATGTGGGAAAGCAAACTGAATTACTGTTCACTTTAAAAAATATTAACAAATATGGTTTCTGGCAAACAGACATAACATTTCATTCCATTTATTTTACCGATTTTAACATTTACCATGTAATCCCAACATATAAGCAAGCATGTCACTCTTATTGCATAGACCTGCCCCTCCAGCCAGAAACAATTGTGGAACATTATTCTGACCAGCAATGTCACTAAAATCATCTGTCTACCTGTCACTTCAACATTTAAGTTGCTTAAAGAAAAATAATCCTAAATCGTCCACTAATAAACGTAAACAGGAATTATGTCGCCAAGGCCTTAGCCTAGACTTTGTTTCATGAGGAAGCTTTCTGTAGCACAGAGCTGTAAGGACATGAACAAGAGTAACCATGAAAAGAACTACTTTTACTCATTAAACATGTTTTAACCAAAACCATGAAAATAAATGACAATACCTTGCAACAGATTGTCTAAATCAAACATAAATGTGAAGGCTGAAAAATGCAGACAAGAGTGATCTTGTTGTTTGTTCTAAGTAATAACCTCCCTGGCAAGCAACAAATATACAGCTTAGTTAAGACATTTGCAAAACACAAAGCCTTCTATTAAGCAATAAAACACTGGCATATTATTGGGAAACAAGATTTCAAAAACAAAGTTAATTCCTCACCGCGTTCAGCTCAGCTACAGTCATACAGAATTGAAATGCGACAGAAATATAATGTGTGAAATCCTGAGGCATTTCCCGCCCAATGCAAGCACACAACAAATGGTGAGGATGCAAACATTTACTTCAGATTTTTGAATCAGTTCCCTTGGCAATTCCTCGGGCCCCTTCTGAGAGCAAGTGCTCGTTTTCAGTATTGTTGGCTGCATTATAAAAGAAATGTGTTCCTTCCTTCCAATTAATATTCAAAGGCAACCACCAAGGAAAAACATAATCAACAATGCACTAGATTTAGGCAAAATTGTATAAAATTATTGTGGCCTGATCTATAAGAAACCAGGACAGGTAGCAGAACTGTAGAGGGTCTGTCTATGTTGGGTTCCTTAATACTGATATTTACTATTGTTCAGTGTGTTCGACAGGGATCCAGTATGTTGGAAGCCAACATGGAGTTCTGATAGGGCCCTAAAAAAATGTTTTCCTGTTGGCCAACTCTACATACAATGAGAGACGATACACATTAGGTCACTACTGCACTGGGACTACAGAGAGTTTTTCTCTTATGTGCAGGGATAAGGCTTAGTTGCAAGTTCAGTAAATAACTATGTTAAGTTCCATACTAATCTTGTCATGAACCTAGTCATTCTCAAACCAAACAGGGAGATTTAATAAGATGTACTTTAAAAAAAAAAAAAAAAAATAGACAAAGATTTAGCCCATTTACAAAAAAAACATATAAAATACAGTAATTTGAACATGAAAGATTTCTTGGCCATCTTTTTGTTCCCCCATTGCCATTATTCCAAAAACTCATGTTATTTTACTATCTTGCACATCAGATTGTTTAGCCATCCTGTTCCATGTCTTTCAACCTTCACAATCTGCACTTGCATGTCTGTGCTAGATATAATACACCAGTGATTTTTAGCCCATAAAAAACTTCTGAAAATAAATACGACATAACCTGATTTTAGACTAAAGGGGTGATTCACCTTTAAGGTAACTTTTATTATGTTATAGAACGGCCAATTCTAAGCAACTTTTCAATTGGTTTTCATTATTTCTTTTTATAGTTTTATAGTTATTTGCCTTGTTTTTCTGACTCTTTGCAGCTTTCAAATGGACATCAATGACTCCCTTCTAAAAAACAAATGCTCTGTAAGGCCCTCTCCTATTCATATTCCAGTCTCTTATTCAAATCAATGCATGGTTGCTAGGGGAATCTGGATCCTAGTTACTGGATTGCTTAAAGGAGAAGTAAAGTCTTCTTCCATTTGGGCAAAATGTTAGGCTCCCCCAAGTGATTGTATTGACTTACCTGAAACCCCGGGCTGGTGCTCCTATCAGCAGAAAACGGCACCGGCCCGGGGTTATACCAGTGAGCACCAAGGAGCGATCCTCTTCCGGCTTCATCTTTCTTCAAATTTCCCAGGGCAGATGAATGCGCAGTAGACCGAAATCGCCACCTTTTAGTTAAAGTTCGGCTTTTCACTCAACTGCACATGCGCAGCCGCAAGAAGAAAGAACAAGCAAGAAGAGGATCACTTTAAGGGTGCTAGCTGGAAGAACTCCGGGCCGGTGCTGTTTTCTGCTGATAGGAGCACCTGTCTGGGGTTTCAGGTAAGTAAATACATTCACTTGGGGGGCCTAATATTTGGCACTCCAAAGTGGAAGAAGACTTTCCTTCTCCTTTAAGAGGCAAATTAAAGAGCTGCTGAAAAAAAGCAAAATAACTCAAAAACGACAAATAATAAAAAATGAAAACAAATTGCAAATTGTCTCAGAATATCACTCTCTACATCATCAAAGGTGAACAACCCCTTTAAAGAAAACAACCAGATTTGTGTGTGTGGGGATTTGTCATGTATCCCTTATACAGTATGTTAGTGCTGATCTCCTATATATGGAGCCTGGCTATAAAACTGCTGTATTACTGCTCCACGCTTTAAGTAGAGCAGCACTTCCTGTATGCATACACTGCACCAGACATTCTTCCCTGAGGTGGAAAATATAACTGAGCTTTTTTCTGAAACAACCAGCACATGTACACACCCAAACCTTGTGCAAAGCTGCCCGTATCCTATCAGTTCCATACCTGAGAGGAGAACTCAGACATGGCACTACAGTTTTCCAGAACATGGCACAGTACATGTGACACAAACAACGAGTGTCCTGCTTTGTAAAGCAACAGGAAGCAGGAACAAGAAATTCTGTCAATTAACATTTAACTCCCTCAGTTTCACTTTCTGTTTAGGAGTACATGCAACGTCTGTGAGTCGTTTTGGCAGAGAATGTCCCAATATACACACTGTAGGCATGTAATATGTTATTATTAGCCTATAGTTATATAGTGTAGATACTGTATACAGAGCTTTACCAGTCCTGTCACGTTTAATGCATTTTGGGTTATATAATAAAAGGCACTAAGTTTGCCCACGGGCAGTAACCCATAGCAACCAATCAGCAGGAAGCATTTACAGGTCACCTGTTTCTATGCAAACATCTTATTGGTTGCTATACATTACCGCTCCTGGGCAAACTTAAAAACATGAAATCCTTTGCAATGAATCATTTATTACCATCGGTCACAGGTGAATTTCCTCGTTTCACCGGCGGTGAATAAACTCACGAAACTGCGGAGAAAATTTGGCGCGTCAAAAAAAAAAATTGGATGTCCATTGACTTTAAAGGGGTTGTTCACCTTCCAAACACTTTTTTTCAATTCAGTTGTTTTTTGAAAAAGACTTTTTTCAATTAGTTTCCATTATTTATTTTTTAAGTTTTTTCCAAAATCAATTCTAACAGCTGCCTGTAATGAAACCCAGAGATTGTGCTCAGCAGGGACAAAGATAAAAAATGTATCAACTAAATGTATCCATTCAGAACAGTTTACAGCAGTGCCAGGCCATGCTGGGCAGGCGCCCTAGGCAGGCCCGGCAGTCGCGGCGCCTGTGCAAATTCCTGCTCGCGCGCATGCGCAAATTCCTGCATGCGCGAAAACCCCTTTAATGCATTTGGACAAAATAGTCCGGCACCAAATTGTCGCGGGCGTCAACATTTGCGTTTCGCAAGGAAATTCACAAATTTTCCGGCAGAGCGAAACAGGCAAAATTCTCCCATCACTAGTCACAGGAAAGATCATTCGTTTCAATACAGATGTGTAGAGCTGAATTGTCAGATATACAGGAAGAAACAATAGAATTCTACCTGTATATGATGATTCAGCACTAACCGAGGCCGATGTTCTGGTACATTCCTTTTTCCCTATCAAAATTTTCCAGCCAACCCGATCAACGAGCCAACCAATATCCAAGTAACATAGTTTGTAAGTATGTATAAAACAAATGATCTTTCCTGTGACCAATGTTCATGGGAAAGATCATAATTATTACATCTATGGCCACCTTAAAACATACAAAACCACAAAGGGAAAAAAATGAAGATTTATTGCAAAATATTTCACAATATCACTGTCCACATCATGTTAAATTCAGCAGGACATTCTAGAAAATACTAAAAACTAAAAAGTGAACTACCCCTCCATTGGGGATTTTAACTGAAGAGTCTCACCTCTGTATATGCCACAACTTACGGTAAATCTGTCCTTTTGATTTTTATCTCACAGTGCAATTTCTGATTAGATTTACATTCTAGCCTGCGGGAGGCAGTTCCCGGAGACTAGTTGCCCTGAAGAAGAGGAGATTTGTAGCCGCCGACTAATCTCCCCGAATCTAAGCCTGTGTCTCTGCCCTTATTGTGCTTGTACAGTAGCCCTTAACAATTTCACTCTCTTAAAAGGGATGAATGTAATTGATCAACCGCACACCTGTTCATTAACACATACTGCACTGGTGGTGCAGGCTTTCCATTGGCCTGGCTTGGTCCTGGTACTCATGCACTCTTTAAATGCAGTTGGGGAGCTTACGGTACCTCATTTATTGTATCATCACCAATGTATCAATGTTTCGGGGGGTACCACCCTCTCTTTGTCAGGATGAAGAATGAAGTGTACACACACCTTTAAAGCCACAAATCCCACCTCCAGACCCATAGTCCTTCATTGTCCAATTAGTCCTCAGTGTAATGTAGGTTTTCAAAAAGAGGCTTGGGAAGTGGGGTCCATTAATTATTAGTGAAAAAGTCCAACAACATAATGTCCATGAACTGGTTTAAATGATAGCATCAAAAAGAAAAACGTGAACAATTTAGTTAATAAGTTGTACTCGCTGCCAGTGGTGCTGTTAACTTTACTTTACCCATTTTGCTATCCCCACCAGCAATTCTTATCTGAATTTCTATTCACTGTGAAGGATGAAGGACTATGGGTCATGGATGCTGAATTTGTGGCTTTAGAGGTGTGTGTATACTGTATCCTGATGAAAGGAGGTTGGTACCCCCCGAAACATTGATACATTGGTGATACATGGGTTAAGCTCCCCAACTGCACATAAAGAGTGTGTGCTGCTCTGTATGTATTGTGCACGACTCTCTTAAAAGAGAAGGAAAGTCAACTTGCACTTGGGGGTGCCAAATGTTAGGCACCCCTAAGTGATTGTATTGACGTACCTGAAACCCAGGGCCGGGGGGAACTGCACCGGCCCGGGGTTCTTCCAGTGAGCACCATGGAGCGATCCTCTTCAGGCTTCTTCTTTCTTTAAATTTCCCGGGGCAGAAGCATGCGCAGTAGAACGAAATAGCAGACTTTTTAAAAGTTAAAGTTCGGCTTCTCACTCTACTGCACATGCGCAGCCTCACGAAGGAAGAGGAAGACGGAAGAGGATCACTCTATGGTGCTCGCTGGAAGAACCCCGGGCCGGTGCAGTTTTCTGCTGATCTCTATTTTTCAGGTCTCTGAATTCACATCAAGCACATGCAGCAGGCTGCATCTATTCAAACACGATGAAATGCAAATGGAGCGAAACACAACTTCGTATGCTCATGAATACAGCCAGGCATAATACAATGGAATCAATGGGCAAATGCTTTCAGCCAGTTTAATTTGAATAATTTCTAAAAGAGTATTTGGCATTTGTGACATATAACTTAACTTAAAAACAAGATCCAGGAAATAAAAAATAAAAATTGCAATTAAAGGCATTTCTATGTAAGCAATGTCCTTGCTAGTGAAAGTGATACCTGCCTGGCTGTTTATATTTGCTGCCCTACTGCTTCTGACACCTGAAGCAATGTAGCAGAAGGCAGCTGATTAACAGACAGCGGACAAAAATGGATTGTTTTTCAAATCCAAATACATTTATTACACCACTGAAAATATTTATTCAAAATTACACTTTCTTATATTTTGCAAAACAGTTTTTGGTCTTTAATTACTTTAACAACTAAATAATTCTCAAACAATTTCACCAGATGCAAACATCAGTTTATTTATACCTGTTATACAGTTTCACTCACCTGGAATTAGACAAGGATAGCTTGAAACAATGCACTATTATAAGTGTTTGTCACTAGAGAGGATCTGACAATTTATCCTCAAAGGCATGGTTGTCAAACTTCCCCTCCAGATATCCTGTATTTGGTTGGCTGAAGATAATTGGGTTTATATTTCACAGCAGCTAAAGTTGTACAAATACGATACCTGCTTTAAAAGCTTGCACCCTAATAAGGATTTCCATTGACTTGTAAGACCAGCAGCACAACCAAAGTTCTATTTTAAGAGGCAAACTCAGATACTGGATATAGAGTTTCTATATTACAACTATTGTGCAACTCCCCCCCCCCCCATACCACCACCAGCTGCAATGACTGAAAATGCTGAGAGGAAAATCTGAAACTCTTACAGTTTAGACCTAAACGCATCTTTGCTAAAATGAACACAATAAATAGGACTTGTGTTGAAACTACATTTTAAATTTGATTTGCCTGAGCTGAAACATATGCAGAGCAAAGTTGCCCAAAGTTTCTTTGAGAGGAAACTTCAGAAAGCCAAAGTCACCAGTGGTTTGAATGCTAGCCAGTGGCATGGAAACAAGGAATGTTTGGTAGCCCATGGTAGCCAAGATTTATCAGACCCCATGTGCCATTACCCTTAATTAGATTTATCAGCTCCATTTAAGTTCTTTGTCTTCAGAAAGTACTAAAGTGAAACTGGCTGCATATTGTAGTGTCATAAAGAAAAGAAACAATAAATAATTCTTAATTAAAACAAAAGGCAAAAAGTATGTTCAGCACATGCCTTGTTCATTAGGTTTGTGTTGAATTTGGAAGTATACTGTCCCTTTAACAATGCACTATAACAGTATAATGGCATTGGCCACTATTCACTTACTTACAGCTCTTCTCAACCTGGTAGCTCCAATTCACTGATTTTATTTTTTACCATGCCTTGCGCAAACCAAGGGTATTAAAAAAAATGTTGGGTTTCATCATGTTGTTAGAAGTGTCTGTTCCTCACTAATCTACAACCATTCACTTGTTCTTCTCAGGACCCAGCTCCTTTTCATTTAGGAATATGCTCAGAGGGTCTGCATATATGTCACTCATGCTCTTTTTATACATCCCATCATCTAAAAAAACTGGACTAACATCCATGGCACAATCATAGCTCTCCGGATCACTTTCTCACCACATTTATATCTAGTATAGGTCAATCTAAAAACAACTGGACTTGCTGAGTAATCAATGAAGACGTTTCACTACTCATCCGAGCAGCTTCTTCAGTTCAAGTTTTCGGCATATAAACTCTTCCACTAATCCATTTACAATGGCACATTGTAACTCTTCAAAGAGGTGCCAATTGTTTTTAGATTGACCTATACTAGATATACCATGACCTGGATGAATGAAAATCGTCATAGTCATATTGCCTTTCTCACCACATTATTGTACAAAACTGTACATCAAACAATAATTGTATGTGTGTTTGTGTGCAGCTGTAAAATAAATCAGCATTCACCAAAACAGGGAAGGGTGTCAGAGGCAAGGAACAAGGGGTCAGAATAAGAAGAATGGGACTACAAACCAGTGCATTTGGGTTGTGTGCAAATAGTCAAATCAAATGATAGGTATTTCTGGTCTCTATGCATATTTTAGATTCTCAATGTATGTGCATCACTCTTTTTTTTTTGTAACAAATGGAGACAAAACACTGATTTTATAAGGGGGACATAAAGGAACATGTTTAACACCATCAGCGTTTTTACAAGCTAGTCAGTTGATTATATTTTGTGTTCTGACCTTTGTAGTCATCTTAAATATTGCTAGCATTTTAATAAACAATGAACTTGTTTTACAGGTTTTACACTCATTTCATTTATATAACTCAGTTGCTTCCTCTTGATTCACAGTCACTCATCTTCCCTGCCAGTGCGAGATTTTTAGAAGCACCAGAAACTGGCCCCCGTCTTCCACTGATTTTATTCAACTGCAGGGTTATGCGGTTCCCACTGAAGTCAATGGGAGACAGCAAGGGTGATTTTTTTAGTGGTTTCTCTACTAAATGCTGTCAGAGCTGGCCCACAGTATACCATTTTCAACTGGCAGTTACCTATGCTGGCTAAGATATTGGGGGCCCACAAAGCAATTTTTTGAGATTTTCTGTAGGCCATATTTGTAACTCTGTAATTGTAATATAGATGTTGATAGATGTATAGAAGTCCTTAGGTTTCTAAAAGGGAAGACATGTCCACCTGGAGCTGACCAAGAAGCAAAAGATATGGCAGGCAGACTTTGGCCTAGAAACATGGAGATCATAATTAAAAAAGGCTAATGTTGGCAACAGAAACCTAAACACAAGAGCACCCCCAGGAAAGTAACATGCAGAGAGTAAAGAAGAACCAATGCAGCTGGCCCTTGCCACTCCTCTTGTTACAAAAGTAGTTGGTTGGTTATTGTGATGGCATAGTCAAGGGAGACTTACTGTAGCCTGAAACATTTTCGTTGCATAGCTTTCTCTAAATCTGTAGTGGCCAATATACCATGTTTTCCTTAAAAGTTCAATTTGCTTTAGCAATGAGTGGCCAGTGTTATACATAAGCAACTCATCTTCTTATCTGTACCTAGCTGCTTATTAAATTAATAGCCCAAAGAATTTGCAACATAGAATGTTAGGTAAATCTGAACAACCGCAAGAAAATAAATAATAAAGCTGGATAAAAGTGTCAAATTCTACAAACAAAAAGAAGCAACTTTAATGCACTCTACGCTCCTTTGAGAGCTACAAGTGACAAATACATAGCAAGAATACAAATATACAGTACTTACTTTAATAAGTCACTTTCAGGCACTAACACTGATTGCACGGATAAAAAGGAACCAATGGAAAATCTGAAATCATGAATTTCCTTTCATATCTTACAGCTTCAGACTGTCTGTGGCACACGCTCTGCTGATAACTGAAAGCATGGACTGTCCCAGCTCCTCCTCAAACAATCATCTGACTTTTCAACATTCATTTCCTTGAAATATGCACTACTGTATATATTATATTTTTTGTTTCTATACTATTCTCATTCTCCTTGATGCATCATTGTATACAGTTGTGCCTTATTTATGTTCATAGCACTTGTGTGCTAAAGAAATGTAATATATTTAGGGAACATCACAGCCCGTGGGTGTCAGAACTGAAATACAAACTTTTGTCTGGGCAAACTGTCTGGGTGGTGAAACACCTCCACTCTGTAAATAAAACTCCTACAGTAAGCTAATTATTTGTTATAAATACAATCCTTTTTCTCTGCTTGCCATTAACTTCCTCGATTATAAAAAGAGCTTTCATGTAAGTACACAGTGCCACCATGCAGTTTCCAGAGATAAGAAAATGAAAGAAGGGTAAACAATAATTAAAGGGCAACTAACATGGGTGTCTGTGGAAAATGTTCCAGGGAGGGGGGGCAAGTAAGCTAATATTACATAGCGTAGCATCCAAATGAAGATTAACATATTCATTACAATGGAATAGATAACCTAATTATGTATATGGTAATAAATTAATACACTTCTAAATTAATTTTCATTTATGAAAATATGTACACCTTTTATTGTTATTTAATGCTACTCTGCTCTACTCAGCATAGGTGGTAGACAGTTTTACATAATTCATGGACACGCTTCCATCCTAAGCCATCCCTCTAACATGGTAACAGCCAATGAACACTCCATACTACATGCATGTTCTTAGCTCAGCCGGTCCCCTGTAAATTCTACAAATAAGCTGCTGCCTACCAATTAACTTCTTTACTACTGGCACTGCAGGCTTCCCTTCAAATCCAGTCCAAATATCCCTGTTTGAGTCAAAGATGATTAAAGCTTGTCTTGGGATGAGAAGTATAAAATTATTTTGTGTTGCTGGGAATCAAATTTACAAATATTTTCTTGGAATTAGCTGAAGAAGTCAGGGTGGGGTAGCTGCGCCCCCCCTGCCCCCCTCTGTGGAAGCTCATGGCGTCTAAAGTTTAGAGAAAACAGTACAGTATATATAATATGTACACTACAGCCCTGCACCAAGAAGTGGCACTATACCTGTGGCATGAAGCAGGACCACAAATTGAAAAACCAAATGGTCCCAGAGCCAAATGGCTCTGCAAGAGTCATGAAGTGCCGAATATATCGAAAAATGTACACAATCCATAGGCATTTTGCATACACCAATCCATGAATTCATATAAAGAAATACACTTGAAAGTCTTGTTTAACTCAGAATCGAATGCAGGAAAGATTGTCCAAAAATCATGCAGCACCCCATAAACCTACTGCATATATTTTCATGTATTTACTTATGGGCATGAACACACCCTTTCAGTACATGTACATTATAGATTGTAGTTTTTGAAAAAAACCTGATGGGGGAGCCTGCACAACATAAATCTAAAACAGGAGTACTATAAATGTAAAAGAGGTCACTCATGTCCCCTGGGGGTGCACGTTCAAGAGCACTATGGGGTGCAAGAGAAGAGCACTGCTTAGAGAAGAGCACTGCGTCAAGACGCACAGCTCAGCCCAGTACTTACAGGCAGGTAGTAAAGACAGGCCCAGTCTGGGTTGCAACGTCCAGCCCCTCCTAGATGCAGTGTTCCATTCAGAGCACATTCTACACGTTTCTGCACTCATACACACAGCCAGGAAAATTCCCCACACAGTGGGCAAAGTGCAAAAACAATTACCAAATCCTGGCGTTTTGTTGCACTTTGCCCACTTCACAGGGCATTGCAAACAGGCCCTTAAGTGTCTTCTAAAAAGTAGCCTAATAAAAGAAAATATAATTCTAAACATTAAAGCAGCACCTGTCTTGCCCAAATGCATTACTTACTGGCTGTGGAGCAATGACTTTTGCTATACTGTTTCAAAAGTCAGACCCATCATTGCAGAAAGGGATGGACAAATATTTTCTGCTGATATTTAATAATAGGATTCAAATCATGAAATGTTTTAACTGATGTTTCTATGGAGAGGCCACAAAGGCCCAGGATGGCTAATTATTAGGGGCGTTATGCCGCCCAGCTGCTTGCTAAGGAGCTCCCCAGTGCTGCAGCTTGTGCACTTCCGCGGGTGGTGCAGCCGCTAGGACAT
Organism: Xenopus laevis; assembly: GCF_017654675.1. Lineage (NCBI taxonomy): Eukaryota > Metazoa > Chordata > Amphibia > Anura > Pipidae > Xenopus > Xenopus laevis. Next base: position 158,465,628 of record NC_054371.1, read on the forward strand.
TGCAGTTGGGCCGCGGACAGAAGGTAGGACCGAGCTACTATAAAGTGCCTTGAAAAACTGGTTCTCAGCTGTATTAACTCCATTATTCACAACTCTTTGGACCCATTTCAATTAGCATATCGTCAAACAGATCCACAGAAGACGCAGTTGCCCTAGCACTGCAGCACTCTACTTTCCTACACCTTGAGAAACCCAACACATGTCCCAGAGCTGTTTCTAAACTACAATTCTGCTTTTAATACTTAAAATTCAACCAAACTCCTCAACAAACTAGGAAATCATACTCTGTTCCATTACCTCTGTGGCTGGACCCTAAATTTCCTTACCAACAGACCACATTTTGTTAAGAAAGGGAACTGGTTTCTCTCCTACAATCTTGACTAACACAGGAAAACCTGGGACTGCTCATATCCTGTACATAAGTGCAAAGTGTTCAAGTTTACAGGTATACTAAAATGATCAACCTTATCCAGAATGATAATAAAATTAGAGGCAGACAATTAGGGATGGTATTTACTAAAACTCAAATCTAACAATGTCGACCTAACTCCCATCCATGAATTTAACTCATTTATCGAAAAGTCAGCTTGAAAAAGTCAAAAGTCTTGAGAAAATCGTGTGACAATGCAAATTGTATGATTTTTTCATGTTTGACACCAAAATCATACATTTTTGTCACCATGAAAACCATGTGTAACACCGGCAGCGCGCCAGCGCATAAACGCTGGAGTGCGTCAACTTAGGCGCTGGCGCATAAACACCAGTGCTATGACCTCTAAATTGGGCGCCTGGCTTCCTATTGGTCCCTGATCTGTCTGTCTTCCTCAGCTTGCTCCTGATTGGTTCCTGTCCCCTTAAATACCTTCCTCTTCCTCCTCACATTGCCCAAGCTGGCTTCTGTTTCCACAGTTCCTGCTCAAGCCCCGTTTGCCTGCTTTCCTGTTTATTCGACCCTTGGCCTGTTAATTCAACCTTGTACCTTCGCTGTCCGGACCGACCACTGCTTGAACTTGAAACGCTTTTGCCTTATCCCTTGGTACTTCGCTTCTCTGCTTCCTGAAACCGACCACTGCCTGTAATTGACTACGCCTTTGCCTGATCCCTGGATACTTCGCTTTTGGCTAACACGCTTGGCTCCTTTGCTGACTCCGCCGCAGAAAGTCCGGGGCCCCTAAAGGGCGTCGGTGAAGACCGGAGCCGTAGAGGAATTCCAGTTGCCATCTGTCTGCCTAGGACCAGCTGTCCTCCTCCGGGATCCCAGGTAACAGATCGTTACACCATGCCTTTTAAGGATTATCGTACAAAAACCAGCACAGATGATGTTATCTTCAAATTGTAAAAGGGACATCTGCCATTGACTTCTACATGATCTGGACAGGTTTTAGTTGGAGGATTTTCAGATTAGAATTTTTAGCAATTTTAGGGTATAATAAATCTAAAAATCCAAGGTTTTTTTTTCATCTATAATCAAGTTTTTCCCTTTTAAAACTCAGCCAGAAAAATCGAGGTTTAATAAATACTCAGTGTGTCACATTATTAAGTATAGCATGAACCATGACCTGGATCTTAATGCAGTAAAAACTAAAGAGACGATTATGGATTTCAGTATCAATATGAACCTTTACAAATTGAAGATGACAAAACTGCTGTGAACAGCATTACATTCCTAGGCCTACACCTCTCAAATTCTCTAAGATTGACAGACAACACTAAAGCCATAACCCAAAAAAGCTCATCAACATGTTCATTTCCTTAGATGACTGAACCATTGTGGAGTCAATAAGATGGCACTAACTACCTTTTATAGAGCAACAAATGAAAGCATTTTAACTGGAAACATATCGCTATGGCATGGCAGTGTCACATACATGGAAAAAGAGTGGTTGGAATTGGAACTTCTGAGCAACTCATCACTATCACTTTTTGCTTTTAACACTGCCCTATGCAAGAACAAAATGGAAGCCATGATTAGAAGCCTGAGTCATCTAGGGCATGAACTATACATCTTGCACAAGCCCAAGGTGAGCACCTTGCCTCAGGCGGCAGCTCCTCAGAGGTTACCAGAGGCGGCAAAAAGACACTCCTGGTAACTTAAAAAGCTGAATTTCCGGGTTTTTTTATCGCATTGAGATCAATTTGACTCTCTGCGCTATAGATGCGGCCTTCACCGGACGCCCGCCGGCTATTTTCAGGTAAGCGCAACGGGCAGCGTGGGGCGGCATCCTGAACATCGCCTCAGGCGGCGTTACTGCCAGGAACACGCCTGCACAAGCCCAATTATTCTTTTAGGCACAGAAGGCCTGAAACTACAGAGAAAATACTATTTAATTCTTCCCAAGAGCAGTTAGACAAATTGCAAATGAGTCCTGATGAAAGAGAAAAAAAATACTATTATTAGAATCTGTACTCATTGCACAGTTAAGTATTATTGTATACATCTGTAAGCACTGCACTGGTTTCATCTGAAAAAAATCTTAATATCCTATGCTGCACAGTCATCAGAAGGAAACCTAGTTTGTAATCTTATCGCAAACGTCAGTGCCTTAAATATGTAGCACAAACACATTTTGAAGCTGAATTTTTGGCTACCAAAGGTATGCTTGAATCAAAAAAGTTGAAGGAAAGACACCTCGACAACTGCTAAGTATGGGGGTGGATCGATTATGCTTTGGGGATGTGAGGCAGCCAGTTTTACAGGAAACATTGTGTGGGTAGAGGAAATACTGGATTCTACTAAGTATCAACAAATCCTGGCAGCCACTGGCATCGAGAAATAAGGCAATCATCCAAAACATACCTCAAAGTCAACAATTAACTACTTAAAGAAATAAAAGAGTAAGGTTAAGGATGACATTTTCAGTTCCCAGCAAAATATATATGAGTCAAATTATCTCTCAAACATGCAGTACATGAAAAATAACCTGAGAAAATTTCTAACTAGAAGCATTCTGCAAGGAACAACATTATGCTATATTGCAAAGTTGTCTAGCACTACATTTTCTTTCAAACTTTTGGGTTACATTCCCTTCAAATGTGTTCTTTACAGAGGTTGGGTTAACTTACCATATTGTTTAGAATAGTAACAAAATATGGTATATCTGCTGTTTGTAGATTTTTTTTTACAAAGACAGGATAGGATAGTTGGGAACATGATGATCACATGATGTTGGGTGAATGAACATGTGTAAGAAATTGCTTTGGGAATTGATAGGGATTGATGTTAGTGGTAACTATCTTTTCACCGCCGTCTTTATAATGCCAGGATTTGTCTGTGTTTCAAACAAGCCATATACCAGGAAGTCATCTGCTTTAAAGCTCTATCCTTGGTATTTTCTCCATCCAGTCCTCCTTTATTCACTCCTCTTCTCCTAAATCTACAGTACTTCTCCCAAACACTGCTGGTGCAATTAAATGGTTCCCTGTGCCTTCTTCCTACTTCACAAAGCCACTCCTAACATAATATGTCTCTGTTCAGTAGTCTGTCTGTCAAGTGGCAGATGTCGGCTCGGGATACTATTATAGTGTGCACTGCACTAGGAGGGGTTAACAATAAGATTTGGTCACAATTATAATGCTGCAGTTTTTCAAATTAAGCATAGCGCCTGGTATGCTTTTCTATTAATAAAGACCAAGCAGTTATGTTTCAGAGTAACTTTTTAACTATCATAAACTTTCATGTGTAAGCACAGGTTCAAAGGTTTGGGCAACCCTTGCCAAGTTACACATTTTGTGCATTGTATATTATAGTCCAGGGGCCTATTAGCAAGCTTATGACTGCATATTGGATAATATAGAGTAAACAGAAAACCAGAGATAAATTATGATGCCTAACATGGAGAGCCAATAAATGTATATAATCCGGAACACCGTACATGTTTGTACCAATGAATTCTCTGGAGCATTTGTGAGCTCCGTTGCCTTGCTAGCCCCAGATACCCCCATAACCCCCAGCTAGGTGGACCTGATGGGGAACTGTCTTTGCTTGTGTGACTGTAAGGCAGATCCCGACAAACATGAAAATGTGGAAAAAACTTAAGCCTTAGAAAAACGGGCAAAAATAAAAAATCAACAGAACAACAGTTGATACTGCTGGTCTACAATTTGAAACCAATGGAACTGAAATACCTGTTTGGACAGTCCCCTCTGAATTTAAAAATATGATAGACACGTAAACCTCAATACATTGTCCACCACAGGTTTTATTGGATTTTCTAACTTAAAATATACATTTATTATGTTTTATAATGATTTTTGAATCTACAAATAACAATAGAAAATATGACAATGAATGGAAATTTACCATATTCCTTGCACAGTATGTACTGCAGTCCACTGTGGAAAAAAGGTTGACTACAGGAGAGTGAACAGACTGGAATTGCTGCTTTAGTATAGATCTGCTTTTATTGACCAAAGGTTGCATCATAAAAATGGGCAAAGGTTTGGGCAACCCTTGCCAAGTTACACATTTTGTGCATTACCTATTATAGTCCAGGGGCCTTTTAGAAAGCCGATGACTGCATATTGGATAATATAGTGTAAACAGAGATAAATTATGATGCCTAACATATACATCCTAAACACCGTACATGTTTGTATCAATGAATTTTCTGGAGCATTTTTGAGCTCCGTTGTCTTGCTAGCCCCAGATACCCCCATAACCCCCAGCTAGGTGGACCTGATGGGGAACTAAAGCCTGTCTTTGCTTGTGTGACTGTAGGGCTGATCCTGGCAAACATGAAAATGTGGAAAGATTAAACTTTAAAGGAGAAGGAAAGTCTTCTTTTACTTGGGGGTGCCAAATGTTAGGCCGGTGCTCCTGTCAGCAGAAAACTGCACCGGTTCTTCCAGCGAGCACCATGAAACGATCCTCTTCTGGCTTCTTCTTGCGGCTGCACATGCACAGACGAGCGAAAAGCAGAACTTTAACTAAAAAGTCGGTTATTTCGTTCTACTGCAAATACGTCTGCCATGGGAAATTTGAAGAAAGAAGGAGCCGGAAGAGGATCGATCCGTGGTGGTCGCTGGAAGAACCCCGGGCCGGTGCAGTTTTTTGCTGATAGGAGCACCGGCCGGGGTTTCAGGTAAGTAAATACAATCACCTGGGGGTGGCTATTATTTGGCACCACCAAGTGGAAGAAGACTTTCCTTCTCCTTTAAACTTTAGTCTTAGAAAAATGGCCAACAGAACAACAGTCGATACTGCTGGTGTACAATTTGAAACCGATGGAAATGAAAAACCTGTTTGGACAGTACCCACTGAATTTAAACATATAATAGACCACAGGTTTTATTGGATTTTCTAACTTAAAATATACATGTATTATGTTTTATAATGATTTTGGAATCTACAAATAACACTAGAAAATATGACAATGAACGGAAATTTACCATATTCCTTGCACAGTTTGTACTGCAGTCCAAGGATATATTTAGTGAATGATAACTATGTTATGATAATTTGATTTATGAAGCATTTATAGACTCACCTTTTTGTGGCAAAAAGAAGGTTGACTACAGGAGAGTGAACAGACTGAAGTTGCTGCTTTAGTATAAATCTGCTTTTATTGACCAAAGGTTGCATTATAAAAATGGGCAAAGGTTTGTCTCAACATGTTAATATCTAACACTTTATAATGACTGACTCTTGTTGCTTCACTGCTTGCACAAATTATTATACTCTAAGTTGGCAAATCTTTTTTGATCAGTGAATGCTAGCAATCTTTAAAAATCTGTTAATATTTTTCAGGTTACTGTATTTGCAGTTTTTAAGCTTTGTAGACAACTTTTGCTGACAAACTATTATGAGTGCAATAAATACTAATACACAATGAAATGCAAAATCGCAGCCTTGCGACATACTGTATTTGCCACAGCTTGTAAATATCTTTTGTATTGAGCTTTGTCTTTCAGTTATTGCTGTAGGATTTTTTGCCCACTTTTCATTTCAGATGAATTCTATTTCCAAGATCTTCTTGGGGCATCTCGCATGTTTAATATCTACCATCATTTTTTCAGTGTTGTATTAAGTCAGGGGACTGCAAGGGCTGTATGAAAACATTCAGATTTTTTTCATGTGTTTTTAGGATCACAAAGTGAAAGTCGCCCTGCGCCTGGTGGATTTCAAGTTTAAGGCTAGGGCCAGATGATGTTTAGCAATGCAGATTCTCAGCAGGCAGTGAATCCATTGCCCTGCTGCTCCCCTTCCCTTTTCAGCTGCGGGCGGATTTCAGTGCAAAATCCATAATGTCTTCCTGCACCCTAGCAAAAACAATGCTTCTGGGTGCAGGCAGACCAGAAGAAATGCAGGCCAAGATCCACAATTTTCTTGCCCTGGCCTTAAGGGGTGCTTCCCAGATTAGCCTGACCCCGTTGAGCAGACACTGAAGCAGCAGAATCCACCGAAAAAAGCCGAAGAAGCTGCTGTCGTCGAGGAGAACGAAGACCACCTGCTGAGGAGGGAGAAGACAGCTTGATGAACTTTAAAGTTAAGTTTCACAGAACACCAATGGTCTTTTTTTTAACCACTGGTCACCAATGTTTTTTTTAAAAAAAAATTTTTAATGGGGGCTATGACCACCAGTGCTTTTTTTTTTTTTTAACTTGGGGAGACTGGCCACAAATGTTTTTGTTTTACTTTTATGGGTTTTTTTTTAACTTGTAGGGAGGACCCTGGCCACCAACTGTTTTTTTAAACTTGTGTAGGGGACACTGGGCTCCAATTGTTATTAACTTGTGTAGGGGACCCTGGCCTGCAATTATTTTTTTTTTACTTGTGTAGGAGGCACTGGCCACCAATGGTTATTTTTTGGACCAAGATGAAACCAAATGGCTCTTATTTGAACATTAGAAATTCAAAGTTCAGTTTAGGTTAGAATAGGTACCTGCTTAAAGAATCTACTTTAACGTAGCGGCAGGCTTAATAATGCTTTGGCCAAAAGTGTTTTTACTGTTTTAGCATTCGTGTCTTTGTGGACTTTTTACTGTGGGGTGTAGTGGGTGGGACTGGAGCGTAGCCTGTGATGGAGTGGGCAGGGCCCAGGGGGGCCCTGTGATTTCTGATGGTGGCCCATATCTGCCAGTACAGCTGTTTCAGGAAAATAATTCCATGACTTCGCAGCTCTCACTGAGTAAAAATCCCTTTTTGTATTTTAAGATGCATACTAGAAAGACTGTTTGATGCCCTTGTCCAATCAGATTTAACAGCCAAATGTATCCACTTCCATTACAGCGTGATTCAGAATCACCATGCATGTGTAGCTGAATCCTCTTTTTTTCTGTCAGAATCTTCCATCTGCATTCTAGAAACGTATATAAAAGGAAGCTGGTTTTTAAATTAGGATTTAGGGGGGGGGTTAAATCATAGCAAAAGGATAGCACAGAATGTAAAGTCTGCCCTAGAGAGCTGACGTCTGTGTAACAGAGAATATTCCATATTGACTGTCAAAGGCAAATATATAAGTCCTCCACTAGTTCACATTACCTTATAGGGTTAATATTTCTGATTGTCCCCTAACATGGAGATTCCAAACTTCGCGCAAAATCACAAACATTCTCAGGTCTTGAATAAAGATTTACTCTACTGTCATTGTTTTGGCCATGCTGTTGGGCCTTTTACTTTGACAGGCAGGCAAACTGTAGCCCGATTTCAAAGTTGTTTGTTCTCCATGTTCTTTATTTCAGGCTGGCACTGCTGCACATTACCCACACCACCACCAACTCTGGGGTAGGTAAAATCATAAGATGGGGGTTGGCTAGCTGTGGGGGGGGGGGCTGTGGCAATATGCAGAAGTAACTAGGATCTGTCACCTTGGGTGGCAAGATAGCCTTAGTCATCTCTGATTTTGTAGGTCTATACTGCTAGGTTAAAAATTATACTTATTTTTTAAACAAATCTGTAGAGCAGCTATTTTTAGAAAGCAGGCAGTCTGTGGTTATCTCAAGCAGGCTTATATGCTCATCCTGAGCTTTAAATCCACTGACAGCATATGCATCTGGGTCAATAAGCAAAGCAAATGTCACCTGCTTCATCCAGAAGTACCAAGGCATAGCTGCAAATTAGGTCCCTTGCCCCCCCAAGGTGGCTTTTCAGATGCCACCATCCCTCATCCTGCACTTAGCTTTCTAAATGCCATAGGAGGTTTAGGTGGGTGCATTGCTAGTGCAAAGAGCACAATTGCACTCTCTGCAATAGGCGAGACTAAATTCCAATTCAACAAATCTGAATCCTGTCTCTTAAAGTTACCAGGAGCATCTTTCTGCCTCCCCTGGTAACTTGCATGCTACTGCCACCTGAGGCGAGTTTCTCAACATACCTCACGGCAGCAGCACCAGATTACCACCCCTCCATCTTAAATGCAATTTATGTTGATATACAACCCCCAGTTCTTCCAAGAATTCCCAAAAAAAATTCTATATCTGATGTGTGAAAAAGCAAGAATAATAGCCTCCATTTTAATCTCTCTAAACGGATATTTATGAAAAAGTGAAGCTAGAGATCACCACAGTCCTCTATATTGAAATTCCGCCACTCTTTATTCTTGGATTTTTAAAAAAATATTTATCAATGGTCGAAAGTGAAAGTTCATCCTTACGCCTTTCAAAATCCCATGGAGAGTGGCGGAATTTCACTCTAGACGACTGTGGCAACTTCACATTTTCATAAATATACCCCATGCTTTTTAGGTCCCCCTTATGTCCATACTTTGGTCAGAGCCCCACTTAGTTCATAACAAGGATACAGATCTAAATACTCAGTTACAGTATCAGCCATAGGGTAACATACCTCCCAACATTTGAAAAACAGAAAGAGGGGGGAAAAGTGTGTAATGAAATTTTGGCCATGTCCCTTTTATGACCATGCTCCCTAATTACCATGTCCATTTTACTATATTTGGAAGGTTATGAAAGTCTGAACACATTTATGCAGGGTCGGACTGGATCACTGGAGCCCACCGGGTTCAAAACCTTCGGGGCCCAAGTGCATTTGCAAATTCCGGGGCACGTGCACAGGGCAGCCATCAGGGGGACAGGGGGGAGAGTTGTAAGGGGCCCGAGGGTAAGGGGGGCCCTGCTACGCCACACTTACTTGATTAGCCGGCCCCCCATCTTTCTGAGAGTTGCTGACTTCGGGAAGGCATGGACGTTTAAGGGGCCCTGGCCACCAATTTTCTCATAATGTGGGGGGGGCCCTGGTCACCAATTTTTCTTTTCTCGTGTGGGGTCCTAGCCACCAATATTTTTTAATGGGGGGGCCCTGGCCACAAATGTTTTTTTATGGGGGGCCCTGACCACCAACATATTTTTATTAACATGTGGGAACCCTAGCCACCAATATTTTTTTTGTTTTTTTACTGTGTGGTGGGGGGCGGACCTGTGGGGTTGATGAGGGCAGAACTGTAGGTGGGGCTTGCGGTGGGTGCAGCCAAGGGGGCCCGGGAAATTTTGTCGTATGGGGCCCTGCGATTTCTGATGGCGGTCCTGCACGTGCACATGTGCGAACTCCAGGGCCCGGGCGCATGCGCATCACCACCTGGAAGATAGAAACTGCATTTGACCTGGCTGTAGATGGGGCCCCGTGCGCATGGGCGCGTGACGCATATTTCTTTTTGGGGGCCAGCCAATCAGGGGAACGGCTCTAGGACCATAAGTGTCGGGGCCCACCAGGTTTTTTCCGGGTGTCCCGTCGGCCCAATCCGACCCTGCATTTATGGCAGTTTTAGGGCCATGTTTTATGTGTATAACAGTTTTGCTAATTAAGGAGAAATGCCCTGTAAATTTCTCAAGGCAGCTGCTTATCTTAAATAGTTACAATTCTATCTTTGCTTATCTTAAATTCATACAAATGTATCCAAGTGCAGCTGTTGAGAGTTCTGGGCTTACAGTTGGGAATTATGAACTGTAATATTTAGAAAGAAAAATAAATGTTTACTCCAAATCTCAATCTGACCTTGAAGTTTGGCTTTCAGTCCTGTCAACAGCCCCAAAAAAATGCTTCACTATAAATGTATTCCTGCTCCTGCTTGTAAAAGTCACGTTATAGTCAGGCAGTAGCCACGCGCCCTTCGTGAGCATACAGAGCCCACATGGTAGTTTGGATCATCCGGGTAATCCTATTTACTACAGGTGTTTGCAAAAGGCAGGTGATGCATCTCACTGGATTGCTATGGTACTGCCCATAAACTCCTCCTCCTGCTTTTACTGTTACTGGACCCCTCCAGCTTTTGTTCTGTCCCTGAATAGCTGGCACTGCTTGTCCACTCTATGAACTCCCCTCAGGATCTCCCAGGCTGCATACAATGATGGAACACTGCTCTGGGGGCCGCAGGTACCCACCATAAATAGAGCCTCCTCATGATAGTGGCCCCTGCAAAATAACCTTCCCTCATGTAGTACTGACGGAGTTGGGTGCTGCTTGCATAGCAGAGGGGGACTTTTTTGCTTAAGTAGGCTAGTCAATGCTAAATCTTCCACTGCAAACATGCGCAGTAGAGATAGGACGCTGAGTCTGTCCATGTACTGGCAAAGAATCATTGACACATGCGCAGTTAACTGGATACGCAAGTGAGGGCAGACGCATGTGACTACATCTGGTGAGAGACTCCAACTCAGTGAGCCGCAACCGGAAGTGATGCAAATGAGAAGCGCCACCACTGAAAAATTACCGGATAGCTATTTAAACCGGCATTTGAGAGGAGATCAGCACCTATGCCCCTGAAGAAGCCGTTTTTACGGCGAAACGCATTGGGCAGCATAGGTGGACGGTGGGGGAGAAGCTCCTATCCGTTCCCAACGTACCGTAGTTAGGCAGAATTGTCCTCAGGGGAATTGGAAAATTGAGGGTAGGGTAGAAGGACAACATTGTTGGCTGCCTTAAACTTAAAATAGACCGCCTGATTCTGGGGCTTTTTCACTCCATCATTTACCATCCTATGCAGTTTTAATTTATTTGTTTTTAAAGCAATTGTCTTGCACTGCTTGTACTGAACAATGGCAGTGGGTCTGTAAACTTTTTGGTTTGGTGTGCTGTGGGCATGGCCCTGTATATTTTTGTAATTTGGTTTTATTAATATTTATTAAAGGCTAAGTTTTATCTAGTTTGTTACTCCTAAGTGATTTTGCTATTCACCTGAACTGGTTTGCAAGGAGGCTGAGGTGGGTCCCTATACTAGTGGGAGCAATAACCTTAAACTACTCTAATAATTTTTGTTTGTAATACAGGTATATCAAACCTGCGGGTGTATATAGCTTCTTTTGAACTATTTAGCTCACTAAATCTTTTCCTATCTTCCACTGCTTGTTTCATAGTCAAATACCACCCACATTCACAAAAAGAGTTGAATAAACATAGGGTCATTTATGAACAGTGGGCAACTTTACTCATGGGCAGTAACCCATAGTAACCTGGATATAGCATTTTTCCGCCAACTGCAGGTTCAACAATAAAAGCAAAAGTGTGCTTGGTTGTCATGAGTTACAGGTGCTAATTTACCCAGTGTTTACAAATGAGCCAGTAACACCTTGATGCATATTGTCCCAGAATACAGTATAAATGTGGTGCCAATGACATGCATAATAAATTATATGTAAAAGTGTAAGAAAAAAAAAAATACATTTCCAAATAGCAAAAAATACTAACTAAAAAAACACTATCTAATAGTTAATATGTTAAACAGTAATGAAAGCCTGGAGATGTAGAGTAATTTGTATACTTAGGCATATTTAGGCAGGAGTTGCAGTCATACTAGGGCAGGCATACATTGAAAATTTACATCAGGTCTGGACTGGGTGTCAATACAGGCCGGGGCATTTCTAGCACACAGCCCAATAAAAAGTGACTTTCTATGGCATCTTACAGCAGCCCCTCTGGCTTTTGCCAAAACCCACAGATTGCTAGTCCGGGCCTGATTTGTAGCTATTCTTTGGCAGGCACACAGATACATAACACACAACTGATTCAGATAAGATGTGCTGTTGTGCACCCAGAAACATAGCAGGATCTCTCACATACCCACACCTGATGCCACACCTTTCCCCTAGGGCAGCTCCTCTGCTCCTTTCTAAGAACCTGAGGTTGTTATAGACAGCCAGAAATCGAATGTGTCCGGCAGAATCACTTGAACAATAGAACATACACACAAGTATAGGGTTGCCACCTAGCCGGTATTTTACTGGTCTGGCCTGATGGTTGGTCCCAATGTTATTAATAGGGAAAGATAAATATATAGGAAGGCCGGACTTTTTTTTCTAGAGAAAGGGGCAACCCTCTACACGTATATATTCAGGGACATAACTATAAAGGAAGCAGACCCTGCGGCTGCAGAGGTATAGGTGTCCCATGAAGCCCTAATTCATATATAATTTAAATAAATATTGGAAAAACAAGTCAACTTCTAGACATTTTGGGGGCCTGAAAAATGATTTTCTGTGGGGCCCAGTAATATCTAGTTACACCACTGTGTATATTATATTATATATATATATATATATATATATATATATATATATATATATATATATATATATATATATATATATATATATATATATATATATATACCAAACATTATGCTGAAACATCACTGAATAGTTTATCATCACAGGCAATTTTTATTATACATAAGTACACCAGACACTCACTTCTCACAACTTCTGCGACTCACTGTGACGACCATCTGCAGCTGCCTGGACTACAGTTCCCACCTCCTCTCGACTCCTCCCTCTCTGCTCCTCCTCCCTGCTCTGTCTGAGATTGGCAGTGGCATTCTCCAATCGGCTTCTTGCTGACACTACACAGACTCCCGGTGGGACAGCTGCTTCGGTCTTGCTTAGCGAAAGTACAGAGAATCAACCTGCAGGCTTATGATACTTAGGATTTTTTTCAAGTAGCTAACCTACATTCAATGCCGGAAATCTGACCCTGCTGGTTTGGGGAGGCAAAGCCAAAGCCTCCCCATGCCTTCATTATAATCCACCCATGGCTGCTGGGAATCACTGAACGCTGCTGTGCATTTCATCCTGCCTGTGTTCCCTGAGCGCAACACGAAAAGCCGGCAGCAATGGCCTTAGTGACACTGCAGAGATCGCCGACCCCCAGCGCTACTTCCTCGGCCAGCACCAGCGAGGTGAGCTTCCTGCAGACCAAAGCTTAGGAAACACTGGTGGTTAAATTGGATGTGTAGGCCTCGTCACCTGTTCACAAATGACATGGATAATCCCACATTTTAATTTCTAATCTAGGGATTTTATTCCCGCAGCTCCGCAGAGAATTCTGGGAGTTGTAGTTCAGGAGGCATGTTGAAGGTCTCCCATCTCACAAGCAATGAGGGTCTTGCATGTAACTTCCCAGCCAGTTCATATTCACATTGGCAAGCAGAAAAGCATCAGCCAGTGCCCTCATATGTGTTTTCTGTAATGAAGCAGCAGTATAAATAGAGGGACCCACACAGCTTGTACCAGAGACTGCTTCCCAGTGCTGAGAAACCTCTGCCTCTCTGAAGCCTGTCCAAACAATCCAGCTGCACTTTTATGTTTTTGTAACTTTTCCATGTATGGATTTAAATGAGTACTGTGTTATTTGCATAATTTATACTCATTTTTAAGGGCCAGGTTGTTTTTTTGTGTGCTCTGTATGGGCATAAATGTTGCCATACATTTAATGCACAGTGTAACATAATGCATTAGCTGCATGCAGGATCTGCATGAGGTCATAAATGCAAGAGTTGTGTTACATCTGCCTGTCACTTTCTGCCTGTCAGTATAACTATGTCCTCTGTCTGTTGTGTGGCAGAACTCTAGGGATGACCTGAATCCCAAACCAAATCCTTAATTTGGTGTATCCATAGAATTCTGCAAAGGTTCATACTTTGTTCAGCTGAACCGCACCTAAACTAGGGATGCACCGAATCAACTATTTTGGATTCGACCGAACCCCCGAAACCTCCGCAAAAGATTCGGCCGAATACCGAACCAACCCCTAATTTGCATATGCAAATTAGGGGTTGGAAGGGGAAAACATTTTTTACTTCCTTGTTTTGTGACAAAAAGTCACGCAATTTCCCTCCCCGCCCGAATTTGTATATACAAATTAGGATTCGGTTCGGCCGGGCAGAAGGATTCGGCCGAATCCTGCTGAAAAAGGCCGAATCCCGAACCGAAGCCTGGATTCGGTGCATCCCTAACCTAAACCATTACAGATGTATAGATATGTAGTGCACATGTCAAGAGGCTGAACCTGGGCAATGTTGTGCAGTTCTAAGAGTTTAGGAACATATACAGTATTCTCTTAGTACAAAAATGCTCTGCAAGAGAAGCCAAAAGATTCTGGATGCATACTGTTTTGTTCAGGCCTCTTGCACCTGTCTATAAATGCAGTCAGTGTCGGACTGGCCCACAGGGAGACCAGGAAAACTCCCGGTGGGCCCAGGTGTCAGTGGGCCCTCATGCTGCTAAATATTTGGCCTATTTCATGGCCATTCCCTATTTCTATTATGTAAAGAAAAGAGACTTGAAAAAGAGGAGAGGAAGATTAATAGTACTGAAAGTGGGCCCCTGGTCTATGGTTTTTTGGTGGGCCCCTGGTATAAGGTTTTTGGGTGGGCCCCTGGTATAAGGTTTTTGGGTGGGCCCCTGGTGTCCCAGTCCGACACTGAATGCAGTACTCTACAAATTTGACCTAACACAGAGCACACAGTGTGAATAAACCTTCTAAGTTATATTGAATATCAGTGCAAGTGATGTAAACAGTGTTCTCTGTAATTTGTTTTCGGACATGTGCACATATATTAAACAGGTTGTTCACCTTCCAAACACTTTTTTCAGTTCAGTTGTTTTCAGATTGTTCCCCAGAAATAAAGACTTTTTACAATTACTTTCCATTGTTTATTTTTTACCGTTTTTCCCAAAATCTAAGTTTCAAGTTGAATGTTCGTGTTTCTGGTGTTTCATTCTGGCAGCCCAGTAATTGCAGACACTAAACTGTTATAATTTTGCAACATTCAGTTGATACATTTCTCAGCAGCATCTCTGGAGAAATTAGTAACTATTGTATCAATTCAAACAGCTGTGTGTAATGAAACCCAGAGATTCTGTTCTGCAGAGACAAAAATAAGAAATGTATCAACTAAATGTACAAATTTAGAACACTTTAAAGGGGCAGCAACCCCCTCCCAGAACTACTTTAGAAGGTGAAAGATGACACTTTACTCTTCAATATCAGAAAAACAGTGGCACATTAGTGGAAGTGGAAAAAGTCATTATTTCTGGTGCTCTATCTGAATACAACTAGTTGTTTCAAGGTGAACAACCCCTTTAAGTGTTTATCCAATATTTAAAAAATGTGGCTGCAGGTGGGTTGGTAAGAGTAAAAGAAAAAGTGAATTATGTGCCTACAGGCAAAACGTTATGGGTGTCATGTGTACTTGTGCCATAGCTTGTATGTGTGTGTTTGAGCACATCATTTACAAGTGTTTCCAATGATCCCTCTGGCACCAAAAACCTTCTGGGCTCGCCACCTTTGTTTCATTTACTTGTGCTATGGCCTTTATTTGTGAGCCTGAAGACGTGGGTAATGGTAATGTTACATTATGTGTGCAGTACATTATGTGTGGCATAACTATCACTGAGTACAGGGGGCAGGTAATAGGGATGCTCCAAATTAGTTTGGGATTTGGCAGAATTCTAGCCTTTTTTTGGCAGGGTTCAGGTTCAGCCAAATCCAAGCACCTGCCAAACTGTATCCAGACCCTTAAAACACCCTTTAGGGCACATAATCAAGGAAATTGCTAGCACCCCCCCCCCCAACACTTTCCCCTAACTTGCATGTGTAAATTAGGGTTTGGGATTCGGCTGAATCCTTTCTGAAAGATTCTGGAATCAGCCAAATCGCACAAAAAAGTGGATTCAGTGTATCCTTAGTGGCTACCCTTTGAATCCTTTGTGTCTTGAACCTTACCCATGTTCTCATTCTCACACACATAATTTATGGAACAAATGCACACAACAAGATGTACATAACTCAAAGTTTTAAGTGACGGCATTGGAGAGAACAATTATATATGAGTAGAGACTAAATAAATAAAGCATGGAAGACTCTAATGGGCTAAACCCATTAGAACTTTATTATCCCTGTGGGAACTAGCACTGCACTCCCTTAGCAATAAATGGTTCACATTTTCATCTTGCAGAGGACTTGTTCCTTCTTGTGGGCAAGTCAATTAGGACTGTATATCTGTGAGAGAGACAGGTTGTGGTGCTTAGAATCCAGATGGCAGGAAACTAGAGTCTGTTGTAGAAGTTCTGCCTGCAGGACAAAGCAGGAAGCAAGCCTTAAATCTCATCCTGGGAAAGTATGGATTATAGCCATCCTTGTACACTACATGTTCTCAAGGTTATTTGTTTTCCTCTGGAAGCGCATGGGTTTGTCAGGATTGTTGAACAGGGGTGCCCACAAGGTAGATCGGGATCCACCAGTAGACTTTTAGCTGGTGATCAGTAGATTTCAAGAAACTCAACAAAAAGCTTGTATAAGTCACCCTCCTGTTTCATTCTTTTCATTAAGTTGTTTATTTATTAAAGTTACATAATAAATAGTTGTTAGTTAAACATAGCAATATACATTTGCTCCTAAATCACTAATATTTAGTAATGTTTTCAATGGAATAGAATGTTTACAATGCTTTTATCGATGTCGATCATAATGGGGCAACATCACTAAAATAGACCCCTCATTAGCAAAGTATGGGCACTCCTGTATGTAGATGCTGATTAAATTATATTACAGATAGTATGTTCAACCCAAGCCCTATTCATTGCACTGATTTTAAAAAGGTGGTATACTGTCCCTTTAAAGCAGTGTTCCCCTTGGGTGTTGCTCCCATTGGCCTCAAAGCAGCTGCTTATTTTTCAGAAACCTATAAAACTATTCTTTCACGACAGCATGCATAATTCTGTGTCACAGCTTCTGTCTAAGACACTCCATGAAAGTCTCCCATGAAGCCTTCCCCTGCTCAGGGAATCACTGTATCTAGTAATTTAGCCCTGACATCATGTGACTCACTTGGGCTCATTTATCAAGGTAAATTTGCCCACTGGCAGTAATTCACAGCAAACAATCTGTGATTAACTTTTGTTATGCCGCCTTAGGGAGATTTTGATTAGTTGCCGTGGGTTATATGACATTACAGTTTAGGTTCAAATTTGCCTGGTATTGATAAAGACAAAGTTAGAGGAATGTTGAAAAATGGACTGCAAAGAGTTGCGTCCAGTTTGTTTGTAGCTCCAGTAGTGCTTGCCAAATATTAGGGCACCCCCAAGGATTGTAATGACTTACCTGATACCTAGGGTTGCCACCCTAGCCCGAAAAACACCTGCCAAGGCCAGGCCGGTATTACAAATTTACCAGCAATGTAGTTGCCTTGTAATACCCATAACAAAAGCCCTTGGCACTCCGCTTGAAATGTCTTTTTTTGCCTTCTGGTCGTTGTGTGATGTAGCCCCATCGCCTTTATGTAACAACCCGCCCTTGTCACGGCCCACCCCTTTTGTTCCCACCCCTACCAGTGACCCCCATTTGAAATCTGGAAATAGTCAGAAGAAGAATGCAAATAATTTAAAAACTAAAATAAATAAATAATGAAGACCAATTAAAAAGTTGACCATTCTTTAACATACTAAAAGTTAACTCAAGGGTGAGCCACCCCTTTTAAGTTGTGTTTCAGAATATCACTCTCTACATCATACTAAACGTTAATTAAAGGCATACAAAATGACCTGTCATACTGTCATTATGATAAACCCTTTATTTTCCTTTATTATTCAGGTAATCCCTCCAAAAATAGTATTGATGAAGTGCAACAAAACATTTACTACAGCTTGGGAGTAAACATACATCAAAATGAATGTTTGATGACCTGCACTTTTTTCCACACATCTGAGCAATTATTTATTAATGGAACTGATGTTTTCTGTATGCTAACACTTCTATCTCTCTTGCTTTTTTGTTTTTAATTCAGGAGTTTGGAAATGAGGAGGATCGCAAAGTGAACTTGAGGTGAGAGTTATTTATAGAAGGTTCTTTTAAGTCCTTTCAGTGTACATCCTAAGCATATTATGTAGCATTGCTGGTATAGAGGTGACATAATGAGATATCAGACAGGCAGTGATAGTCATTACGAGATCAGATGATGTATATTATATATTAGATGAATGTCTCAGAAACAAATATAAACCAATACTTTTACTGTAATTCTTAATGAAGACTAGTGTTAATGCAGTTCCTTTTTTCAGTGTTAAATTGTATTTAAAAGCATCCTTGTCTTTTTTTTTTTTTTTGCTTGGTGTTGCAGTCAGGTTCACTTGTTAAATCCACATACCTCACAACATTTTGGAAATAGAAAGAGGGGCAAAAATTGTTTTTGATAAGGGACCTCCTTATCTAAATTGTTACAATTACTTATTTGCTTATCTCTAAAGTATCTTATTTGAACCTGTGAGCTGCTCTGGGCTCTCTGCCAAAAGCCAACTAAGTTAGAAACTTTGTTTGTTTTTTTGACTGTTCAGTGCTGAGAAAGTCTGGAATTTCCAGTACAAACACGGGGCTGTGGGTTGAGCTGTCAAAAGTGGGACTGTCCTGCTGAAACAGGACAGTTGGGAGGTATGAATCCAGATGGTAGAACAAATTCATCCTGGACATCCTTTAAAGGGGACATGTCACCTTAAAGGGATACTGTCATGGGGAAAAACATTTTTTTCAAAATGAATCAGTTAATAGTGCTGCTCCAGCAGAATTCTGCACTGAAATCCATTTCTCAAAAGAGCAAACAGATTTTTCTATATTCATTTTGAAATATGACATGGGGCTAGACATATTGTCAATTTCCCAGCTGCCCCAAGTCATGTGACTTGTGCTCTGATAAACTTCAATCACTCTTTACTGCGGTACTGCAAGTTGGAGTGATATCACCCCCTTCCCTCCCTCCCTCCCCCCCAGCAGCCAAACAAAAGAACAATGGGAAGGTAACCAGATAGCAGCTCCCTAACACAAGATAACAGCTGTCTGGTAGATCTAAGAACAATACTCAATAGTAAAAACCCATGTCTCTGAGACGCATTCAGTTACATTGAGAAGGAAAAACAGCAGCCTGCCAGAAAGCATTTCTCTCCTAAAGTGCAGGCACAAGTCACATGATCAGGGGCAGCTGGGAAATTGACAAAATGTCTAGCCCCATGTCAGATTTCAAAATTGAATATAAAAAAATCTGTTTGCTCTTTTGAGAAATGGATTTCAGAGCAGAATTCTGCTGGAGTAGTACTATTAACTGATGCGTTTTGATAAAAACATGTTTTTCGGTGACCGGATCCCTTTAAGAAATAAGTCCAAATCCTATTTTATGATGTTGGTCAAGAAAAATAAACTTCAATTATACTATAAAAATTATGTACATTTTGTTTTTTTTTTAGTCTTGGAATTTATAATCACGCCAATTTTGTAAATACTGTTATTAAAGCAAGCTTTGCATCATGCTAAAAAAATTTTGTGTCAGAATGGGGGGGTCTGATACCCTAGCCCATGCTCTGGCTAAACAATTAGATGGTACTTTTATTATACAGCTTTTTATATCTGGGTGACCGGTCCCCTTTAATGTGATGAGAATGCAATGTATGTTAGTTGTTTGTTATAAAGGGAGTTCTGTACTGGCAGATTGTGGATATCAAAATGCCTTCTTCATGTAGGGAACATGGATAGACCCACAGTAGGTTGATATTTAGAATTAGGCCTTGTAAACTTTACATTATATTAAAGGGATTGTTCACTTTTAAATTAACTTTCAGTGTGATTTAGAGAGTGATATTCTGTGTCTTGCAATATGTTTTAATCTTTTGTGGTTTTTGTGTTCTATCACTTTTTATTCAGCAACTGTCCAGTTTGCAATTTCAGCAATTTGGTTGCTAGGGTCCAGATTACCTTAGCAACCATGCATTAATTTGAATGAGAGCCTGAAATATGAATAGGAGAAGGTCTGAATAGAAAGATGAGTAATAAAAAGTTGCAATAACAAAAAAATTCTAGTCTCACAGAGCATTTCTTTTTTAGATGACGTCAATGACCCCCATTTAAAAACTGGAAAGAGTCAGAAGAAGGCACATAATTCAAAAACTATAAAAAAATTAAAAAAAATTGAAAGGTTGCTTAGAATTTACTATTCTATAACATACTAAAAGTTAACATTAAGGTGAACCCCCCTTTTAAGGTAATAATGTAAGCCTGTATTCTTCACAAGCCCAGCTAAAAAGATTTAAAAATTAAATTAACAACAAAATTGATATGATGCATGATTTGTTCTTATTTTATAACATGGCCATATGTGGAGAGATGCACTCCAAAATGAACAGATTTTTGCTTAGTTTGGCACACCATGTGAAGATTTCACCCATAACTAGGGGAGTCGATGTATTTTGCTGGTCAAAATGTTTGAATGCTCACCAAGTTTGACGTTTGGTCCAGGTACACATGCCCTGGCTAATGGTGATGAACCAGTTTCTATGAGGTTGGTCAGGCACTCGTACAATTCCACATTGACAGGCACACTTAAAGTATGAAGTCGATAAGAACAGCCTTACAGGTTTTGTACTGTTTTTCAGCTAATCATAGGCCAGATTAAGAGCAACACAGCACAACAGAGACCCTGTGCAACATATATATTTCTCTTTGGCATGCACTACATTTAAGTCTTTCTTTTGTTGTGATGCCACCTTTCCTGTTCCCTACCCCTGACTGACCTTGAAGATATCATTGGCTCTAAACTTGCTCATGATGTTAGTCTGAGTAGAGAATGGTCAAATCAGAAAGATGTGTAGTAGATGAGCCCACATCTAAATGCTATGTGAAGCAGTTTGTGTGGTCACCAATATTTTACTTACAGTCCCCTCTTCAATTATAGTAGTAACCACAGGGTGGCACTGGTATTTTACTTTTTTTTCTCAACAAAATGTGTATCAGAAGTTTCAGATACTTTTTTGCATTTTGTTCACACTGGGGATAATGTGCAGTATCAATGTAAAAAAAACCATTGCACCTGTTTTTTAAACAACTGTTGTTTTTATTGATAACGTTTTAGCTATGTAATGAGTATAAAGAAATGCTTGTTAACATGCTGCTCAAATATAAGTATTGAACCTGAATTCTTTGTTCATGTATCACCAACCAGTTCCACAGCAATTCACAGAGAATGTTGAATCACTCACTGCAGCCCTTTAACCGCAACCATAGACATATTTGTTTACAGTGAATATATTATTTATGCAGTAGTTTGCTAGCCTATCCCATAGTTTGAGAAACAGTTTTTATAACTGGATATTTGTATAGCACTCAAATATTATGGATTGCTTTAGTCCCTTTCTATTGGAGTCTCATTTCTCTACTACAACCACAAAACACATGACAGAAGGACATTTTCACTTGAAGATACCCAATAATATATTTTATTGACTCTGGGAGGGAACAGGAGCACCTGTAGGAAGCCCATATAAACAAAAGGCAGAACGTACAGGCTCCACTGAGATTGTGTTCTGGTAGGCATTAAACCCTTGTTAGCACTTTTTGGGAAATCACAAGGCAATAATGTGTGTACTGTTCAAACAGAAAAAGTCCTTTTATTATAATAAAAAAGTGATGCAATTCTACTGTAATTCACAGCCTTGTACAATAGATCTGCACCTTCAAAATGGAGCATTTTATAGCACAGTATAAATTCTGTATATCTTAGGGCATGGTTTACTAAATGCTTAATGGTGTGTTTTAGATTTATGTTAAGTGATGAGGTATTTTTAAGTTTTCATGGACATATAAGTTAGGAAAGTGTTACAGATTGTCTTACCTTGATACTCCCCTTAGGCCTGTGGCACATGTGGTGCTTTTGGTGTTTGAATAGCACCAATGCAAACTGGTGTGGGGGGGGGGGTCCTCTTAGAACATTTCAAGATGTTTTTCAACATGCTTAAAATGTTCTGCTTCTCTCTTGACTCCCCTTTCACAACTATTTGGGATAATGTTGTCACAAATGGCACAGTAGTTCTGTTCCTCTTCACCCCTACTCTGTTGATCATTTGTCTTCTTTTGGTGACAATGCTACGCCACACTATTGCTTTTACTACTAAGCCTTACTCCAGTACATAAGCCTGGAACATTTAGGATGCATGGGGACTGGCAGTCAAAATAGGCCCTGGCATTTCAAGTACACAGAGGCCCAATCGTCCCCCCACCAGCCCATTCCACAGTGACTGTTTATGGCATCTTACAGCAGCGCCTGGCATTTGCCAGAACTCACAGATTGCCAGTCCGGGCCTGCTGCCAACAAAGCAGGTTCTCTGAAAGATGGTTTACCAAAATGGCTTGCGGCCATATTGTTCTGAGGGAATCTAGCGTGGCAAGTTTCATGCGTCACAAAGTAGTTGACGTTGTTTGAGTCCTGCCCATCACTGGGAGCAGTACTGTTGCTGGGGACTGTAGGTCTTTTATTCCCCCACTGCTTTAATTCTTCTCATGTCATGTTGATCTGTTGCAGGATTATCTAAGGTCATTTCTTTTTTTATGTGGAGCTGTACAAAAAAAGCGAACCAAATTAGAGTTCCCTTTGAAAACACAATTTGTCTTTGATTAGCTCAAAAACACAGGAGATTTAATCATATCCTGCCGATGCAGTCAGTGTTTATCATGATTGTCTGACAATAAGCCAAGCACCTGGCATGAGTGACTTTGAGCCAGCTTTAGTACCAAAAGCCAGACAGTTTTATAAATAAATATTATTTCCCAGCTGACTAGTGCTTTCCCCGTATTTCACCATTTTCTAATGTTCTGTGTGTCACTCACTGATCACCTGACAGAAAATAACACAAGGTTTAAATTGTAGCAGAAAGAATTGTGGGAGTTAATGATACAGCTCTGTCCATTCATTGGCTTGTATGTAGGACCTTGGTTTGTGTGTGAGCACATACATGCTGCAGGGACATTAAACAGCAGTGTTTTGATGATGCAAATACACCTGGTATTAAAAAAGTATATCTTCTATGAAAATGCTTTATTTCTATGAAATAGCATTTTACGTAAGGACTGTTTTATATGACCAATTTTATTAGAAAAACTGCAATATTCACAGGTATAGTTTTCCTTTAATGGAACTGATTAGAATCTGGTGGTAGGGGCAAACAGGAAACTTGCTAGTCTGATGGGTCAGACATTTTAAAAAAGGAAGAGAAATAGCCATTTGTTGGTTATATTTAAGCAGAGGTTAAATTATTGCTAGTTACATTGTCTGCTATCTCACCCACACAGCTTGGTTCCTCTGAAAATGAGATGCAGGCTACTTATTTTTCTTTCCCCCCATAAAGGTCACATTTTGTTGCTGAGTCAGTCAAACAGACAAAGAGCTCAGTTGCTTGTTGGCCAGCTGACTCATACTGCGAAGGGTGATGAATGGCTCATCATTTGAGAAGACTCTTAGATAACGGTTGTTAACTGCCTGAGGCCTATTGAGGATCGATAGTGCAAGGTTATTTGCAAGTAGAGCTCCGTGAAATAGAGTTACAGACATTTTATTTATGGCTTCAGAACCACAGCTGGTTGATCTGTAAATGCAGTGCTATTAATGTCACTTAAATGAAAATGTGTTTTTACATTATAAAGCAGATGGTTTTTATCTTACCATAATATCTATAAGTACTAGTAAAAGATAGTTTAAAGTTTTTGTATGTATTTATATAGACCAGTGCATCTTTTAATTAAGAAATGTGTATGTTTGTTATTTCTTGCACATCTACTTACTGTTCTTAAGAGCCTTACCAAAAAAAAATCGCATGTCCACTAAGGAACCCTCCCTTCCTCCAGCTACAGCCTGTTAGGCTTTGAGCTAAGGAGTAGTTCACTATACAGAGGGTGTATATGAAATGTAGTGTAAATGCTATCTATGCTACAAAAATAGGCCCATAGGAAGGCCACTTCTACAAGTCATCCTGGAATTTCCAACACATAGCAATATTTTATCCATTCAGTCTATAAGTTTTGTTGGGGCACATTGACCAGTATGAAAGTGATGGGTGGCACATCCCCCTGACTGTATTTAAAATGTAGGAATGTTCATCTGCGTTAAACCATTGAATTAGTAATAGTATATTAATTCTCATTTCTTTGGGGGTTTTTTCTCTTATGGCAAAGTTAAACAAACAACTTTTTTCTTTTTGCTCTCAAGCCATAGAAATTTTTTTTATTTTTTTTTCTAGTCATTGGAAAAATGCAAAACTGTATAATGAATGTTTACTGTACAGTCTTCTAATAAGCAATTGCATGAGTAAGTCATGAAACATATCCTCTTTCCAAATTTTATGTCCGGGAATGTGCCTAACCCAAACAGTCAGGAAAGTTGTACAAAGTGCACCCAGTGGGAAATTGTTATTGTCTGTTGGCTGTTACATTTCCACAGCTACATTTGTCTGCTGCAGTAGGTTTGCAGCTCCTTTAGGACCAGAGCTGTCAAAACATTGTCTGCTATTGCTTTCATTATTACAGCTTGGGAACCGCTTGGCAGATACAATTAATAGCTTCAAGAAGGGGTTGATGACGTTTTAGAAAGTGAGGGAATACAGGGTTATGAAAGATAGCTCATAGTACAAGTTGATCCAGGGACTAGTCCGATTGACATTTTGGAGTCAGGAAGGATTTTTTCCCCCTCCGAGGCAAATTGGAATAGCAGTTAGGAAGATTTTATACAGACATAATAGTTTGAGCTTCATGGATGTGTGTCTTTTTTTTCAACATAACTTACAATGTGTTCTATACCCTGCCTATGATACACTTTAGAAGGATCCAACTTTTCTCTTGGGACCTGCTCACTGGTCTCCTCACCAACTGTTTCCAGACACAGTTTTGATTTACCATCTATATTTAAGTCAGCACTCAAAACCACTTGATAAAACACAGGCAATGTTCATGTTCATTTGGTTACCCGAGAGAGAACAAGGAAAAATCACGCTCAACAGTACCATTAGGGAAGCTCCTTTATGTCTCTATACTTCTAGATCATTTCCTTCAGATATTGACCTCACTCTGGCCAACCTCTCATGCATTGCGACACCCCACTCCAACACTGAAAGTTTCCTTCTTCTCTAACTGCCTATGTAGACAGCAACTTAAATTGACTTCTGTGGACTAGCAGTGTATATGGAGGTGAAGGGATATATCATCTACAACACATAACATGGGGTTGCCTTACTCTCTCTCTCACAATTCCAGGAAATAGATTATTTTGGTAATATCTCTTTCCTTCCTTTCTCTCTGCTATAGATTATTACACACTTCCTATAGACATGTTTTTCAGCTGTGCTGCAATCCAGTGAACACTATGGGGATCTATTAAAATTATAACAATGCCATGTTTATTACAATTTTTTTTTTGCACTTAATCACTCCATTGGCCACTTCTTTTTTTCAAGTGTATTTGTCATCTGTATTGTTTCCTCTACTCCAGTCTGTTTAATAGTGAATGTATGAGTGGAGAGGTCTGTGGGAGTCAAATGGTCAGCTGTTTCCTCCCTCCCTCCCTTTCCCAGTGCCAGCACATATCCCTATTCTGTACATATCTGATACAGTACTGCCCAACTCCTTGCTTTGGGACTGCTAGGAAGCTTTCTATCATCAGGACACTAGTAAGTTTTACAAAGGACTATGCCGTGTGAAACTGCTTTTTTGGGGTATATTCTTGGTGGGAAAGAAAATGTGATTTTGACAAAGATACTTTCAGGGTAATTTGTACAGGCACTTAGACATTTCTGGCAGGTTAAGATTGACTAATGCACAAAGGGATAGAAATGCGGTCTACGGTAGGTCTTGCAGGCCTGGCAGAAGTAGTAGGCAGAAGGCTACTATGAATTTAGTCCATTCATTTCTGCTTTCCATCTTTGTCAAATATAGCACATTTCTGGCTATCAGCCCTAACATTACCTCCACTTTTTCCTGCAATTAGAGGGACACTGTGATTTCATGGACGTAAACGCCCTAGAGTGACCTCATAACCCAGGCTGTTGACAAATTTACTGAAAACTGATGTCATGGTTCTTGTGTAGTGTCCAATAAGGCATTGAGCAGATCCAGAAACTGGAAATCATTACTGTTTTGTGACATTTTCTTATGTACCGTTCTTGGTGGGTTATCTCACTTGTGCTGATTAATGTGGTGAGAAATATGCCATGTAGGGAAGCAGTCATAATACTTGCAGGGCTCCTATTGGGAACATCTTTCTTTTGGAGAAATCAGTGTGATACAGAACACATGCAGAACCCCAGAGATGCAATATACTTTGTAACTGCTGAAGACCAGGATATAGAGCCTGCAGGATTCCTAAAATCCCAGTGGGATCAAGAGTAGGTAATGGGTTGTGCTGGGATAAGCATTTTGTGGGCTTTTTCAGTGAGATAACTGAGGAGTTGTTAATTAGATTTCCATTAATTAGGGGCATCACATAGGCATGGTATACGACTAGGATAAATGGTCTGGGCACTGAAATAGAGCCTGCTATGAAAATCAGTAGATTGATGTTGGTGTGGGGTTACTGGCAGTTCTAGTCTTTCATCTGTTCTTATTAAGCTTGAAAAATAAGCATATCTTTAGAACTTCCACACTGCTTCTTTTGTTTTCATAATACAGCAATGCCAGGTGATATACTGTACATGTTATGCACCAATTTTTTTGAATTTGAACTACATTCAATAAAGATAGATTAAGGCGTTGCCACATATGGCAATACAAAGGGAACAGACAGGTGTTAAGATTTACATATGCGCACGGACATAAAAACAAGAAACAAAAAATGTACGTGTACATGAAGCAGGAAATTACATTACACTTAACCAAAGGAAAAAAGAACTAGACCAGGTGTTATATAATTAAAAAGTGGTCTGATTTTCTTTATGTACCTGCATGATTTAATTTATTCTACTTTTTTTCTCAGTTTAAGTGACAGCTTTTTCATGGTGAAGGGAGCTGCCCTCTTCTTGCAGCAAGGAAACAGCACACAAGGGCAAAGGAGTCTTCTAAATCTGCACAAACATGCTGGTAGGTTATGCCTGTCACCTTGGGAAGGGAAGAGGGTTAACTACTTTTTAGTAATTGTAGATTGCGATAGTCCGAGTTTTTTTTAAACCAGAAAACAGATATTTTCCCTTTTTTTTCTATTGCAACTTTCTCATTGTCGTCTTTCTCATCTTTCAGGCATTCAAACCAGTGCCTAATGCTAGGTTAAGTGGGCCCCAAGCCATCAGATTGCAGGCTAAATTCCAAACTGGAGAGCTGCTGAGTGTAGCTAAATTACAGTATTAAAAAGGCACAAAGCTTCACTCTGCCTGTGTTTTTCCACCAATTCCACCTGATGTCTACAGGTGTTTACAGTTAGTGGCAGGATCACTTTCCACCTGTCACTGTGCACATGTGGTGGATTTGTCCTAGTGTGACAATAGCCTCAGAATGAATAAAGAAGATCAGTCAGAAAGTCAGAATCTGTTTGTGCCTGTATGTATTTATTTGTCAACATGACTTTAAAATTTAGGCAAATTTCAGCCTTGTTGTCTGACCATCAGTTCTTATACTGTCCTTTTGAAATGCCATTTTTAACAGTTTAATACTACAAGCCTTTCAGATGGAATTCACTGTGTCAGAACAGACTGATTTGCTGATACCTCTCATGACCAATTTGTTTCAGCACTGACAAGCCAGGGACAGAATAAATATACTAGTGACAAGACACAAGTGCCTGAGCACTTAAGCTGGCCATAGACGCAAAGATCTGATCGTACGAATCGAGGATTCGTACGATTTTCGGAACGTGTGTGGAGAGTCCCGACATTTTTCGTCCGGCGGAGATTGGTCGATCGGACAGGTTAGAAAATTTCTGTCGGCTGGCGATAATATCTCTGCGTGTATTGTCGATCGTACGATTTTTAGTGGGAGACTGTCACTGGCTTTGGTTGGACATAGATATCGTACGATTGCTGTCAGGGGCAGAACATTGCTGATCTGTTCTTTAACTAATCTGACTGGTAAGACTTTGATCTGAATGGTTAGTGGCGGGTCGGGAGATGGGAAAGTCCGATCGTACGATGATTTGTACGATCGGATCTTTGCATCTATGGCCAGCTTTAGGGCACAAAACCACCAAATGCAGGCATTGCTGTTTTGATTGCAGCCTTTTTTTTTTTTGCACATTGTGCCCAGCCTTTCTCATAGTAATTTACTCCTAATGCTTCCCTGGCACTTTCATTCGATATCCAGTGTTTTAGTTCATCTTTTGAACAAGCAAATTAAAGCTGCTGGACCAGCCATACCTTAGGAGTAGGGTAAATGCATTGTTGCCTGCAGGAGGTCTTGTGCTCTGCTAGCCAGAAAACAACTGAAAATACCTTTGCATTGGTGCTGCCAGGAAACCATGTCTAACACAGTTGTATGGATCAAATAATAGAGGCATTTTTACACAATTACACTTTCTAAAAGTTAAGTCACTAATACTGTGATGGCAGAAATGTTCCTTGAAACTGCTCCTTAAAATACACATGTACACAAATGGTCAAGGAGTAAGGTTGAGATTGGCCAAAGTGAGTGCCAAATCATTGCCTATATCATCATCTCATAGATATTTCTATAAAACCCAACCTAAGGAGCAGTTGCTGTCCTAGAGAGCCCTGACCAATTGTCATGCTACAGAGGGAAGCTTGAATGCAGTAATATAAGTATGCTACTTGCTCTTTTCAGGAGATCTTCCCCAGCATCTCCAGCTTATGATTAATCTCCTCCGCTGCGAAGATCGCATTAAGTTGGTAAGAGGCAGCCTTGTGTAAGCTGCACTAAAATACATTTTCACCTTGTTATTTAAAGTGTTCATACAGCATTGCATAAAAGCCCGCTCTGTAAGTTAAGTGTTGAAAAACTGGGATATTTTTTATAACTCAATTTATTTCTATGCCTAAATGAGCCTACAAATAAGTATAATCATTAGTATTTTACCTTTATACATTGCAAACAAATTATCACTAACTTTCTTTTAGAAAGCAGACAAATCTAAACTTTTGTTTTATTTTTACAACTGTTATCTGGTTCATATTTTTGGGGCACCATACATCGGTCAATAAGCTTCTGACTTGGTATGGAGTTACCTTACTTTTATTGTGCATTGTACAGCCACCTTAAGATAGGCATACGGTACTAAAGGAAATACCGTGCAAATGCTGGGCTGTTAAAACTGTGTCTACTTGCTTTCTCAAACAGGACATTTGACAGTTTTAGAAAACACTTTGGGGGATACAGAGTTAATCTTAAACATTTGCTCTACAATGTTACTCCGCAGTTAGTTTCACAGGTTAATTGCAATAAATATAATAAATACATAATAAATAGGATTCTCGTTCCTTCCCTAAAACACACTGGTGCTAGCTAGCAAAATATGTATGATTTTTATTTCAGGCTGTGCGCTTGGAAAGCAACTGGACAGATCGGGTGCGCTACATGGTGGTGGTATACTGCAATGGAAGGCAGGACACAGAAGAGAATATATTACTGGGAGTAGATTTTACTAACAAAGAAAGGTAGGCATCTAAAAAACTGTAGGTAGAAAATCTTTGTGCTCACTTTTGATGTAAGATAAAGTTTCAGCTGTTAATTTTACTTTAAGGGGCCGATTCACTAACTTTGAGTGAAGGATTCGAAGTAAAAAAACAGAATTTTCTAAGTGTTTTTTGGGCTACTTCGACCATCGAATGGGCTACTACGACCTTCGACTACGACTACGACTTCGAATCGAAGGATTCAGACTAAAAATAGTTTGACCATTCGACCATTCGATAGTCGAAGTACTGTCTCTTTAAGAAAAAACTTCGACCCCCTAGTTTGCCATCTAAAAGCTACCGAACTCAATGTTAGCCTATGGGGAAGGTCCCCATAGGCTTGGCTAACTTATATATTCCTTCGATCGTTGGATTAAAATCCTTCGAATCGTTAGATTCGAAGGATTTTATCGTTCGATCGCACTATTTGCGCTAAATCCTTCGACTTCGATATTCAAAGTTGAAGGATTTTAATTCCCAGTCGAATATCGAGGGTTAATTAACCCTCGATATTCGACTCTTTGTGAATCGGCCCCTAAATGTATTTGGCAAAATGGCTGAATAAATACTCTGTTTTGATTTCCTGACCTGGCAACCTTTAATTTCCACAAAAAAGTTCTTTGTTTTCAGGTGTCCACAAAACATCTATATCAAGTACTGAGTCTTGTCTGCTACATGTCATAAATTCAGCAAGACTAGAAGTATTGTGTGCTTTGCCTTGTTGTTCTTTTATCTATTGCTACAATTTACAGCAGAGCATCTTGAAAGTTGGTCACACATGAGCACATAATCTGCCTCTGCCTGAAACTAGTCAAATTGCTAATTGTAATCTTCTTGGGCTTGAACATGTAAAGTCATTTGGTCAGTAATTATTATTACCACATTTAAGTATAATCTTTTTTAATGAACCACGTTCCTCCCCTGAACAATTCTGTTAATCTGATCATTTTTCTGACTGGATCTTAACATTTATTGGCTAGTTTATTCCAGTCTAAACAACGCTGATGTGCCTGGCATGGGCAGTTTAAGACAAAGTTTTTTAGTTCTCACTGCATGGCAGACACAACTGGAATCAAGGTTTCGGGGGACTTAGTGACTCTGTTGTTTTTCAGTGGAACATGCAATAGGATGGCCCACTCTAATAATTTGTTTAATAGAAAACTCAAGAAGGCCAAGGCTTTGTAACTGCATAGCTGTTTCCTTGCAGCTAGTTCAGAGGACTGACACAGCTCCCAACATTGCCCCTTTAGTAGTGTATTCTGATAGCTGTTACTGTTGTGTTTCACTTAAAGGTTACTTTACAGGTGTAATCTGTAACAGATCATTGTACTTGTGTAAAAGTAATCTGTCTCACAGCCTAGCAGAGTTAATTGTTAGGTTCACATTACACAGACACATAACCCTTGAGCTGAGTCAGCTCCTCTCTGGATCTATTACATACCCTAGATTTCCCATCAGAACATGGAGTTAAACACAAACTGGCAGAGGGTCATTTACAGTTACAAAGTTGGCAGGACTCCACTATATGAAGGGAAAATCCTCCAGTGAAATTTAGTATTGATGATCTAGTCATAGTGTGTTTTTTGTTTTTTTTTAAGAAATGAATAAAACTAGGGATGCACCGAATCCACTATTTTGGATTCGGCCGAACCCCTTTATCCTTCGTGAAAGATTCGGCCGAATACCGAATCCGAACCCTACTTTGCATATGCAAATTAGTGATGGGAAGGGGAAAACATTTTTAACTTCCTTGTTTTCTGACAAAAAGTCACGCAATTTCCCTCCCCGCCCCTAATTTGCATATGCAAATTAGGATTTGGATTCGGTTCGGCTGGGCACAAGGATTCGGCCGAATCCTGCTGAAAAAGGCCGAATCCTGGACGAATTCCGAACCGCATCCTGGATGCAGTGCATCCCTAAATAAAACATCAGAATTTGTGAGCTACTGTATGATTATTGTTTCTCAAATCATCTTAAAGACAATATGCATCTCTGCAAGATAGATCATTGTCAATGCGCAGATATCCCCTGTATAATCTACTACTATTAAGAAAACGGCCACAACAAAGGGTGAATCTAATTATCTGTCTTGCAAACACCAAACATAGAGAAGCTTCAGTTTCTTGTTTGCCCTGTTTAGCACAAGAAATAACCAAAACTATGGGTTAGAAGAGTTGTAAGGGGGAGGCTCAAGGACGTGTCATAATTTAAAGCTAGGTGGGAATGGGCAGACTTCATGGGGGTGCAGTTTTATTTTTTTTCAATGTTCATACTAACACTGCCTCACAATGGCCTGTCTTTACAGTAAAAGCTGCACCATTGGGATGGTCCTTTACCTGTGGAGCGACACTAAAATCCACCTGGATGGAGATGGGTAAGAAAAGAAATTTCTCTAAGTTAATAAATCCATCTTTCCAAGTAAATTCAGTGGTGTAGTGGTGAACAGTACTTTATTTCTGTAACTTATGGTTACTTTTGCTAGACAGCAGAATCTGTTTGTAGAAGCATACCAAAATATTAACCCATTAGCACAAACGTATCATATACTCTTCAGTACAGTGTTATATGACCTACGGTGTTGGCACACTGTTAAATCGCTGAATGCCATAATTGTCTTTTCTTGGTGGAACCCATCATTTTTGCTGTGTGGGTGAGGAATGTGATCATTCACAGGGCTTTTCTTGTTTCTTGGCTGATTCTTACAGAGTCATTTTAACTCTTTTCTGACTTAGAGCACTCTTGTCCCGACTGAAAGACAAAATGACATGACCAATTAGTTAACTATATAGTGTGCATAATTTTGATTCATTAAACAAAGAAGTTATTTCATGAAAACAGTCTGTCACAATTTTAACAGCAATGTTACAGTTCTTAATAAATATATATATATGTGTATATATATATATATATATATATATATATATATATATATATATATACGTGTGTGTGTATATATATATATATATATATATATATATATATATATATTGCTATTACGTGCAGAAATTGTAATGTGTTCTCCAAGCTCCCCAAATCATTAAAGTTATCTCTTGTTTTTTTTTTGTTTTTTTTACACTCAGGGGCTTCAGCATTAATACTGCAGGCAAAACCCATGTGTTCAAACCTGTATCTGTCCAGGCCATGTGGTGAGTACCAGACTAGGTATAATTCAAAATGATCTGAATGAAATTTTGCACTGTTTTGTCTGACATGACTTCTCCTTTATGAAGCCATGCTGATTACTGCTCATAATGCCATTCTTTAGAACATACTTTTGAACAAGCCTTCAAATAACTTTCTCACCACATACATCAAACTTTTGGGCCTATAATTGCCAGGCTGAGATTAGAATCCCTTTTTAAACATTGGAATTGCATCAGATTTCATCCAATCCATAGGCACCATACCTGATGAAATTGAGTCTAAGAAAATCAGAAATAGATAGCTTTGCGCAATTTTAGCCAGGCCTCTAAGTACCCGAGAGTGTTTTTTTATCAGATCCTGGTGCCTTGTTCACAATAATTTGAGTAAACCTTTATGTACCATATCCAGCAATTTACATTGTTTGGTGTTTCTTTTAAGTCACGTGAAATTAATATTGTACATTGAAATATTGCTGCATGTAGGTCCCTAACAAGTGCTGCCTCATAAAACATGGGGCTTCAACTATTTTGTCATTCCCTATATTATTTATATTCCAGTCTCTTATTGAAATCAATGAATGGTTGCTAAGGTAATTTGGACCCTAACAACCAGATTGCTGAAATTGCAAACTGGAGAGCTGCTGAATAAAAAGCCAAATAACTAAAAAAAACAATGAATAAACAATTGCAAATTGTCTCAGACTATCACTCTCTACATCATACTAAAGGTTCATTAAAAGTTGAACAACCCCTTTAAGCACAATGGGTCCCCATTAAAAAATGCCCTGATGGCTCAGACTGTTGATACAATGTAACTAGCTGACAGACCTGTCATTGCTGGTGAACTAAGACTTTTGCAACATTGTTTAAAAAGTCTCCAGGAGTTTGGCAAATGCTGTTTTTAATGGCAATAGCTCTTACAGATAACTTTAAATGCACTGAAAATGTTTAACATATTTTGGAAAGTTGCTTATTTATATAGTTTTTATTTTGGGGTTGACTTGCCCTTTAAGGTGATATAGATCTGCGCATAACTGATGGCATAGCCTGCTTCTGAGAGTCTGGCAAAAATTGTTGTTTGATTTGGGATTGTGAAACGAGTGATAGTTGGTCCATGCCATCAGTATTGCCAGGGGCAATAAGCCTGAATCTGTTACACGTCTTACAGAACACACAAATATGTTCTACTGGCACGGTGGAATAAATTGTGTTCAAGTGCATCCATTTATTTTATAAATCGAGCAATAAATGATATTTTGCATACTATTTAATGCAGGGATTCTACAGTAATTGATTATTTTACTTTTGATTATTGCAAGCCAGTGTTTAATTTTTATTTCGGTTTCTTATGTTCCTCCCTCCTTCAGGTCAGCCCTACAAGTACTTCATAAAGCCTGTGAGGTTGCCAGACGTTTTAATTATTTTCCTGGAGGTCTGTCTCTTGTCTGGGCTACTTACTATGAAAGCTGCATCAGCTCTGATCAAAGCTGCATCAATGAATGGAACACCATGCAGGATTTGGAATCTGCCCGTGCAGATTCCCCTATTCTCTTTATGGAGAAGTAAGTACTATTTGTTCTGAAAGTGGCCAGATATGGTGGTGGTATGCCACCACTAAAGCTGGCCAGGTCCTTACTGAGAATTAAAATAGGCCCTGGCATTTCAGGTACACAGAGGCCCAATCAGCCCACATAGAGGCCCAAACAGCCCCACCAGCCCACTAAATAGTGACTTTCTATGGCACCTTATAGCAGCCCCTCTGGCATTTGCCAGAACCCACAGATTGCCAGTCCGGGCCTGAAGCTGGCCATGCATACAGAGATTCACTCGTTTGGCTAAGTCGCATACAGGCAGCCGGATCAAGGACCGCATCAACAAACGAATACAGTCCTAAATCCAACAGGATTTATAACCCTGCCCGATCAACATCTGGCAAACTTTCGGCCAGATATTGATCAGGGAAGCAGCTTATATCTTGCTTGTGTATGAAGACCTTTAGAATCTTTCTTGCTTAAGGAGAAGGAAAGTTTTCGTGCACTTGGGGGTGCCAAATGTTAGGCACCCCCAAGTGATTGTATTAACTTATCTGAAACCCTGGGCCGGTGCTTCTATCAGCAGAAAACTGCACCGGTCTGGGATTATACCAGTGAGCACCATGTAGCGATCCTCTTCCGTCTTCCTCTTTCTTCGTGCGGCAGCACATGTGCAGTAGAACGAAAAGCCAAACTTTAACTAAAAAGAAGGCTATTTCATTCAACTGCACATGCGTCTGCCCCGGGAAATCTGAAGAAAGAAGAAACCGTGGTGCTCGCTGGAAGAACCCCGGGCCGGTGCAGTTTTCTGCTGATAGGAGCACTGACCCAGGGTTTCAGGTAAGTTAATACAGTCACTTGGGGGTGCCTAACATTTGGCACCCCCAAGTGCAGGACGACTTTTCTTCTCCTTTAAGGTTAGAGATGGCTTAAGATTCATTCAGCGTTAACTGCCAGCTGATTATGCTTTCTCTTTTGGGGCATTTTCACGTGGGATCTTTCAGTTTACATTAAGCTTTCATAATCTGCCGAAATGTGTTCACTTCCATAACAAGATATAATGTATACCTTTATTTTGGTATTTAGAGTTATATTTTTTTAATATAAGTCAAAAACTCACGTGTTTGTGTGTGTGTGTGTGTATACTTGCCAAATTATATATTTTGTGTGTTGAATGTGTTTGTGTCGTCAGTGTGCAAAAGCATTTGGGGAAAAAAACACGTTATCTGGTTGTGGTTAATACTGGGAAAAAAAGAGCACCTCACAATCAAAAAAGCAAGAGTATACTTGCAAACCTTAGTGGTGCAAATTATCAGTGCCAACCGCTGTTCTGCCCATTTTGTTATTTGTTGGCCTATTTTGGTTTTAAAGGAGTTCACTGGTATCCAGTGGACAGGGTTATGTGATATTGTACTTCACCACTGAAACTTCGATACTGAATAATGTATTTTAAAACCTGATTTTAGCATTACAATAAAATATATATTACATGTTCATGCTGTGTCAATTGTGATACATGGTCTAAATGTGCAGACAGATGATTACACTGAAGACTGAGTATTAGCGGTATCAGTTGGGTAAGAGGGGGTTAGTAAAGCAACTCAGGTGAATTAAGGAAATTAGAACCATTTAAGTTCAGTCTTTTAGCTTATGCACAACTATCCACACATTTGTATGTTTTCTTTTCCCTTTTTAATGAACTGTATCTCTTTCCTGTATTCAGGCCTAATGAGGGGGAGAGGACTGAGTTGCTTATAAGACAAACACTGAGGAGTATCATGATGACCAGAGACTTGGAGAATGTGACCTGTAAAGAGGTGAGCTACTTTAGTTGTTGCAGAACACAAACATAAAAAGTTTAGGCATGGCCCATGAGAGAGATTCTAGAGTTGTCCCAGCAACGTTTTGCCCGGGGTCCTTAAATTAGGCAAGATAGGCAAGAGCATAAGACATTTTTTATATGCAGTCATAGTGATATTGTGTAGCTCAAATAGCTGCCTGCAGAACAAACCTTGCCCACAATTAGTGTTTTTTTTTTCTCTCTTGGAGTATCGGTTCTTGGGTGGCTGAGTAGAGAGAGGGATAATTCTCAGCATTTAGATACAGTACTGGTTATAGCTGCATTCAAGACCTCTTAACATTAACATCAATAACAAAAACACAATGTTTATATGCACCAATGGTGTTGATCTTGTAATCTATGTAGAACGCCTCATGAAAGGTAATCAGAATTAAAGCCCTACTCATTATGCTTATAGTTCTACAATAGGAAGGGAAGTGTGACCGTTTCTTGAAAGCAGTGAATATTACTTAACTACATTATAAAAGGGAATAAAAGATAAATGTTTGTTCATAAAGGGGTTTATTTTTTTATTAAAAAGTCAGTTACTCCAGTTCAGCACAGAACAGAGAGTAACCTAGTTATATATTTTTTCTGCCTTTATAGATTCGCAATGAGCTGGAAGAGAAGCTGAGTTGTAACCTAAAGGAATATAAAGAATACATAGACAATGAAATGTTGCTTATCTTGGGACAGATGGATAAGGCTTCCCTCATATTTGATCATGTTTATTTGGTAAGCTAAAACAGAGGAAATTTTGGAATTTAAACATTTGTGAGAATTTAAAATTACTCATTTGTTTACTTGAGTTCTCATTATCTAGTTTTAGGACCAGCAATATGTAATAGGTTTAGAAATTGTGAGAGACAGCAACTTAAGATAATTTAAAAAACGCCACGTGACTCTCTGCTTATTTCAGGGTTCCGAGTGGAATGCGTCAAACCTGGAGGAGTTACACAGTACAGGGTGAGTTCTTTGTTTTAGTACTAAATTAGAACATACTCTGTGCTTTTGACAGACTGAAAATAAAAAGAAAGCTGCATATTTACATTGCATTCCAAGTTCAAGTGGGTATTAGAAGCCTCTCTAAACATTTCTAACATTTTATTATGTGTGTGACAAATGTCACATTAGATTTACAACACACTGAGTACAATTCTGCTTTGTGGCCTGTGTGTTAAATGTGTATTTGGGTTTTATGTTTAAAAACTGACACTATTAAGCCCATGTTTGTGTTAGAGTTCCCCAATGAGTTCTTTTTTTAAAATAAAATGTTGTCACTATAATCTTTTCATTGCTTGCAGAGTTGGCTATATTCTTAATGTCACCCGGGAGATTGATAACTTCTTTCCAGGAATGTTTGCCTATCATAATATTCGGGTGTATGATGAGGAAACTACAGACCTGCTCTCCCATTGGAATGATGCATATCACTTCATTAACAAGGCAAAGTGAGTATATTGTATTCCTTCACCCACAATATGTAGTTTGTGTGTTGTGGGTCTGGTGATTTGTCTTACCTTAGCTGTCAACTGAAACACCAAAACCAAGAAAATGGACCAAAACAAAATTAGACCCAGGCCTTAAAGGTCTTTACTATCCATTTTACATTCCCTGCATTGAGTATCCTGCCTCTGTTGTATAAATAAGGAACAGGTGATTCCATGTTCACCATGTTTCCAGAGCTACATATAGATACCAGTCACATGAATCTTTGCAAAGGCTGGTAGATGTGAATTCAATAAACAACATTCTACACAGTGATATGCTCTTAGGTCTCACCCCTAGTTCTACCATAACATCCTTGCAGACTTAAGCTGGCAACACACAGACGACATATGCCCACAAAACGACTGACTTTCCTTCTGGAGTCTGGTAAAATGTTCTCAATCACTACCCCAGATGATTAGTCATCTGGCTGAAAGACTTGCTCTGGCATAATTGCTGTAATAGTGCATTAAATGGTATGCAGGGGGGGGGCACAAAATCAAGGTCATTAGAATTTAAAATCAAGCAAAAAATATTTTGTACTACAAGATCTATGAAAAAGCAAAGCAGTTTTTACTGCTTAAGAACTCCACCATCACCATCTTCATCCACTTAGAATAATATATATAGTGTATGGTAAGTTATGGTTATAGTAATAAAGGAAGATGGATAATGTAGACGCAGCACACATGGTGTATAACGTGTAAAAAAAAAAAAAAAAGCCCCACTGCCAAATCTTAAACATAAAAATGTGTTGTTAAAAGTCATAGTTAAATCAACATGTAGGGGCACATTTACTAAGGGTCGAATATCGAGGGTTAATTAACCCTCGATATTCGACCATTGAAGTAAAATCCTTCAACTTTGAATATCGAAGTCGAAGGATTTACCGTATTTAGTTTGATCGAAGGAAAAACGATTAAATCCTTTGAATTGAACGATTTTTAAGGATTTTAATCCATCGATCGAACGATTTTCCTTCAATCAGAAATTGCTAGGAAAGCTTATGAGGAAGGTCCCCATAGGCTAACATTGGTGCTCGGTAGGTTTTAGGTGGCGAAGTAGGTAGTCGAAGTTTTTTTAAAAAGAGACAGTACTTCGACTATCGAATGGTCGAATAGTCGAACGATTTTTAGTTTGAAGCGTTCGATACGAAGGTCGAAGTAGCCAAAAAAAACATTCAAATTTCAAAGTTTTTTTTTCCTTCTAATCCTTCACTCGAGCTTAGTAAATGTGCCCCTAAGAATCTTAAAAAGGCAGGATGCTTGGTAGCAAACTCTTGGAAACATATTGAGAATAAACCATTTTCCTTAATACACTTAGGAATTTTCGAAGTAAAAAAATTTGAAATTCAAAGTAATTTTTTTGATACTTCGACCATCGAATAGGCTACTACGACTTCGACTTCGAATTCTATTCGAAGTAAAATACTTTGCCAAATTAAACCTGCCGAAGTGCTGTGTTAGCCTATGTGGACCTTCTAGTGCGTTTTTCTAAGTTTTTTGAAGTCGAAGAAAAATCGTTCGATCGATGGATGAAATCCTTCAAATCGTTCGATTCGAAGGATTTCATTGTTCGATCGAATGATTTTACTTCGACTGCAAAACAGTCAAATTAGGGGAAAAAAAACTTCGACTTCGATATTCTAAGTTGAAGTAAAGCCATTCGATGGTCGAATTTTGAAGTATTTATCACTTCAATATTCGACCCTTGATAAATCTGTCCCTTAATATCTAAGTATGAACAGCATGTCTACCAGATAATAGAGTTGTGTGACTATATATTATTAATAATATTATAGTGGTTAATTACTTGCTTTATAGCCATGCCAATAAAAACCGAGACAGCGAATGAGTTGGGTCAAGTAAGTTTGATCCTAAATAGATGCTTTGTGTGCTGTTATAGGAAACTAAAATATGAAATTCCTCTCATTGGTTTTTTCTGTTCTCTATTACAAGGAAGAACAATTCTAAGTGCTTGGTGCATTGCAAAATGGGGGTCAGCCGCTCTGCCTCTACTGTCATTGCATATGCTATGAAAGAGTATGGTTGGAGCATGGAGAAAGCATACAACTTTGTCAAGCAGAAGCGCAGTGTAACTAGGCCAAATTCAGGATTTAAGCGCCAGCTCCTAGAATACGAGGGAATCCTGGATGCCAGGTAGGCTTAACAATTCTGATATATTCATATACATGGTTTGTTCATTCCCTAATCATTTAATGTATATATGATTTACTGATTAGTTAAAAGGCAACAAAATCTCCATAGGCATGTACCACCTCCTGGACTTCATATCAAGCAAGCCTGTTACGTTCAAATTATTATTATAAATCTTGAATAACGAGTACGCTTATTGTGCCAGCCTGGAGGTACCACACATCTTTTGACACTGATGAGCACAGCCTCAGAACTTATCCCTTCTCCTTTGTGTCCCACTAGTGACATGGGTGGATTTTTAAGGTACAATAATTTGATCATCTTTCTTGGTGGGGCTTCGTTGTCTTTACCTCGACTTTACACTCCAATGTGGGACTGTTGCATTTAAGTGTTTAGTAAGCACATGCATACATAGCTCATTACCCCCTTTACTGCAATGGTAAAGTTTTTTCGTTCCATGTGCATGAGAAAAACATAAATACCAGACTTGTGCCCTGGTAGGTTTTTTTTTTTTATTCCCCACTCATTTACTTGTTCTTTACTGGACATGCAGATGGCAGTGTGTTAACAGAAGAAATATAGTGGCATCTGTGTTACATCTAAAATGAGGAAAGCAGCAAGCAACAGGTAGATTTAGTTTCCCAGCCTATTGCTGAGGAAGAAATCCATGCTGCCCTTAAAGATTTAAAAAATTCCAAAACACGGGGGGGCCCTTTCCCTGCTGCTTTTTTTAATGGCTTTTAAAGGAAAACTATACCCCCAAAATGAATACTTAAGCAACAGTTTATATCAAATTGAATGACATATTAAATAATCTTACCAAACTGGAATATATATTTACATAAATATTGCCCTTTTACATCTCTTGCCTTGAACCACCATTTCATGACTCTATCTGTGCTGTCTCAGAGATCACCTGACCAGAAATACTACAACACTAACTGTAACAGGAAGAAGTGAGGAAGCAAAAGGCAGAACTCTGTCTGTTAATTGGCTCATGTGACCTTACATGTGGTTTGTATGTGTACACAGTGAATCCTACGATCTCAGGGGGCGGCCCTTATTTTTTAAAATGGCAATTTTCTATTTATGATTACCCAATGGCACATACTACTAAAAAAGTATATTATTATGATAATGGTTCATTTACATGAAGCAGGGTTTTACACATGGGCTGTTTTACTCAGTATCTTTTAATAGAGACCTACATTGTTTGGGGGGTATAGTTTTCCTTTAAGCCTTTAATCTGTGCTCTATGACAGAACCCCAATATATCGGGAATATATGTGGCAGGCACAGTATAAATGCACAGGTAGAATACAGTCTGTTAAGATGGTGGTAATGCCAAAAGTTGTATGTTATCTTTCTGTTTTACCACTAACCCCCAAACCTGAATTTTTTCAGACCTTGCACAAAATATGCTACAGGCACATATGGAACATGGTAAAACCTTGCATACCTAGAAAATATATATTGAATCACAAATGGAAAGGGGGTTGGGAGTCCCAGATTTTAATAAATACTTTATAGCTGCCCAACTGAGTCAAATGGCCAAGTGGCACATTACACTAACTATTCCCCTATGGGTTTGTTTGGAGAGAGCGGACCTGACGGACCATTCTAGCTCCAATTTTTTATGGTTCCCTAAAAGATTAAGACCTAAATAACTCAACCATGTTTTAAATAAATATTACAAACTTGAATCCCCTCATTTCCCATTGTTGGATTGGTCTTTAAACCCTGATTTCTGCCCGGGAAGACAGGCATTTTAATTAGTGGCACTGGTCTGGCCTGGGCAGAATTTGGGACTTGACCAAATCAGGCTCACTATTGTTAAGGTGGCCATACACGGGCCGATAAAAGCTGCCGACAGACTGTGTCGGCAGCTTATTGGCCCGTGTATGGGGGCCCCCGACGGGCTTCCCCGATCGAGATCTGGCCGAAAGTATGGCCACCTTTAGCCCCAGCTATTAAAGAGACATTTTATATCTCCAGGGGGAATTGTTCCATCTGGCAAAAATACACCATTATGTGTCTACCTGAAGCATAAAGAGGTTCCATCCCCAACCCTATTTAAAAACATATTTATTCCCAGGCCTCTGGGCCCAAAAAATGTTTCCACACTTTATAGGGATCTGACCTCCATAGCCCCTGTTTGCAGTTGAAGTACGTCATAGACTTATACAGAGAGCTGGGTAATAAACAATCTGAGGAAGTA
Organism: Xenopus laevis; assembly: GCF_017654675.1. Taxonomy (NCBI): domain Eukaryota; kingdom Metazoa; phylum Chordata; class Amphibia; order Anura; family Pipidae; genus Xenopus; species Xenopus laevis. The sequence goes on from NC_054371.1 coordinate 158,507,639, forward strand.
TGGGAAGATATGTTACAGAAACCAGCTAGATGTTCTATTAATGTCCCTATCCAAGAAACCTAATTTACGGTATTATTAAGGTGGTATATAGTTCAGACAAAAATAGCCAAATGGTTTCCCAGTCTCTCTTCAAACTGTTTGAGGCTGCAATGTATTTGGTACAATGGGGCACATGTGGTAGGATTGCCCCACTATAAAATGTCTGGGGATACGGATCTATACAATGATTAATAATTTGCTATCCCAATAAGAAAGGATCCCTAACTCTACTAAACAAATCATTGCTAAATTTGTGGCGTACTTCCAAATTGAATTTTAATATGGGGAAAATGAGGATAGGCAATATAATGGTGTTGGAGAAACTAATTTTAACACTTAAAGGGATACTGTCATGGGAAAAACATTTTTTCAAAATGCATCAGTTAATAGTGCTGCTCCAGCAGAATTCTGAACTGAAAACCATTTCTCAAAAGAGCAAACCAATTTTTTTTATATTCAATTTTGAAATCTGACATGGAGCTAGACATATTGTCAATTTCCCAGCTGCCCCAAGTCATGTGATTTGTGCTCTGATAAACTTCAATCACTCTTTACTGCTGTACTGCAAGTTAGAGTGATATCACCCCCCTCCCTTTTTCCCCCCAGCAGCCAAACAAAAAAACAATGGGAAGGTAACCAGATAGCAGCTCCCTAACACAAGATAAAAGCTGTCTGGTAGAACAGCACTCAGTAGTAAAAACCCATGTCCCACTGAGACACATTCAGTTACATTGAGAAGGAAAAACAACAGCCTGCCAGAAAGCATTTCTCTCCTAAAGTGCAGGCACAAGTCACATGACTGGGGGCAGTTGGGAAATTGACAAAATGTCAAGCCCCATGTCAGATTTCAAAATTGAATATAAAAAATCTGTTTGCTCTTTTAAGAATTCTGCTGGAGTAGCACTATTAACTGATGCTTTTGAAAAAAACATGTTTTCAATGACTGGATTCCTTTAAGGACAAGCAGAAATTGTTTAATAAAATCTGGTCCCCATGGGTTGACCTACAGGGGTATTGCAGACTCTCCCAACAGATTCCCACTAAAAGTCCCCTTAGCTCTCGTGAGCTGAGACATATACTTTCTCTGGAGTTAACGGTAAAGCGGAACTGTGAGCCAAGTAGTTATGCAATGTAACAACTGTTTTTGTTTGATCTTTATTTATTTTATTGTATTTCTTTCTGTTAGTTTTCAGACCCATCTAATAATGTGAAATCTCTTATGACGACTTACTATTCGTTTGAGCAATATACTGAGACATCTGTAACATGCATAAAATATGGCAAATGAGACTATTGAAAAAAAATTATACAGTACTAAAATAATAGATTAAGGTCGCTAGATTAAGAAATCTAGCGACCATAGTAGGCTGGAGTTCATACACATTCCTGCCTCTGGTCCTGGGCCTCTAGCTGGGAAAACCCTGATATGGGAGACGACTGTGATCAGCCTGACTTTGATTAGGCAAGACAAAGTGCAAGCTGAGGCACTAATTCTTGACACACACACAGGCTTTTTATAGAATTTGATCATCTTGTATCCTAAATTATAGTGCATGTGTATATTTGCAGGTCATGAAATGTTGATATTTGTTATTACAGTAAACAGAGACACAACAAACTATGGAGGCAACATGTTGAAATTGGGATTCCACCAAATGATTTTGATGCCATTTTCCCAAGCTCCTATCCACAAGATACTCTGGAAACCGAATTCAATTATGGACTGAATGAAGATTATATAAAAGCACAAACTTTACCAGAAAGTTATTGTTTAAGACATCTGACCAATCCTTGTGGATTAATTGAACCATTAAGTGTAGAAGTTGAAGCAGAAGAACTGGAGAGAGATGCCCTGGTGGGAGATACCGAACTGCCATATTACACTTTAACAGACAAAGAAAACTATAAAGGAAATGATTTTGAGACAATTGGAAGAAATTTACCTTTTCTAGAGGGTGAAATAAGAAAGAAATTAGATTTTGAGGATTTGTTGAGCCCAAAGCGTTATAAAGATGATGTCGGTCCAGCAGAAAGTTGTATGAAGGAAGGGGCTAGTCAGATTCCCTTGATGCCTGATTGTGATGAACAGGTTTATAAGGAAAATATGAACAGTAATAGCAGCAAGAGAAGTTGCCCCAAAGACACAGAGGTAGGTGTTCCAAAGGGGTGAAGAGTACATAAGTAGGATGCTTTCTGCTTTAGATGTAAGTCATGCTGTCTGATGTTTCTTTAACAAACACTGGGGGTCATTTTCGCGTAAGGCATATTTTTCGCAAATGGTTGTATTGCACATGTTTTTTTCCTGAACGCTGATATATTGCACTGCTCTGCCCATCTTTCCGGTTTTTGCGAATACGCAGTATGAATACATTTTCGCAAATGGCGCATAAATGAGACGGGAGTTTGCGCGAGCACCCAATGTGCGAGGTTGTTGTGCGCGAAAATAGCATTGACAGTAACTTAAATTCGCAGTTCGCAAAACTGTTTTGCGAATATTTTATCCGCCACCAAAGTTGTGGCGTAATTGAGTCGCAGAGTGTGCGCATAAAAATTGGCAATTTGCAAATTGTGACATATTTAAAAAGCTCCTATAGACATTCGCATTGTGAAAATTTCACAGTTACGTTTGCACCCTCTTATTCAGCTTTATAAATATAACCATGCACAGAGCAAATATATTCACTTTGCGAACCAATCTGCCCTGCTTGAAGTTTATAAATGACCCCCACTGTGCCAAATGACAACGCTGAAATGGTGGGTTGAACAAGGATATAAATCAAGAAAAGTCCATTCTATAACCATGTGCTGTAGAATTACAGCTTCCAGAATCCACTGACAGCCATCCAGGCAGCTGCTGGGATGTGGCCCCCTTCTCCCCACCGCTTTTACCTTTGGTGTCGGAGGGGGTCCGAAGGAGGCCGCATCACCTTGGGGTGAAAACCTTTCAGGTGCACCCTGATTTGGTAAATAAAATGTTAAATAAAAATATAGCAAAAAAACAAAATGATAATTTCCCAAGCTTGGGGCTAATCCAGCAAGTGAGTTGTGCTTTCCCAGCAATTGGAACATGCACAGGACTGGAGTGCTGATATAAGTGCCAAATAATAACTGAGCTCCAAACCTTCAAGCCTTCCCCTTAAAGGGATACTGTCATGGGAAAAAAATTTTTTTTCAAAATGAATCAGTTAATAGTGCTGCTCCAGCAGAATTCTGCACTAAAATCCATTTCTCAAAAGAGCAAACAGATTTTTTTATATTCAATTTTAAAATCTGACATGGGGCTAGACATTTTGTCAATTTCCCAGCTGCCCCAAGTCATGTGACTTGTGCCTGCACTTTAGGAGAGAAATGCTTTCTGGCAGGCTGCTGTTTTTCCTTCTCAATGTAACTGAATGTGTCTCAGTGGGACATGGGTTTTTACTATTGAGTGCTGTTCTTAGATCTACCAGGCAGCTGTTATCTTGTGTTAGGGAGCTGCTATCTGGTTACTTTCCCATTGTTCTTTTGTTTGGCTGCTGGGGGGAAAAAGGGAGGGGGTGATATCACTCCAACTTGCAGTACAGCAGTAAAGAGTGATTGAAGTTTATCAGAGCACAAGTCACATGACTTGGGGCAGCTGGGAAATTGACAATATGTCTAGCTCCATGTCAGATTTCAAAATTGAATATAAAAAAATCTGTTTGCTCTTTTGAGAAATGGATTTCAGTGCAGAATTCTGCGGGAGCAGCACTATTAACTGATTCATTTTGAAAAAATTTGTTTTTACCATGACAGTATCCCTTTAATCTAATGAGCTGTTATCTAATGAGCTGTTAAACTAAACAACCGAATACCAACTTCTTTAATGCCACGATGCTAGGTTATCATACTTTACTGCACCTTATGGCATTTTGAAACTTGAACTGTGTACCTGTTCTGTATCTAACCTCACTAATTTTTTTTTCTTTCATATATTCTTTCATTATAAACTAGGAAGATGCCATTTTTGGCATTCTGAGTAAGGTGAAGCCTCCTTATCCATCCTGTACTGACTGTATGTATCCAAAACCTATGTGTTCAGAAGTAAGTGAGGAAGCCCAGCAGCCATATTGTGACGGGCCATTAAATTCTACAACTGTATGCAGCCAGCCTACCTTATTACAGCACATGACTTCAGCAGTGTTGGACAGAATGCATGGAGCCAATATGGATAGAAAGTTGGCAAAATCTTGCCCTGGCCATTTACTTACATCATCCAAACTTAATGCTGTAACTCCTCAAACGCCATTAGAAAACACACAAATGCAATCAACAGTGACTCCTGAAGTAGAACCCTTTGTTGCTGGTGGTTTGTTGTCTAGGAAGGATCAGAAACAGTATAAAGACCAAAAATATTTAGTTTTCAGTAAGGAGTTGGAAAAGCCTACCACGCATAGCTACTTGATGCAGCATCAAGAATCTATTATTCAACTACAAAAGGCTGGATTGGTCAGAAAACATACAAAAGAATTGGAGCGCCTCAAGAGTGAGGGGGCTTCTGTTGGCAAAGAAGTTTCTGAAGAGAAGACCAGTTCTAATGATTTATATGGTACCAAAGACTTGCCCACATATCAAGAATTAGGAAAGAATAATGTGGCAAAGACAGAAATGATAAATCCTTTAGATGGGGTTTTTCAGAAGACTTCAACTCCAACTTTTTGCAAACTGGATCAGATCAGCAGCTACACTAAAGATTTCTTAAAGACAATATGCTACACCCCAACATCATCATCTATGAGCTCTAACCTCACGCGCAGCTCAAGCAGCGACAGCATACACAGCGTACGTGGGATGCCAGGACTTGTTAAACAAAGGACTCAGGAGATTGAAACAAGGATGCGTTTAGCTGGTCTTACGCTATCTTCCCCATTGAAGAGATCTCACTCTCTTGCCAAACTGGACAGTCTCACGTTTTCCAGTGAGGATTTGTCCTGTGACTCTGATACATTTCAGAAATCTGAGTGCAAGAGCGCCAAATTAAGGGACAGCTCGGTCTTTACTGATGTTTCAGGGAACAAACAAACACCTTACAGGATAAATAAATCAGCCAATGCACCCATAACAAACACTGAAACAAGATGAATTTTTCTGTTTGTTTATTATTGTAAGAGTTTATTATTCATAGCCAGTATCACTTTCATTGTAAGCATGGCACCACACCATATGACTATATGAAAGCAAGAAACTGATTGTTTTACTGCAGTCAAAAATATTACTAACTATGCATTCCTTAATATTATGTTTCTGCTTTTTTTTTATTTCTCAGATTCATGTTTTTTTCCCCCTTAATAGCCAAGTTGGGTACTTTTTTCAGATCAGGATGTAACATGCCAGTTGCAATATTGACAGTATTCAGAGATATGTTTACTGTAACAATTAGATATGAAGTGTTCATATTTCAGGAATTCTACCTCTATTTTCCTTTACATTGGCTGATGTATTTAATTATGGCTTTTGTTTCAGTTACGGAGAAATTCCAATGAAACCTTAACTCGTAGCTTTGAGTGCAAAATTTGCCTTTTGTTTTCTTTTATCCAAAGGCTATGTTGTATCTGTTCATATATATCTTGTCATTCATTAGCCAAAACTTATTTATAGTTTTCTGAATTCTAGTAGTGCATCCTTTCTGCTTAGTCAGTATGACCTCTCACAGTCAGTTTTGTTCCCTGAGATAAGAGCAATGTATTTGTTAGGCTAAGGCATATGTTGCTTTTTGGCTGCCATTACAAAAATTCAAAGGATTACTACTGGTTGTTTTGCACTGACAGCAATGGAAAGTGTCCTATGATGCACTCAGCAGCAGTTTGTCACCTCAAAACACTGAGCAGTGCCATTAAGTGTATAGACACAATCTTTGTTTTTGTTTTTTTACAAAGATATTCAAAAGTTTAGCCACTGTTGTGCCAAAAAGTCTCTCAAATTAGGCACGTAGTCAATAGAGAGTACTTGTGCTCATGCAGACTTTTGTTTTTTCACTGTGCAGACAAAATCCAAACCCAGGTAATTGTCCATAACAGTGCTATTTGTGGCCCTGTTTAGCTGGTCATGGACATTGTGTCATGCCCCTCTTAGATTCATGTAATGGGATTATAAATACATTAGGAGTCCTGTTGGAATTTTACAGAGTTCGTTACCAGCCTGCAGTGAGGCAATATCTTCTTAAGTTATAGGTTGAGCAATTAGTACCGTCACATAATCTTTGGAGATACAAAAAAAATTGGAAAATAACTATATATTTAATTTCCATTAGCCACACTAACTTGTTCTATAAAAAAAATTCCAAACGATACCCACTTAAACAGAAGTATTAACTGACGTGGGTAGGGTTTATCTTTCATTCATTTATCTTCAAATGGATAATGAATTATGAAGGCTATGGTGTGAAAGGAGCATTATTGCTCTGTTTATTTTCCTATTCCTAGTCTTGTATGAAATGCTCAGCATAGAGCCTGCAGCCATCAATAAATGATGTGTTCGCTACTTAAATCTTTTAGGCTGTTCCTATTTTCATATGCCAGACAAGCACTGTGGCAACTCATTTCATGCAACATATTTCAAATGCTACTGTGCAGAGATGCTGTGCTTTCATACTATACAGCTGTTTAAGGGAAGGTAAATTACCAACTTTTCTTCATGTACTGTAGTTTAGTATATTATTAATCTTTAAAAAAAAAAAACTTTGCTTTTCAGCCATGTAGCTGCTTTGTTTTACAGCCTTAGTGCTTAATATAAATGTCTAGGCCAACATATAACCAGTCTAATACATGTATTAGAAGTAGTCCTTCCAGAATTCTATTTTATGTATTGCTGCATTGAGAAATGAAGACACATTTATGCCTGAATAAGCACTTTATAGATTTAATTTGCATCCTATAATGACAAATTATATCTTGATCCTTTTGATTAAAAGGAGAAGTAAAGCCCCACAGCAGGTGGGCCTTGGGTTGCTGTACAGGCCTTGGGGAAGATCTGAACCTGAAACATGTCTCCTGTAGCTCCAGTGCATGCCAAAGGACCTATGGAGACATTGATTCCTGTAACACAAGCCAACCCAAGTCACATTACTTTTGCATTAAGATTGTATTTATATGTGCTTATTTATCTATTGCTTTCATAAAGATAAGCGAGAACCTGACTTTGATCTCTTTTCTTGTATTCACAACCAGATGTGGAATGTTGTCACAACAGGGTAATTCTTATCACTCTCACATATCAGAGGGCTGGATATCAGGGCTGTGGCATGCTGTGCAAATTCTAGCCTGTGTGGTTTTCAGTGCAGTGGGTGACAAAACATTCTGATTTGCCTATTTATAGACTTTTATAGTAATTAATCGGTCCCAGCTAGTTCACCCATAGGTCAGGTGATTATTGCTCAGAAAGCTGTTAGCTATTCTGAGCAAAAATCGTCTAACCTGAAGGTGCTTATAAAATGTTCAGTGTACATCACTATAATCTGTGCATTGGTGACACAGCTTATGTGTGTGCGTGTGCTTAAGCTTAGAGGGAACATAAATGCTGCAACTTGGAAATGCCCACTGCTGGATACGTTCTACACTAAGCAAATTAAATTACTTTAATTTCACTGCACTGCCCTGAGAGAGATTTTTTTTAAGTTTCTGGTAGGTTCCAAAAGCTGATTTTTTTTTTTATTTTATTATTTCATGAATTAAATTGTACTCTGTGAAGTTAGGACATGTCAAAGACGCCTGATTATTTTCCAGTTGAAATATTCTTTATATAAAAAATGTTTTCATGAAGTATCATAGAGTCCACATTATGCAGAACTGATCATCCATCTTTAGGAACTTCTGGCAACAGTGCAGCAAGACAGTTTACTCAATTAAGGAATACATATTGTACACAGCATGTATAAAAGGTGTACTTAGAATAAAAAAAATGTTAAGGCCTGTCTTTTCAGGTTTTTATGCATGATACCTTCACATTGCATTCATAAAGATAGTCCTCCTATAAGGCCAAGGGCTGATGGAATATTGGCTCCCCATCTATGATTATTTGAATAAGATCCACTTGTGTGCTGTTGCACAGTCTCAAATGGGGACACAAAAACAGTGTCCATTCCAGAAATATGTAAAATCAGGGTTCTACTGTATTTTATAAATAAATCCCCTCCCCCCCCCCCATTGTGGATGGCCAGGTTTATGCATACACATGTGCATAAAGAGCACTTTGGCTGACTCATTATGCCCACAAGTGTGACATAGGATCGGGGGTCTGCACCTCCAGTGGGGGAAACAATTTTTGCATTATAGGTGCCCCTTCAACACTAGGCAAGCTATTCAACTGACTATTCCAATGCCCCAAAAAGTTTGACATTGCCAAAACTGTGATTTGCAGCCTACAACGCTATATTTAGAATTGTTGGCCTGTACTAGCACTGCTTGACATTTCCTGATCAATACAATAAGAGGTGGCAGGGTAGTACCCCATGTGCCATCAAGCTTAATCTTTAAAATGCCTTATAAATAAGGTATATTGAGAAATACTGTAAGCTTTAAGCCTCCAGCTATTTTGGCTTTAATACATGTGTAGTATTATTAGCCTGTAAAAATGGCATAACAACACTCAAATATTTAAAATAGTTTTTTGTTGGCTTCTGTTTGCTTTATTCCCTATTCCTATTGCCGTTATTGCAGACGTCTGTCTGCAATGGAATTTGAGAGCTAAACGAATAAAACCAAATGGCTCATTGTTACAGTTTGATGCTTTATGGTTATCAGTAATGGAAGATGCAGGAAGCTTTGGCAGCTAAGAAGTTAGAGCTTTTTTGCAAGTCCCAACAATGTGTAACTGTTGTGTATTTTTGCCTATAAAATATGACTTGATGTACCCTAAGCCATGGTGATTATATAAGAGCCCCCAATGGTGATTAAAAGAGTAAAGATGTAGTTGCTGACAGTAACCTGTTTGAATTGTTTTGCAACTTTTTAGATGTTCTGGTCAAGAAGAATATAGCAGATTTTTTTCTTCATTTCCGCATGTGTTAGTATGGGGAAAGCATCCATTCATTTCAACATTTGTGTCTACATATGCATATCTATCAATATAACTGTATATACAAACACACACAAGATTTGCTCTTCTCTTGCTGTAGATGCATAAAGCACTTTTAAACCCTTTCTCTATTAGATTCTGTCTTCTCTTGTATAATATTGTGTCCTTGAAAAGAAAATAAATATTGTGTTTCTTCAGTCCCAGAAGTAATATGGTTTTTGCTTAATACATTGATAATTTAAATGTAGAATAGCTGATAATGTCAGATTTTTACAGTAAAGTGTGGATGGTTACTATAATCCTGTGTACCCAACTTGCAAAATGATATGAAAATATACAATGTCTCTTTGTGCCGACTGGTGGAATCCTTTCTGAAATCCCTCAGCTGTAAGCGGCCGCTCGGCTGAATTAAGATGACCATTTAAGGAGAAGGATTTATGCATCTGAATCCCACAGTTAACACGTTACCCTTTTTAATACAGAGGCTATTCTTATAGTGCAAGCTGATCTGAAGAAGCTACATATCAATATTTACTTAATCTGCTATCCTGCTTGAAACCCCTAATAGGCTAGAGGGATATTATTTCCACTGGAAAATAACCATACAGTTTAAATACATATGAGGACAGTAATTATTGGTATTCCATAGGGTTCTCTACCATGTCATGCCATGTAGTCACCAAAAAATATGACAATTGGGTTTGCTTTTTGCAGATGACACATTGATCTGCTACAAAGTTGATTATCCATTAGAAATAAATGAAATCCAAAATCATTTACATAACTTGGAGGCATGGGCGTCCTCAGAAAATTTTCCAGGGGGGCAACATATCACACAAATGACTTGTACCCCCAGCCAACAGTTTGTAGAATGTTATTCCCTCTAGAGTTCTAGTTACAGCTGGATAAATACAGTGAAGCTTCCATTTTACATACCCTCATTTTAAGTTTTTCCATATTTTATACCATTTTTTGTGGTCCCACCAATATATGATACATAATACATTTCCATGATTTTACACAATTTTTTTTTCTTGTCCCCTGAAAAATGTAAAATGGGGGTTCTACTATACATAAAGTAGAACAGCAGGAAGAGGTTGTGCAACAAAATGTCACTAGAATGGAATCTATGCTTATACATTTCAGTATAGGGGAAAGCTGCTTTATTTCCAGAGTGGCAAAAGGGTTAAAAAAATAAGAGACACCCAAAAACAAACAATCAGGTGGATACAGGAGCAGGAGAGGGGATGAGGTGCAAAAATGTATATTGTAGATATTTCTATCTATACTAATATTTAGGGGCAGTTTTACTAAAGGGGTGAAGTGGCAGGGACAGGTGCCAATTCGCTAGCGAAATCGACAGGCGAATGAGCATTACTCCGCAAATTCCCTAAAATGTGGATTTTACTGAACGTTACCTCCTTCACCAGACTTGCCTTTGTCAGCTCAGACCAAGCGATGGAGGGGATTGTTATTTGTATTTCTAATTAACTGGTTGTGAGGTCAGACTCATGGTCAAATATTTCTGCAATAGTTTTATGAAATTGCTCAAGTAGCTGTTGCAGGAGAGGGTGTTTATAAAACAAAAAACAAAAACTGTTTTTTTTTTTATTGCATGTGGCAATTAGGGCATAAGCTTTCTGTTTTTTACCCATGAATGTGTGTCTATCAAATGGTCTTCTGTGGTAATTACATTGATATATAAAGCTGCAGATATATTTGCCCAAAAAAGAAGTGTAAAGCTCATAACCGAATGAAACCAATGCACCTTAAAGGGATTCTGTCATGATTTTTATGATGTATATTTCATTTCTAAATGACACTGTTTACACTGCAAATAATTCACTCTTCAATATAAAACTTCATTCCTGAACCAGCAAGTGTATTTTTTTTAGTTGTAATATTGGTGTGTAGGCAGCCATCTCAGGTCATTTTGCCTGGTCATGTGCTTTCAGAAAGAGCCAGAACTTCAGGATGGAACTGCTTTCTGGCAGGCGGTTGTTTCATCTACTCAATGTAACTGAATGTGAGGCAGTGGGACCTGTTCTTAGATCTACCAGGCAGCTGTTATCTTGTGTTAGGGATCTGTTATCTGGTTACCTTCCCATTGTTCTGTTGTTAGGCTGCTGAGGGGGGGGGGGAAGAGAGGGGGGTGATATCACTCCAACTTGCAGTAAAGAGTGAATGAAGTTTATCAGAGTACAAGTCACATGACTTGGGGCAGCTGGAAAACTGACAATATGTCTAGCCCCATGTCAGATTTCAAAATTAAATATAAAAAATCTTTTTCTCAAAATTTGTTCTTTTGAAAAATGGATTTCAGCTAGAGCAGCACTATTAACTGGTGCGTTTTGAATTTTTTTTCTTTCCCATGACAGTATCTCTTCAATGTTGCAATGTCAAAGGATTTCAGCTTCCACCTTTAATTTTCTTTGTCATACGCATTACCATCTCTTATATAAATATATATATATTGTAATTATATTTCTATTCTCTAGCTTGCCAATTGCAACCATATTATCTTATTTATTACTAGTTACTAGTGATGGGTGAATCTGTGCCGTTTGCGAAACGGCGGAAAATTTGCGAAAGCATTGAAGTCAATGGGCATCAAAATAATTTTGACACGCGTCAATTTTGACATGTGCATCAATTTTTATACGCGCGACTATTTGGTCCAAATGCATTACGGTCAAAGGGTGTCTGAATAATTTTGACATGCGATAATTTTGACATGCGATAATTTTAATGCTCGCGAATATTTTGAAGTTTGCATTTTTTTTTTGATGCGGTGGATTTTTCGCTGACAAATTGTCGCCACCGTTTCACAAATTAATTCACTTATGGTGAAACGCGGAAATCCAACGCAAATTAGTGCCTGGTGAATTTATTCACCCATCCCTACTAGTTACCATTGACTGGGTCTTTGCCTGTTTTCTTTCTGCCTTATGCGTTCTGCTGGTATGCTTCATACTTATCCCACCTTCTTTGCAATTTACCATTGGGTCTGTTTGTCTAAAACACTAAAGAAATTGCAACATCTGTACTTTGAAAATCTTGTTTCTTGCAGTTTTAGCAGTCAGACTCTTATGTTTTGACCATCTATTTTCAAGTACACTTCAGGAGTAAATCTAAACACTTGTTTGTGTCTTGTGGCCTGTCATTATATTGAGACACAAAATGTTAACTGTCAGTTTCTTGTAGTGGTATATCAAAGTGCTTTAATTATTTTGAACATCAAGGATAATATAATTCTACTCTTTTAATTCAACATTTTTGAATTCCTTGTGAAACTGGCCCCTGTAGACAAAAGTTTGATGGGGTGGTGTAATGAATACATATGTGTGCATGTATATATAAATATAAATATTGGATTGGTTCGTAATCAAATTCAGATAATTAAGTATGAACTTATCATTGATATTCTGAGATAATTTGTACTTGGTCTTTTGTTTTTTTCCTTTTTTTTTCCTGATTTGCATTTTATTTTGAAGACTGCAAGTTGTCTTCGAATGTTACTGTCTAAATATTACTAAAACTTCCCCTTTATGTTTTTTTAGATTGTTTTGCACAGCTGTTTTATTTCTTAGTACAATCAGTCTGCAATGTTACATGCACTTCAGATGATAGAGTCCTTTGCTTGTGTTATGCCTGGAGAAATTGGAGGTGGGTGACCAATCTAGTCACGTGTCAGGAGGAAGAATAAGGGAGACAAGTATTTAGAAGCTGTGCAATCATGCGCCTGTTTCTCTTTCTGATGCTGCAGCTCTGGGAATAAAGGATGACTGGTTGCTTCAGACCCCGGACAACACAGAGAAAATGATGATGTGCTTCTTTACATCGTGCATTCTTTCAACTGCACGCTGAAGCCAAATGAATGCAAGGTAGATTGTGCTGCACTGATAAATTTGGGATAGCCCCCACAGGATATAGAAAAAGTGAATGGAAGATGAAGTGATAGATGTTCATTTCTTAGGAGACAAAAAAACAGAATGAAAAAAGTATGATGATGGAGATCACTTTGGACAAGAATGTAGACACTGTGGCCAGAAATGTTAATGTGATATTATACAGAATGGAAGAAGATGAATCAAGAATATGGACTCAGAGAAATGACTGCTCAAATTTTGCTCAAAATTGGGAACCTTTGATACTCCAAAAAGATAATGAAAAGGCTGGGGCAGAGGTCAGCAGAACAATAAGAAAAGTGAAAATCTACAGAAGAGCTGAGAGTGAGAATCTAGTTTCATACCTCCAAGGCACTATCAGGAAACTGAGGCGCTCTGCTTCAGAAACGGAAAACCGTCAGGTGTCCAGATTGAGCTTGCAAGATAATTTCCAGTTCCAGGGTACTGAACATAAATCACAGGATAAAGTGACTGTAAATGTTGCTTATCTGAATGCAGAGGAACAGAATAACCAAAATCAGGATGCTATGTTGAATAAGAATATAGCAGAAAACACTGTCATAGATCACAAAAAGTTTAGAGGTGTCAGTTGTGCCAGTATGAATGATGCGCCAAATGTCTGGGGCAAAGATCTTATAATGTGTGTATCAGATGCAGCAGCAGACCCTCAGCAAGACACACCTACCTATAACTATGCAGCAGTTACTGCCAGGGTGGGCTGCTCACAGCAGTTAGAAGTGGGAGTCACAACTCATGGGAAAAGCTGCAACAAGGAAGTTGGTGAAGAAGAGAAGCCCCTTTCAGTGGCAGATGCTAGAAAAGCCTTTGAAAGCTCCAAATCTTCCAACAAAAAATACATCCCTTGCAAATCATCAAGAGGTAAGGATTTTCTGTTTTCTTTCCTTGTTATAACCTTTATTTAATGCCCAGAATAAAAGGGAATCATATTTATTCAGACAAAATATAAGGAATGGATAAAACTCTTAGCTCCATCTTCTGGATAACACTAAGATAGGAATGCTGAATTGCTTTGGACATTATTTTGCTCCAGGCACTTTATTGGGGTGCAAGCAGAGGTGACCACCCCACAGTGCATGTATGCAAAAGAAATTCCATTGCATGCCCCAGATTCAATTCTTCTGGAGGAGGGGGCTGCAACATTAACACTACGATGCATATTTATCAAAAAGCGAAAACAGGGTTCACCACAGTTCTCCAGAGAGGAATTCTTGAGTCACTTCTATGGTTTTTTTTTTTTGTTTTTCAAACACATTTTATTTACAACAAAAGTGGATCAAAATATAAAAGTAAGCCGTGATCATAGAAAATTCCTTGTAGACAAAGTTTACGGTTGGAATGCAAACAATCTAGAAGTTTTACTATATGTAAAGCAGTGAAAAGAGCGTTCACTACAACTCAACACAGGGGAGCTTCCCAGCACTCTATTAACTTGTTAAGGATTTTCTATTCAAGTGAACAGAGAGTTGTGACATTTTCATTTGTCAAAATATGGCAAGATCTGTTTTCACCCATAACTTGGTACCATATGACATTTATAGATCTGGTATTGTATTTTAACCACTTATAGGAGTTACACCACTTCCCCCTCCAATCATTCCCTCTACTTAAAGGGCAACTGTCACCTCCAAGTTGCTAATAGAGCCCACATTCAAGTTGGGGAACCAATTTATAAAAAAAAAATAGCCCCCGCAAATAGTGATGGGTGAATTTCACCTGTTTCTATTCACCAAAAATGCCGCAGAAAATTTGCGAAATGCCAAAGATTCACGAAACTCGAAAATTGGCGGCCGCGTCAATTTTGATGACGGAGTTAAAGTCAATGGGCGTCAGAATAGTGTTAACACACGGCTGTTTTGGCACGTCCAATATGTTTTTTTTTTTAACTGGCAAAACGAAGAAATTCACCGCGAATCTGCACCAGGCAAATTTATTCGCCCATCACTACACTCAAATTCTTGGTTGCCCACAAAGGGAGGGTGTTCAGAGTGCAGGTGCACAAGTTGTATGGTGCACATGTTATATTCTATGAAAGTGTGTACTTGATGGTAACTAAACTGCATAAATCTGTAATCCTGGCGAAAAAATTACGTTGGGCTTAATTAATGTTTCAATTATTTTTTTAGCAGAAATAAGAAATGGTGATCAAAATTGAAGAAAAACATATTCTATGCATATCGGCATCAATTGTATTTAGTGTATATATACAGTATCTACTGCATTAGGGACAATCTTGTTTTTGTTTTTTCTGTGGTTATTTTTCAGTATACTCCTTAGAGTTAACTTTATTCATTTCATATTTATCCTAAAATATTTTTAACAGGTTTTGTATTCTGCAGAGGAAAAACTGTCTGCATGAATCCTTGGAAAACTGAATTATTGCCAAGGTTCCAAACATCAATAAACCAGGTCTCTCTATTATTACACCCTTCAAAATAGACTTGGAGCTGATTCCCTCCATTGACGACTACAACTTATGACCAGATGAAATCTATGATACAGTAGATAGACCCAACTGTTCTGTTTTACAGGCAAGCCCACCCCGTCTTAAGTAAGGAAAAGTAGATTTTTTTTTTAAAAAGGTTAATAAATACTTTTTAGAAAATTGCTGTTATGTCATCCTCAGGATGTGATATCTTATGGATTGCACTTTTTTTGAATATTAGGTTACAAGTTATAGTCTGCAGTCATAGTAGAGCACCAGATTTAGGGTTGCTTTCTCTGTTATTATTTCACATGGAAGCAGGCATCAACCAAAATTCCTATTTACTAAAGAACTCTTTAGTAAGTCTGGCTAGTATTTTTTACCTGTTGCAGCATTGTAAAGAGTACTATTTGCAAAAAGTAGGCTATTTAGACCTGAGGATAACATTATTTATATAAAAATAAGAGGGGGTTTTATATGTAGATATTTTTTGGATTTGTTAAATTACTGCTAAAATAAAGCAACGACATCCCTTCTGGTTGCTTCTTATCCTCAACAGAGACTGTTTCCACAGACCATCCATGTTTAGTAACAGCTAGAGAGCTGCTGGCTGGACATGACTGTAATAAATAATATTGTGATGGGGGAAAAAAATCAATGCTTATTATAGAAAAGCAGCGAGTGTATGAAACCAAAAAAAGCTTGGGTGGAAATTATATGCAAAGGTGCATTTCTAAATGATTTTCGCAACATCTTTGCTTGTGTTGATTTCAGAGAGACTGTGTTTCCTTTTAAATGACTTGTTATTAGATGCAGTTTCCTCTGATCAGTGATGCAGTTACTGGCCATAAATGTCAAACCATTTGATTTTCATTATATATTTTATGGAAATGTCTCATAATTGCTCTATTAATTTTATTCTTAATGGGGTAATTTAGCATGTCCTGAATTTATTTGCATTATTTTATTGATCCACATTTGAATGCATTTAGTTTGCAGACTGCTTAGATATTATCAGATAAATAACAATAGACCGGCAAGTTGCACATATGATTTTGTATGCTTTGGAACAGAAGACTCCAGTACACGGGTAAATTTGCAGAATTCGGATAACCCCTGTGTCTACTGTGTCCAGCCAAACAATACAACATTTGGGGGGTGTGCCCCCTTCATCATTTGATCCTTACAAACACACCAACCACCTTAAATGTGATCAAAACTTAACCGCCCCTCTATGGAAATAAGACATTTAGTTTTGTGGACTACATTCTTATGGACAATAATAAGCATAATGTCCATAAGAATGTAGTCCACAAAATCCAATGTAATTTTCCACAAGTGATCAATGCCCAAGGTGTTCCAAGAGTTCATTTATACAATTAAAAATGTACAGGACTGACCAAGTCACTTAAAGCACCTGTGAAAGTTATAGTTGCACAAGAACCAAACCAAAAATGAGGTAAACGTACATTTGAGAGGCCAGGTATACATGTGAATGTCTTCCTTTGTATGCCTTTGCACATATGCCTGTATCCAGAATGCTTTTTGGCACATTTATTTATTTCCATAAAAGCAACAGTAACACCAAAACTAACATTTATTTAAACTGATATACTAGTTATTTCTATTCATTATAAATATTAACGTTAACATGGTTTTTTGTAGAGCTATAAATACATATAATTTTTGTGGGTGTGCTCCCCAAAGTAGTCATTTTTAAATAAATATATACAAGTACTATGCTTTCTCAAATGTATGCATGCATTTTAGTGTATGCATCAAATATGTGTTTAGGGCATACATATATTTTTGTCCCTAAAAATGTAGTGGCTAAATAGGGACTGCCACCACACAAACATAAGGGAAGCACACTGCTGTTGACATCCTTCCTTTATTCACTTTATTCTCCCTGTTCCTCCATTATTGGTGATGTACAAAGACTCACATAATGATGCAGGAAATGGTGTAACCTCACATTGCCAGCTTGCTGTCACTTTCCATGTTTACAGGGCACTTGTAATGTCCCTTCTCTGATGTTTGCTATTGATATTATATTTTCCTGCTATCTGCTGTTCCAGCGTACCTAATAACATCCTTCTAGTCTTTTTCTCTAGTCCATAAACATGGGAGCTTTCTAAAATTCCCAAGAAAGTGATATTGTTTGACCAGTAAAGTGCTTAATCTTATGCCAGACGGTCCCCAACAATACCCCGATTAGGTATAAAACACATTTCATTGTAGTAGAAATACTTCCAGTTCCAAGACCCTCTGCAGAGGTGTTAAAAAAAGGACAGAGATGCAAAGCAGTCCATTTGAAACAAAGTCTGCAATTTAATCGTGTTTAATGTTAGGAACTATTTGTCAACATGGGTTAATGATTGTTTTTTTTTTTTGCAAACTATGATCATGTTCATCTTGCATGCGATTCTGGAACACAAATGCACATTAATGCCTTTGAGGCACAAAGGTGGTGATGTGTGTTTTTATAGAAGCATGTGTGTGTAAATGGCATCATATGTAGTGAACACCATCAATAATGGCATTAGGGGAGGAGAGGGAAATTGTGAATTTTTGTCACAAAACAAGGAAGTAAAAAATGGTTTCCCTTTCTCAACCCTAATTTGCATATAATACCGGATTCTGTATTCGGCTGAATCTTTTGCAAAGGATTCGGGGGTTCGGCCGAATCCAAAATAGTGGATTCGGTATATGCCTATTTTATACCAAAAGGTAACTGTGGATGGGGCCTTTGCAGATCACCCTACAAAATAAAAGCAAAGACTTGTTCTCCCTTGACATCTTCCCAAATTAAACCACTTTTTCAGCTTACAAATAGGTAGTTTATTTCTGTTTGCTCTTGCACCATTCCAGTAACTAATACTACGGGGCATATGTGTGATTTTTTCTTTTCATCTAACATTACCAAGACTATGAGAGAAATATGGTGAATGTACTCATGACGTAAAATCTTACCTATACAATTGTTGTGTGGAAAATTTTCTAAAGAATGAATGCCATAAATAAATGATGTATGCTGGAAATTAGCGAGCAGGAGGTGATGTAGATGAGAGGCAATGGCAGAGCTGTCAACCTGGCAGAGTGCACAGCTAGGGGAACCTGTGATGCGGAACTGACGTCATGTGCATACACACTACTCCTGAAACCAAAGAAACCATAATGCGCGGTTACTGAAATGTTCTGCACATACAGTATACACACTGGATTTTCTCCGAATCGTGGAAAATCCTCAGACATCTTCAGAAATCTCAGGAATGTGTTGGAGCAACAGGAGACCGGGGGACAGACCGCAAATTGTGGTAACTCCCAGAAAATTTGGGGGTGTTGACAGCTCTGCAATGGTGGCTGCTCTATCTTCATAATGGTAGTTCTCTAGTTTGAATCTGGATACATTTATTTGGGCGACAATCATCCTTGATTTGATCATGTTGATAAATTGGTGAATATGGAGAAATTTTACTTCGGCAAAAGATGTGAATGTTCACCAATGGCAAGAGGATTTTCAATAATCTGAAGAGAAAAAGATAAAGGAAAGGAATTACATTAATGACAAACTAACAGTGCTGAGAAATGAAGTAAATCTTTATCACGAATAAATACAATCAGGCAGGCCCGGACTGGCAATCTGTGGGTTCTGGCAAATCATGTCAGAGGGGCTGCTGTAAATTGCCATAAACACTCACTATTTAGAGGGCAGTTTGGGCCTCTTTCTTTCAGCGTACCTGAAATGCCAGGGTCTGTGTTGATTCTCAGTCCAAACCTGCAATCAGGGATTATTCTGGCACAGTGGGTATAAAGGAGGCAAAGACGTTTAACAGGTAGAGGCCATTAAGTTGATATCAGGGACAAACAAGTCATTGTCCCATATAATCTCTTGGAATCAGGGTCGCCATCTGGCTGGTGAAAATGATGGTGGTCCCGAGATAAATATATAAGAAGGCCGGTATTTTTTACCAGAAAAGGTGGCAACCCTACTTGGAATGCTGAAGTGAAGCCCAACTATTCTTAGAATTTGAGGGGCCATTACCTTCCGCAAGATTCTTCTATCTATACAAGTATTATGAGATAGGGTTGCCACCTGGCCAGTATTGTACAGACCTGGCTGGTAAAAATGATGCTTGATGACAATGTTAATAGGAAAAAATGGCAAGAATATAGGAAGGCCAGTATTTTATTCCAGAAAAGGTGACAACCCTAATGACTTTGTTTGAGGTATGGGGGGGCAGTTTCCACCAATTACTGAACCTCAATTTGTGATGAAATGTATTTACATGTGTATAAATATAAAAGCACTTGAGAGCTACAACAGTCAGATAACTGTTAATTAAAGTTAAAACTAATAAATGAGTAATATTTCGACATATTTTGGCATCTATGTAAAACACATCCAACGCAATACGTAGGTCTACATATAAATACGCCAAGGCTAAAGTGACTGCATGCATGGTACTATTTTGCGTTCCCTCCCTATTGGGCTTCTCACCAAGCGGAGTGATAGCAGTATAGTTTCGGCTCTGGGCGTAGCCCGTTCGCTTAGCCATTGGTTTAGGGCTACGTCAGTCAGGAGCGGCGGGAGGGAGGTGGCTGCAAGGTAGCGCTGGTGCGGGTGTGAGTGATACAGTGCTGAGTGTGCGGGAAGGGTGGAGTGTGAGTGCTGCTTTCCTAAGCCCAGTCAGGAAGACGACAGAGACCAATTTCTGCTATAAACAAGGCTCCTCAAAGGAGGGCACCAAGAATAGACCATTGAGCCAGGTATGGACTAAGCTCTTGTAATTCAGTACAGTATAATTATCCCGGGACCTTCAACTGGGACTCTCCAGCTGTTCTTGCACTACAAGTCCCAGCATCCACGTGGGGCAGTGCAGCCACAACTGGAGTGTTGCAGGTTTCCAAGCCGTGTTATTGGCCGCTGTTGGCGAGGAAGCCCCGCTGTTCCCGTAGCGATGGTATGGTCTGCCGTAAGTGCCGCCTGACCCGTGATTTGTGTTCATTGGGATTCATTGTGCAGTAGTGATAGCATGACGGGCCTGCACTGCGGGGTGAGGGCTGGGCTCAAGACAATTCAGAATGGGAGTGTGAATAATAGGGACCCCCTTTATAGGCTTTCACTGTGGATCTCGCTGTTTAATATTTCCCCAATCTCTGGTTTGTATTATTCATGTTGGGCAGGGCCTGAGTGCATAGATGCCAGTGCTGGTGATTTGGGGCCGGATCTATTGAAATCCATTGCTCGTGAGAGTCCGCATACGTTGCAGGAAGCCAAGGGCTGACAATGACATTACATTGGCTTTCTCCTAAATGACCATTATTGCCCATTAGCCGCCCATTGACTGAGCATGGCTGTGAGCATTCGTCATTCTTTGCTTTTAACCCTTCTTTGCCACCCACTTTCCTCATTGGAAGCCTTATGGCTGTGTGTGACTCTGCATTGACGTTATTGCTGCTGGGGAAGTAAAATGCAGCCACAGACCCCCATGTGTTCAGTGATCTTTTTTTAACATTCAATTTTATTGTGCTCATGACGTTTTACCCACTAGAGGCAGGGTTTCTTTGGAATGCATGCATATTTCTTGTAATATTAGACATCTGATCTTTATTGTTCAGCTGTTTTTGCACTGAACCATTTTATCCAGGCTATTCCTGCTGTTGGCCGTGCGTGTGGAATGCAATTGGCACTCTATAGGTAGGGTGTGTTGGAAGTTTGATAAATAACTGCAAATAAGACTAAGTCTGTCTAACTAGGGTGTGTTTTATGGCTTTGTTGCTTTATCGCCTCTTAATTGCATAGTGTACTGCATTGCTCTCTAAGGAGGGATACTGACACTGTCCTTTCTCCCACCATTAAAAATTGTAATCGTCAAATAGCTGGCGTGGGGCCTGCCTCTCGTGCTGTTCCAGAAGGGATGCACAGATTTCATAGTACAGTTTTCTTATTCTTGTTTGTGTTTGACCTTTAAATGAATTAGCCGGGAGGATGAGATGCCCTGTTAGGTTAGAAATGAATGGACGTGTCCCTGTGTCGGGGTGTAGGATTCACATCCAGGAGGGCAGCAGCTGTGTGCATTCCCTCTGTTTTTATCTTCCGCTCTCCTCCTTCACATTTTCTTCTTAAGCCATGTGACTTAGAGAAATGATTTTGCCCTGCAGGAGGCTTCTATCTGTCTTCTCAAGGGCAGAAAAAGAGGTAGCGAATTAAGGAAGTTGATTTTTTTTTAAGCTTTTGATTTAGATTTTTTTGTTTTGTTTTTAGGGGGGATACAAATCTACATTTAATTCTAAACACTTGGCTACTACAGTGGTCTACAGCAAATTGCCCTTATCCATAAACATTACAAACGGAAGGCATGCAGACAGCGAATGTATTTGTTCTGTCTAATACACAATCTGTTGTATATGTGTCAAATCCCACAGTTCATTTCCAGATGGGGTTTATTCAGGTGCAATGTTTATTCTTATGGAAACAAGATACATAGACACCATGGATTGCCTCTGTCTGTCTTCATTACTCTATCCATTACTCTTCATTACTCTTTCCATTACTCTCCCCATAGACGCAAAGATTTTTCTTGCTGAGTGACCAATTTTACCGAACCAATCCTTTGAAAATATCGTGAAGTTAGTGGGATTCGAACGATCGTACATCTTATGATTTTTTGGCCGATATCTGTCAGGAAATTGATCGGCCAGGTTAAAAAATCTTTATCGGTCCCAGTGCAATCTATTTATGTTTGCAGGGCCAAGCAGGCAGCTGCCCTTTGTTTTCCTGGCAAATTGGTCTTTTTAGTTGATGGTCAATTCGTACGATCGTTCCGAGATAATCGTGGTCTCACAATGACGATCGGATCTTTAAAAATCTCATCTATGGCCATCTTAAGGCACCTCCTTCTCTTGCTCTTTCACCCATGTATCTTTTATCGCTGTTCTGTTTCCCTTCCCTGTGCTGTCCTTTCCAGCATCATGTGACTGGTCTATTTTAGTTAAATCCCCTTTTCTGTTGTGAGGTAAAATGTTTCCTGTATGAGAATATCCTGCTTCCACATTGGCAGTCAGTTGGTTTGGTGCATTCTTCTTAATATTTGTAAATGCAGCTTTAAGCAACTAATGCTAATATATTATTTATAGAAAACGATTGTCATTTGGTCTTCATTTCTACATTTTTTGTAATTTATTTTATTATTTGTAATCAAGAGGACCCATTCAGACCAATATTTACTTTACTGATGATGGTTAACCCCAAAACATAACCTTTAATAGATTAATTAAATCAACAATATTACAAATGCCTCCGTCACCCCCTGGTAGACTGAATGTCTGGAGCTATGTAGGCTACCTTAACAGCCTATTCCAGCCTGCCCTATGCGTTTCATCACCTAAACAATTTCCTCAGTGGCGTGTCAGGCTATGAGGCGTTTGAATAGTTACCAGATTATACACGCGTATGGTAGATTTAACCTAGTTTTAAGGGCATTTTCTGGCACTACTTAATGGTTAAGAGGTGTTGCAGAAAAATTTAAAAGGGGGGCAGCATGTCTGTGCTCAGGAGATGCCCTATGTTACAGGTATAGGGTAGTTTATCTTATAATTAAGTTTTATGTAGATAGTCTACAGCAGTGATCCCCAACCAGTAGCTCGTGAGCAACATGTTGCTCTCCAACCCCTTGGATGTTGCTCCTAGTGGCCTCAAAGCAGGTGATTATTTTTGAATTCCAGGCTTGGAGGCAAGTTTTGGTGCATAAAAACCAGGTGCACTGCCAAACAGAGCCTCAATATAAGTTGACAATTAACATAGGGGCTACAAAATTGCCAATCACAGCACTTATTTGGCACCTCAAGAACATTTTTCATGCTAGTGTTGCTCCCCAACTCCTTTTACTTCTGAATGTTGCTCATGGGTTCAAAAGGTTGGGGACCCCTGGTCTACAGGCATGCGACCCACTATCTAGAAATTTCATCTCCCATAGGCTCCATTTTAATCAAATAATTCCCATTTTTAAAAATGATCTCTTTTTTTTTTGTTATAATAAAACAATACCTTGTGCTTGATCCCAGCTTTAATATAATTAATTAGAGGCAAAACGATCCCACAGGGTTTAATTTGTTTTTAAATTATTAGTCTTTAGTAAACTGAAGGTCTAGTGTTTCAAATTACAGAAAGACCCTTTATCCAGAAAACCCCAAGTCCCGCTCCTTCTGGATAATGCATCATATATCTGTATTTTAAGCTGATTCTAAATTGGTTTATGTGTTTTTTGGGTCAGTAAATCATGCGTCATCTACCAAAGCCCCTTCTCATCAGATGGACGATGCTGTGACAGTGAGGAGCCTCATCTCTTCCCACCCTCTTGTTTGGGTTGTTATTGGTGTAAAAAACAGAATAATTTTATATGAACTGTGGCTAGCTGAGGTGTTCACTGTCTGGGGACTGATCGATCAAATAACTTGCAGGTATGGCCACCTTAGGGGCTCTGTTATTACTGCTTTCATCAGGAGTAGTCGTGGGTATTTTTGCATATGATTTAAAATTAATTCAGACTTGTCTAAGTATAACTGTAAATATTGAAAAATATAATGGTATACAATATTCATGTATATACAGTGTTATACATAATTTTCTTATTACAAATCTTTGGATACGTAAAGCTGGAATGGAAAGGCTACAATAAATTGTGTAGACTACGTGCAGACCACCAAGATGCTAATGTGTGGCCACTGAGCAGGAAAATGCAGCTATATTTTAAGTTGGGTATGGCCTGTAGGAAGTTGAAACTATTAAAAACAAAACTTATGTTGGAATTTTGGATTCTGAAATGCTGAAAACAGCAAGAAGCTACCTTGTAAGATCAATTGGAATACTTGTGTTTCCATCTATTCCATCTAAGAATTCTTAGCCTAAGTTTATAGCAGGGTGGCTTTGAAAGTTCTCATTGAGCATACTTACATGGGATCAGTTAAATATTTGTTCTCTGGTACGGGTGAGTTAGTATATTGGCATGTTTATTAGTAGCTTAGAGGAAAGGCAAGTTATTATTGTACTGGCACCCAAGATTAGGGTGGTGACACACGGGGAGATTTAGTTGCCTGAGATAAAGCTTCGCTACCGTAGGCGAGTAATCTCCCCAAAATACCTTCCGACCGGCAAGAATGTGAATCGATGGCGGCATGGCATGTTATTGCTGGCGGGAAAGCATTTAGAGGACATTAGCTACTAGTGGTAGAGGACATGTGCTAGTACTATGAAGTATAATGGAAACCGGAGAGTCTTCAAGTGTGAATAAAGTGGTTTTTATTGACGCACTACATGTTTCGGACCCCTTGGGTCACCAGAGGAAGGACCCAAGGGGTCCGAAACATGTGCGTCAATAAAAACCCACTTTATTCACACTTGAAGACTCCGGTTTCCATCATACTTCATGTTACTGCAGTGGAGATGGCTACTCCACCAACCTGTTGAAGAATCAGACTATTAAGTCATTTGGAGGATCGAGTGGGAATAGAAATTTGAATCCATTGTACCAATAGACGTGTGCTAGTACCCTTATAGTTGCTGATGTATACAGTCTTAATGACTCGGTTACAGACTTTATTTGTCCTATAAACAATACAACAATATCTTGCTTTTATGGCAAACAAGCCATTTTCCCAGTGGCTGAGAGACTGCAGTGGCACCTTACATCGACCTTGGGCCTAATGTAAGTACTGCAGTGTGGAGGATGCTGGGACACTAGTAAGTGTATCGACAAGAAAATTACCCTCGACCAGTGAAAAATTTTAAGAAAATGAGCACTGGCAGAGAGTCTCAAGTTAGTGACTAGAATCACAGTGATTCTACGTTTCCTTGTCCTTATCCACAATAATACTGTCAGCTGACTGTAACAGTGAAACTGTTTGTTTTTGTTAAGCCATAAATGTCTACTTTCAGTTACCTTTATTGTGTGAATTGTGAAATAGGATATTTATGTGCATTTTTGTAAAATGGGTGGAACACTGCAGCTTTGTAAAGTAGGTGCCTAAAAGATCCTGGTAGTACAGCATTGCTATACTGTCCCCACAGGGTTTGACTATTGGAGGAGAAAACCTTGTAGCACAGCCTCTGCACAGCAGCATTTACAAGAGGGAGAAAAATTGAGAGTAAAAAGGTGCAGTTGATGTGTTCTTTCCTTCCCCAGTAAACCAGCATAAGCCTCGTATCTCCATTCAGATATATGCAAACGAAGAAAGATAATTGTGGTACTTTAAATTGCAGCCCTTAATGAGGCCAGGCTCATTAGATGATTAACTATAGTATTTCTTTTGATCTTATACCATGCAGAACTGCTCACCATACCTTGTAACCCGACTTTGCCTTTAGTAAACTGCATTAAACATAATAATATTACATAATATTTGTCTACCCATGCATACCAATCACTGGGCAGCACATATTTTGAAGGTTTTTTTTTTTATTTGACGGTTTCCATATTTCGCTATTTATTTCCAGCGTATTTGTAATTCTTTAAAGACATCTGTCATAGCATGGTGCTGACTAATAAAGCCAGCATTCTGATTTAGGTAAATTATACTATTTTTACCTGAAAAATACTAGTGGGGTTTATACTGCTCGTACTAGGAGGAAGCTTGTTGCTGGTGGCATAGTGCTCACTAAGAATATTTTCTTTCCAAAATAGTATTGTGCCTCCCATTTGGAGCATCTATTAGTCCACACCTCTGATGGGGTAACTGTTTTGGTATGACAGATGCCCTTTAATTGTCAACCAGCATGTCTATTTGCCGTAGGTAAAACAATGTTAGGAAGAGGAAGCACCCTAATTAACCATTTATATCTGTATAACTGTACTTCGTTTATAACTGTAAGAAAACAAATCTCTGCCATTAGGGCAAGAGCACACAGGGCATTGGCTCTTCTTCTCTCAGTCTGTTTTTTTAGGCATGTGTACATGTATCTGCACTGACAAGTGCAACTTCTGCCTGAGTGCAGGAAAGCTGGCCATAGATGTTGAGATTTTTAAAAGATCAGATCCTGATCGTGAGACCACGATCTTCTCGGAACGATCGTACAAATTTACCATCAACTAAAAAGACCAATTTGCCAGGAAAACAAAGGGCAGCTGCCTGCTTGGCCCTGCAAACATAGATAGATTGCACTGGGCAAAGATTTTTTAACCTGGCCGATCAATTTCCTGACCGATGTCGGGCAAAAAATCGTAAGATGTACGATCGTTCGAATCCCACTAACCGCACGATAATTTCGAAGGATTGGTGGGACTTCCTTAAAATCGGTCATTCGTCAAGAAGAATCGTCGCGTCTATGGGGAGCTTTATATGGAGCTGAGATCAACCTGAAAATGCTGCTCCACTCCATGTGGCGACTCTCAGGAGTAAGCAGAACTTCTCAATGTAGATGCATGGAGCTGCATAAGACCGCAACTCCACTTCTCTGCCTGCCTAAAAAGACTGAAAGCAGAGGAATAATTGCTTTGTGTACCGTTTGCCTATGGCATACATTATATCATGAAGCCTGTGGGATTATTTCAAGCTTGCAAACTGCATGAGGAGGTCTTTTAATGTTTGTTGGACTGCCTCATTCCAGATCAGACAGAAGTGAGTTTACAGCCTCTTACAAATGTGTGATTGCTAACCTTGCAATTCACACACTACTATTTCCCTTCTTTATATCTTCCTTGTTAGGTCTACTTTGCTTTTTACTGCTCATATTTTATTTTTTTATTTTTAATATGTATTTATTTGGGTAGACATGTGGCTACAAAACACAACAATTGCCCCCTGACAGTCACCTAGTTGATTTCTTAGTTGAAAGCTATATTTATAGATTTCATAACATAGTAAGTTAGGTTGAAAAAAGACACACGTCCATCAAGTTCAACCGTTGGACTTTTTTTTTTTAACCTGGTTAACTGCCAGTTGTAAGTACATCATTACCTTCAAAATGTTACCATTGATGATAATATAATGCATGCTCCTGCCTTACCAAGAGTGTAAATGGCCCACTGATTGCTTTAAAGGGGCAGTACTTTATTCCAAGTACTTTATTTGTAGGTTCTGGATAAAATATACAGAATTAAAATGTATATTTTTAGATTTCGTTTGTGACATAACAGATTCTTTAAAGGGCTTTCTGATTGTATGCCTGCAGGGCAGATGTTTGTGGCCCTCAGCCCCAGGGATCCATTTATTTATATTATTTTTAATTTCATTCCTGTACCTATGTGATTTCAAAACTGATGTCAAAACTAAATTGTACTTGCTCTTTACAATTAACTTCCCTTGTCTTCCTTTGGTTAGTAGTAGTCAGCCATTACTAATCCTTGACCTGTGATTATTGCTGGTCAGTTTTTGCTATTATTTGAGATCAAAGTTTCCAGCTTTTTATAAGCCTAAGACATAGCTTCAGGTATATTTCCAAAATCAGAGTTCTGAGATCCAAATCCTACCTGTCCAGCAGTGCCTTCCACAAAGTACAGGAAGAGAATGAAGAACAGAATCTAACCAGCTAGTTTAGAACCACAAGATAAAACGAGGAAGAGTACCTAATTTGCTGTTAAAGCAACAATCTGATACAAACTTGTCTGCTCCTTCCACCTTGACACCAGTGGGCTGTCACAGTGATAGATATACGGTATGTATATTCCTATTTATTGTACAGCACTGCTGAATATTATAGACGTATATGATGTCAAGAGATATAACTTAGTTCAAACACTTCTTATTGTGTGATTTTGTGTGCACTCATTTTGTTGTTCGGTGCTGGCGAATATGATTGTATGAATACTTGTTAATAATAAAATAATAATAATTGTCAAAACCGTGCACATATACTACTATTTTTCCCACTAGATGGCACTGATTAGTAAAATTACATGTTTTTTGTCGGATTAACCAGTAGGCAGCACACTGAAACAAATTTATTCAGATGAGTAAGGCTTCCTTTTTAGAATAGTCTTTGCCTTTAGGTTTTACTCAACATCAATGTATATAGATCTGTGTATATACATAGGAATGATCTGGCACTCACAGGACTTGCTTAAAAAACAAAAAAAATCAGTTTTATTGTGCAAAATCAACGTTTCGGTTACATATTCAGACCTTTATGCATCTTGAATAAAGGTCTGAATATGTGACCAAAATGTTGAACCCTGAACTTGAACCCTGTTTCATTTAATAGAAGGTGCTGTCTGTATTGTAGCAGTTGCCGGTCTGAACACGCTCGACTCTGGTTTCGGGCCTGCCCGCTCATCACTTAACTATGCTATATAAGGTTGATTGGGAATTGATTGGGAATACCTGGGAAAATTGAAAAAAAGATGATGATGCACTCTGCAAGAAAGCAATACTCTTAAGAAAAATTGCAGTTGGTCTGGAAAACAGCAAGCATTTTATTTCATTTTGGTCTTGGATTGTTTGTGCATAATCTTCTCTAGTAGAGGTTAACTTTCTGTAGACCTACAGTTGTGAGTTACCTGCACTCTATTGTAGTGGAAATGTGGGATATTTAGGGCAGTGGTGCCCTAGGCAATATTAGGCATTTTGCTTGCTATGTTTTTTTTCTCTTCAAGTCATCACTTGCATTGATGCTGCCCAAGGCCGTAAGAAGTCGAGACTGTTGTACTGTGCTGTAACAAGTAGGCAAAGATATGTTGAAGGGCTTTTGTACATGAAACACCATGTCTGGAATCCTATTTTTCTATAGAATACCCTAGCCTTATAAGGACTAGAATGCTGTGTTAAATATTGAATCTAGTCCCTCTATATGCCTTATTTAGCCTTGCCATGTAGATATAAAGCCTGTATTAATTAGTATAGCAACATAGACTTTCATACTAGTATTCAGGAAAGATGCACCAAAGTGAGGACTTGTGTCTTTTGCCAGGCAAATACTCGAAGGAACTGCATGATCATTTTGGCTTTTAATATAATGTGCAGTGGGGAAATTGCAAGAAGCAATGCTAGCTGGGGAACAAGTGAATTCTTCTCTATTGACCTTTTCTTTTGCAGTACTTCAGATCAGTAACTGAAATGTCTGCTTTAAGCTTGTGTGTATTTGATATTTGATTTATTTACAAAGGGCTCCATGTTCATGTCTTATTGGAAATGTCAGCAGGTAAGGGAAGGTCTTCAGCATCTGTTAGAACCACCTTGCTGGACTCGTGATGTTGAAGTCCATCGTTCTAAACTACGTTGCTGTGGGTGTGGAAAGCAAATAACTCATGAGGCACCTTTCCTTTCAGCCATAAGATACTTTTTTTTGTATGGTGCTACTGTGTTATTAAAAATGCTAGTTTATCAATGTATTATTTTTGAAAAGACCACAAATCCCATAATCCAGGAATAGCTAGGCATGATAGAGTGCTACTATTGCTACACTATAAATACCCCTTAAAGGCCTGCACTCTCTAGTAGCTGTATTATATTATTTGCACATGTAAAAAGACTTCAACCCTGTGATGCACTGTAGTGCGTAATTGGCTACGGCTCAGTTTCTGCTGGAACTCTGGAATGGCTGCCATCTTGAAAATACAAGGTGCGCCTTGCTTAAGCCTTTTTCAGACACTCAAGCCTTTGTGTTAGCTAGGCAATCATTTTCTTGACTTGTGATACGGTTTGGTGAAAAAAACATTTTTTATTGAAAGCAATAGTTATTTTTGGTATATTTACACGTTATGTAACACATTATGTAAAGGCCAGTATACACCTATACACACCTATTCTAAACATGAGCACAATAAATAGGACTTGCATTGAAAAGTGCTCTGCATGTTTGTTTGTTTTATTTGTTTAATTTTTTAGTTTATAGGAAGATAAAACAAAACGGCTATTTCTTAATTGAAACTATAGGCAAAAAGTATGTTAAGTGCAAGATCTATTCATTTGAGCTCTGCATTA
Organism: Xenopus laevis; assembly: GCF_017654675.1. Classification (NCBI taxonomy): domain Eukaryota; kingdom Metazoa; phylum Chordata; class Amphibia; order Anura; family Pipidae; genus Xenopus; species Xenopus laevis. Next base: position 158,537,975 of record NC_054371.1, read on the forward strand.
CTCTTTCTAGTGTCTTTTGCTTAACAAGTGTTTTTTTTTTCCCCCCGAAGACTTGATATTACGATATTGATTTTTTTTTTTTTTTTTTGAAGGGCACAATAAAAGTTAATTTTTAAAAAAAAATTCCAAACATGTTTTTCTCATAGTTCTCAAATTGTTATTCATTTATCCATTATACTTAGAGGCCCCATACATTTAATGTGTTTTAATCCGCAGTAGGTGTAGCAGCATTCTTGTATTTAACTGGGTGCTTATGTACTTTTACAGATACAATGAGGCGTGTGGTGCGACAAAGCAAGTTCCGTCACGTCTTTGGGCAAGCTGTGAAGAATGACCAATGCTACGATGATATACGGGTCTCTCGTGTTACTTGGGACAGCTCTTTCTGTGCTGTCAACCCCAATTTTGTTGCCATAATTATTGAAGCAAGTGGTGGAGGGGCCTTCCTGGTGTTGCCTCTACAGAAGGTAATTATCACATTATCGTTTATGAAATATAATAATAATGATTATCATATTGTGATATAAAGTGATTAATTTACTTTTCTCTGTGTGTGTCATAAAAACTGCAAGCACCAGCTTTTTATATCTTTTATGACTTGGGGTTGTTACAGGGCATTGATAGCAATGAACAAGAATTGCTTGCTTTTGACATTGTTGGTAGGCACCATTTATTGTGCCGAAGTGCTTGACAATCACCCTATAATGCTCATCAACCTATAATGCTCATATCAATCATACATTTTCTGGATATAATCAAAGTCTGGTTGTGGCTTTTCTGTTTGCATGATATTAAGGGGTATTTTGATCAAAGGCAGTCTGCAGAACTTATTAAAGACTGCAAGTAAGTCAGGCATAAAAATAGCATGAATTTCATTCTCTAGTGCAAATACACAAAACAAATGTTAAGCCAGGTCGAGTGTTCAGGTTGAGAAATTTCCAATCCCCCCACCAACTAAAGTGCCTAGTGCTCAGTGTTGCATAATAGATACAAATTATAAGGGACAATAATATAATGTTGTCTGGTAAAAGGCTAGGGATTCAGCTCTTAAAGGAATAGTAACACCAAAAAAAAAGAAAGCTTTTTAAAGTAATTAATATACTGTTAACTAGTAAAACTGGCGTGTCTGCTTCAGAAAGACTACTATAGTTTATATAAACAAGATGCTGTGTAGCCATGGGGGCAGCCATTCAAGCTGGGAAAAAAGGAGAATGGCTGCCCCCATGGCTACACAGCATCTTGTTTATATATGTAGTCTTTCTTAAGGAAACAAGCCCATTTTAGTGTAGAGCAACAGTACATTATATTTTAATTACTTTGATATGCTTTCAGTTTTTGGTGTCGCTGTTCCTTTAACCATTATTAGAAATGTCTGCATTCCTTGGCAGCTATTTGCTTTATGACCTATTGAGTGCAAACAGGAAGGCAAATAGTTCACCCTGGCCTACGTTTTGTTTATTCTAATCAAACATTCTGTGGCATTTTCACAGTCAAGCTGATATAGTTTGTTGATTTTTGCACCTTGTGACATAGAGGAAGAAAAAAAAAATTACTATTTTTATTAGTAGGGATGTGCATAAAATAAAAATTCAAGAAAGATTGCCTTGAACTTTCATTCTTTGCTTATTGCAATTACGAATGAAATTAAGAACTGATATGTTCTCTGTAGGCCTTGGATGAAGTGGCATCTAGTGGGCACATGAATAAATGCAGAAACGCAAACAAGAAATGTTTTTTGGCCTCATGCACATGTGAAATCCCTACATAATGTCCTTACGTCATCTGACTTTGCTATGGAAAATCGGAGACTTAGCTGAACCCGAATTTTGCAGACTGTGCAACATCCTATAGCAAATCCTGGCTTTAGTGCATAGCTGAACCAAAGCCAAACCCTAACCATGACGCATTGGCCAACTGACTTAGTTCTAATTTAAATCTGTCTATATGAATTAGGAGTTGTGTTCTCTGGTATAAAAAAAAAAAACCCTGTGAAAAACTCTGCTTTCTCTTCAAATCAAATAAACCCCTCGTTTATTTAAAAGAAAAAAAAATCACAAAACAATATAACCTGTTTCAAGAAATCCAACCTTATAGTCTGGGTTGTGTGTTTGTCACTAATGCTTTAATTAGAGATAAAATATACATGTGCTCTTATTGAAGCTTTAGTTTAGCTGGCCATTCTGGATTGAGATTTGTTGTCTTTTAAAATTGTATTTCAATATGTGCAAAATATAAATCCCTAGTCCATTGCTCCACTGCCTAATGGTACTTTTGTGTGATCCTATAACTCTTGACAAATCTGGCCCAAAGCGGTTATTTCTCTTTGTTCTGATATGAATTTCCTTGCCATATGGTGCCCTGTTTTAGCATATGACTATTGCTTAGTTAGGGTGTGCTCTCTTGCTTCACTCACTTCCCCTATGTACTTGTGTTGCCTGAAACATTGCAGTTCAACATACAGCCTATTCTGTTAGGCTTAGTGTTCAGATCATTTGCCTTCACGTAAAACATAATTAGCTTGTTATATGAACTCTTAAATGTAGCTTTTCATTGTACATGGCAAATGGGAGTGAAAGAGTAATTACAAGCTTAAAGTAAAATATAGGCAATTGATCTGTTCCACACTATGTATGACTGTCAAAATATGATATTGTTAGTGATCCATCACTCTAATTGTTTTTTTTGGCACACGTCATTCTAAACAACGTTCTAATATATAATATGCATAAATTAGAAATTTTCAGTTTTCGAGTTATTTGTAAATGTAATAATGGCAGTTAAAGAAAACTAAAGCTTGACAAAGAAGTAGGCTTCAAAATCATCTTGAGCTTCTCTTCCAGCCCAAGGCAACCGCAGTGAAGATCTGTGTCTCTGATGATGCCTACTCACAATATACTCTGTATGTGTATTTGTATGTATGTGTGTATATAGATATATAGATATATAGATATATAGATATATAGATATAAAGATATATAGATATATATATATATATAGTGAATAAAGTACCCCCTCTTGTAAAATATAAGGATATTATAAGTTACCGAGGAGTTTCATGACCATATAAAAACACGAGGCCGAAGGCCGAGTGTTTTTATACAGGTCATGGAACTCCGAGGTAACTTATAATATCCTCATATTTTACAACTGGGGGTACTTTATTAATTATAATACACAAATTTTAGTGAGTCATGTGACAGAAATGACATCACTACTCACCGTTTATAACTGATGACATCACTACTCACCGTTTATAAGGATATAATTTACAAGATATTCATGGCTTTTGTGTATTATATATATATATATATATATATATATATATATATATCTATATATATATCTATATATATATCTATATATATATCTATATATATATCTATATATATATATATATATATATATATATATCTATATATATATATATCTATAGAGAGAGAGAGAGAGAGAGAGATGTATATAGATAGATAGATATAGATATAGATATAGATATATTGCTACGTTACATGGTTAGTAATTAAATCAGATTCACATTACATGGCTGCTCAAAAACGAGTGCATTCTGTATGAGCACTTAGTTTTTTCAACAGCTGTCAAGAGAGAGCTAAGGTTTTTTAACAGGGTTCTCCTCCCTAAAAAAACAACACATTGTACATGAACTCAAACACATGTATCCACTGATATTGCCCCACCTCAATGTAGGCACGTGGGGGACAAATACACTCCTCTGTGCTCTGTGTTTTTTAAGGTGCATTTTTTTTGGCTTGCTTGAAAAAAAATGTTGCAGAAGTCAGAACCAGAAATGCAGAGAATGTAAACTAGGCAGTTCTGCTTTTAAAGTAGAATTAAACTCAAAAAATGAATATGGCTAGAAATGAAGTATTTTCTATACAGAATTTGCTGCACCAGACTTAAAGATCAGCATCTTTATAATGATGATCCCAGGAGGGATTTCTACAGCCTAGATATTGCTACTGTGGATGTTCAGATAATCTTTTTTTTTTTTTTTTTTAACCCTGTGTGAGGCTACATCATGTTACAGCCTTCCCATGATCCTGTGGTGTTTGATTTGGCAGATGAAGGGTTTAGCTGGTAATGCTGCTGTGTCTATTCTTGCTGAGCACACACACACCCTGTGCTTGTCATGGAGCCACAGAGACAGTGCAGCCAATCAGCAGTCTGGAAAGGAAGCAGGGATTGTGGGCTTGTCCTGCCTCAAATCTTCCATGGCCTTATATGGGCAATTTTACTCTCAGAGCTCAGGCAGAGCTGGGGAGGGGAAGGTGCTGGTGTGCATGTGCTCTTCCACCATCTCTCACTCCCTGCTTGGGATAGAAAATAGTGCTTCCCATCCCCTGCTTGCAACAAATAGCAGCATATATTTTACAAGTAACTGCTTGAAACACCCAGTGGAATTTTTTTTTTTTTTTTTTTTTTTTTTTGTTTACATTTCTTGTTTTCTTCTATTTTGAGATTATGCTTATTCTGTGGGTAAAGGGTAATTTATTGAATTAGACTCTTGCACACCTCTGATTGTCCTTTCTTTTTTGACACCTTCACGATATTGGGTTTATTGCATCCAGGTCGGCTTCATTTTAAAACTGATTTAATACTATGAAACATTTTTCTCATATATAGAAAAATATAAAGCTGGTTAGTAAATCATTTAGATATCTGGTACATAGCAGCTCGGAAACCAACGCTATCAGCGTCAGAATTTAATAATCTGTCCTTTTAGCATCATTTTCTGCTTGAAAAATTGCGACAGTCTCAAAGCTTAGCTTGTCAACAGCTTTTCGGAGCACACAACATGTGAGCATGTCTTTAAAAAAAAATCCAAGATGGGGTGCTCCTATGACCGCTATAGCTTTGAAGGTCTGGACTATTACTACTATAGAGATGGTAAACCTTTAGGCTGGTACAATAAGTCCAGTATATATGGCATGTCTAGTCATATAATGTTTAGTGCTTTAAAAGGGCTCCCCACTTTGCATATCTGTTAATATGAATTTAAATATGGATGTGTATGATACTGGTCTGATTGGGTGGACCTTCACTTGCATTTTTGCTTGTTTGGACCCATCGATTAAAAACCTCCCTTAAAGGGGAAGGAAACCTAGTTGGCTCAAAAACCCTCCTCCCCCCTGGCCTACCCGTCCCGCTGGGCAAATGCCCCTAACTTGTTACTTACCCTTCTGCGCAGGTCCAGTCCAGGGAGTTCACAGACGACATCTTCTTCCACGCGATCTTCTTCCTGCTTTGAACAGCGTTTTGGCGCATGCGCAGTAGGAGCATTTCGCCGGTACGGATCTACTGCGCATGCGCCAAAAGTCACAATGTACTTTTGGCGCATGCGCAGTAGATCGTACCGGCGAAATGCTCCTACTGCGCATGCGCCAGTCAAAGCAGGAAGAAGATCGCGTGGAAGAAGATGTCGTCTGTGAACTCCCTGGACAGGACCTGCGCAGAAGGGTAAGTAACAAGTTAGGGGCATTTGCCCAGCGGGATGGGTAGGCCAGGGGGGAGGAGGGAGGGTGGGCAACACACGGGAGGGGGGGAGGGTTTTTGTGCCAACTAGGTTTCCTTCCCCTTTAAAGGAGAAGGAAAGGTAAAAACTTAGTAAGCCTTATCAGAAAGGTCCATCTAAATATACCAGTAAACCCCAAAAGTAGTGCTGCTCTGAGTCCCCTGTCAAAATAAACACTGCATTTCTTTCCTTCTATTGTGTACACATGGGCTTCTGTATCAGACTTCCTGCCTTCAGCTTAAACCTCCTTGCCCTGGGCAAGAGCATGCTCAGTTTGTTCCTCTTCCCCCCCTCTCACTTCTTTACTGTAATCTGAGCCCAGAGCAGGGAGAGACTCAGGCAGGAAGTGATGTCACACCAAGCTAATACTGCAGCTCCTATCCTAAACAAACAGAGAGTTTCTAGAGCATTTTACTCAGGTATGGTAAAACATTCTACAGAATAAATATAGCATTCTAGCTTGCAGTATTGCAGCTAATCTATTGGCAATAAAATGCCTCTGTAGCTTTCCTTCTCCTTTAACCTGACCCACAAGTGGTGTCATCCTAAAACTGTGGAAGTGCATAAGTTTGTTTTACGACCATGCTTGCATCCCTATCCGCATGCATAATACTATCTCAATACTTGTAGGGCACTTGACCCACTGCTGGACAGTTTTTTTTTTTTTGTTTTTTTTATTAAATCCACACAAATGTATCCCATATTTACTGGGGATGCCAATATGTTAGGCACCCCCACCCCAATGAATTGAATTCCTCAGGCCAGGCTGACTTCCACACTGCACATGGTCTAGAACATGAGCTTTCAGTCTGTGTAATTGGATAAAGCAGCCTGTGTTTTAGGAAAAAAAATCTCCTTCAAAAAGTTTACAACGAACAGTAGAATGTTTAATATAACAACGATCCTTTTAGCATCCCTACCACTAATGGTAAGTTGGAACAGGAATCCTTTGTTCACTGCAGAACATAAAATATTTGTAAGCCAGCATTATTAGTTACTTCCCTTAAGGTATTTACCTTAACTCAAGCTCCTAACCTTCAGACTAATGTGAGCTATTGGGGGTTTGCATTTTACTATATTGATGGCTCGTGATGCTTTTAATGTATGTCACTCGGAGTGTCTTAATCACTGCTGTGCCATTCTCACTACTTAAAGGGATACTGTCATGGGAAAACATGTTTTTTTTTTTTCAAAACACATCAGTTATATATTGCTGCTCCAGCAAAATTCTGCACTGAAATCCATTTTTCAAAAGAGCAAACAGATTTTTTTTTATATTCAATTTTGAAATCGGACATGGGGCTAGACATATTGTCAGTTTCCCAGCTGCCCCCAGTCATGTGATATTAAAAAATCTGTTTGCTCTTTTGAGAATTGGATTTCAGTGCAGAAGTCTGCTGGAGTAGTACTATTAACTGATGCGTTTTGAAAAAAACATGTTTTCCCATGACATTTTTGTTCATTACCCTTGAACCAATAACACCAAACACAACAATTTTGCATTTCTTTTCTTGTTCTTATTGCAGTGTGTTTATCATCCTTGCACTATCCTTTGCACCATATTTTTTATTTCTCCTGTGTTTAGTAAATATTTTAGATATGTAATCATGAACTTCCCCTAAATATTTTCAAATAAAAAGATGCTTTGTAGAAATGGTACAGAATTTTAAAAAGTTAACATTATATGTAAATATGGAGGACTTTTACCGTTTTGCTTGTTTGTGACCCTTTAAAAGCCATACAGAATTCCGGTTGTCCAGTATTGTCTTTGCACTGTATCCTATCTTGTGAGTAGCAAGGTAGGTTACTATAACCCCTGAACCTTATATACTGGGAAAGGAACTTTTTTTATTTTTCACCCTCACACTGCTGTGTATTCAGTTCTGCAGAAGCTCAGATTTGCAGGCCGCAATCGAGTTTCCTAAGGTGGCCACACAGATCTACAAAATGAAAAAATTAAGACAAACTGCAAATTGTCTACATCATACTAAAGGTTCATTGAATGGTGAACTACCTCTTTTAAAAAAGAAAAAAAAATTGGTTCAGCTCATTTCAAAAGGAAATGTCTGTTTTTTTATGCCTGCCTTGGAAAAATGACTTTGTGTGTCTTGGGACATGTGCTAAATCTGACTCATCCCACATTACTTTGCAGTGAGGTGATGATGATGCTAAATCTCCTGCTTGAATAAACAAAGCTTTGGGGCGCTCTCTCAGGTTTTGTAAAGATTCTAACAGATTGTAACAGTTAGGCAGCTAGCACACTGGTAGATTCGAGGAGATTTAGTCGCCTGGCAAATAATTGTCTCTTCTGCGCGGCAACAATTTCCCCGAACTGCCTTCCGCCTGCTTGAATGAGAAAAAGTCATGCAGGGCACTTCGATTTCCGAAGTCAGATCGGGGAGATCACCCCGCAGAAGAGGCGATTAGTCACCAGGCGACTAAATCTCCCCATGTGCTAGCTCCCTAAGGCTAAGGGCAGATGGCCAGATTCGGGAGGAGATTTATTCGCCTGGCGACTAATCGCCTCTTCTGCGGGGCAACAGTCTCCCCAAACGGCCTTCTGTCTGCTATAATGAGAAAACGCCAGCGCCAATGCACTCGCGGCGCTTCAATTTCCGAAGTTGCCTCACGAGGAAACTTCAGGCGATGTTGGAAATCAAAGCGCCACAAGTTCATTGGCGCTGGAGTTTTCTCATTATAGCAGGCAGAAGGCAGTTCGGGGAGATTGTTGCCCCGCAGAAGAGGCGATAAGTCGCCAGTTGACTATCTGCCCGGGTGCTAGCTCCCTTAATGCTACCTGCTGATTTATTGCTATAGTTAACGAAGTGTAGTACATTGTGCCCCTTTTATTACATTACCTCTTCATAATTGTAACGGACCGTTTATTGGCAATCTTCAGTGCGTTATTTTTAATTTGGAAAGGATTTTCTGTGCACAAACTCTGCCTTCTTATTTTACTGTCTAAGGGGAAAATGTAACAATAGGGACTTTTTTTTAAACAAGTCTATTTACCCTGTAATAATGATTCAGAAAAAAAAAAAAATATAGCACAATTCTTCCATTTTTGGATACGCTTACAGAAAACACTGGTTGCCTAGCTACCCGCTTATTTCTTCTGGAAGCATTGCAATCCAAAGGCTGCATTGGCCAAGTCCTCAGATTAGTCTGCCTTCCTAGTTCCTCCACACACAGTATGGTACTAATTACATGACTACATTTTGCTGTGGAACATTGGCTTGCATGGCTCCTGCACAACACGTTTAAAACAGTAGTCCACAGTATTTTGGTTATGTGCTTATTTCTACTGGATCTTTAAATTTTGACATCTCTACAATAGGAGCTTTGTGCTTATCACTGGGAAACAAGTGTTCTGCAAAATGCTACTTCCCCTTAAACATAATGCCATATTTATATTCTGCATGTTGATCTTTTTTGAAAATTAGAGATTGAAGTTTGTTGCAAATTTAAAAAAGCAGTGTGTGCATACATGGCATGAATATAGAAGTATGCATATAAAGTACTCAAAAATATACCTTTTTCCTCCAAAGATGATGCAGTTGGGCGGTTGCATTGCATTGCTTTTTTACTCCATGTATAGGATCCTTTATCCGGGAACCCATTATCCAGAAAGCACTGAATTACGGGAAGGCCATCTCCGATATACTCCATTTAAATCAAATAATGCATATTTTGGAAAATGATTTCCTTTTTCTTTGTTATAATTAAATTACATTGTACAGGTATGGGACCTATTATCCAGAATGTTCGGTACCTGGGGCTTTCCGGATAATGGGTCTTTTCATCATGTATGAAATAAACCTAATAGGCTGGTTTTGCCTCCAATAAGGATTAATTATATTTTAGTTAGAGATGCACCGAATCCAGGATTCGGTTCGGGATTCGGCCTTTTTCAGCAGGATTCAGATTCGGCCGAATCCTTCTGCTCAGCCGAACCCGATGCCTAATTTGCATATGCAAATAAGGGGCAGGGAGGGAAATCGCATGACTTTTTTGTCACAACACAAGTAAATAAATGTTCCCCTTCCCACCCCAATTTGCAAATGCAAATTAGGGTTCGTTATTTGAATCTCTTCCAAGATAGGATAATCTCTTTATTATTACACAGAAAAAGGGAGTCATTTTTAAAAATTTGGATTAAATATTATAATGGAGTCTATGGGAGGCGGCCTTTCTGTAATTCAGAACTTTCTGGATAACGGGTTTCCGGATAACGGATCCCATACCTGTACTTCATACCAACTAAGTTATAATTAATCCTTATTGGAGGCACACCAGTCCTGTTGGGTTTAAAGTTTAAATAATTTTTTAGTAGATTTAAGTATAGTATGGAGATCCAAATTACAGAAAGATCCCTTATGCAGAAATCCCAGCTCTCAAGCATGCTGCAATAAGAGGTCCCCCATACCTGTATTGGAAAGCAAACAGTCATTTTTTTCCTGATGTATGACCATTTCTATGTAGTAGGCAGTTCCATTGTCCCTAGCCTAAGGCTAATGGTACACAAAGTGAAGCCTTGGCTTCTTCCCACAAGACAAGCCAATGCACTCCCATCTGCTCCCTCGTGTCCCTGCACAGACCAGCATGGACTCTGCGTGTATGCAGGCACATGGATATCTGTGTAGAAAAGCAAAAGCCAATATCTGCTCCGTGTGTCTGCACACAGGCCAAAACTGGGACATGATGGAGCGCAACAGAGAGGAGCACCGTGGTGTGTCATTGTCCTAATAACTTTTTGTAAAAGCTGAGCTCAGGGATGCATTTTTTTGTTCATCTCTTGATATTTACTTTGTATAAAAACAAAGAGAAAAATGTTAGCTGACCCTAATTTTGCAATTGATGAACAGTGCACAAGGCCTTCATTCTGTGACCGAAAATAAGCTGCAGTTTAGTATGGAAAGTATATTGTGTCATTTGATCTCCCTCTAGTGGGTAAAATAAACTACAGTATTGATTTCTTTAATTGGGAATTGTTTAGGTGTACTATCCAAGAGACCTTTTTAATTACAGTGTGCTATCACAACTCTGGTGGCATCCCTTTTCATTTAAATTAATGTAAAACACCCTTTTGGTGCCAGATCTTGGCAGGGTGCTGCTTGGGAACACTAAAGCAATGTTATCCAATGATATGGGTTTTATGGGTGCAATCCTATATCTATTATGTCTGGTCCTGTACTAAGCAGACGTTGGCCCTAATATAAAGAATCGTGTGATTGCAGTTCAAGACCTCCCTCGTCACATTATCCTACTTTATTTTTCAGTCTGGAAGAATTGACAAATCCTACCCTACCGTGTGTGGCCACACAGGACCAGTGCTGGACATTGACTGGTGTCCACACAATGACAATGTTATTGCCAGTGGCTCAGAAGATTGCACAGTTATGGTAATTAATCTGCCATTTTTGATTCATATATGTATATATTTGTTTTCACTTTTTCTGTTTAAAAATAACACAGCCTTATGGATCCATGCAAAATAACAATTTTGGTGTAAATGTGATACTATAATACCCACTATTTTTTACATGACTAAATTTTGTATTTTTTTGGCCAGCTTCTAGATTGTAACCTTGTAAAAATGTTGTTGCTAATCTCATTATTCAGGTATGGCAGATCCCGGAGAATGGCTTGACTATCCCACTTACAGATGCTGTGGTTGTGCTGGAAGGACATTCCAAGCGAGTTGGCATTGTCACATGGCATCCAACTGCTCGTAATGTATTGCTTAGTGCAGGTAAGAAAATAGTGTGTATCCACAGTTGGCAGAGACATAGAAAAATACCCATTATGCTTTGATACAGGCACATCATCTAGTGTGTGGCAATTATTGGATATTCAAAAAAGAATCTATTTCAAAACTAGCGATTCACTGAATCGACTAATTTGGGATTTGACCGAACCCCTAATGAACCCCTTAATGAATGATTCCGCCATATGCTGAACCCTAATATGCATATGCTAATCCGCACTGTTAAAAATCTTCAATGTGATTTTAAGGATTCGGGTTAAACCAGGTGCTTGGTTTTGGCTAAATCCAATTCCTGCTGAAAAAGGCTCAATCCTGGATTCAGTGCATCCCTGTTAAAAAGTAATTCTGGCAATTTATATAGCTCTCATGCAATGTACAGGTAAAATCAGATTTCATCACTGCCTGGCTGAAGAAAGAAACAAGTTATAATATGCTCTTTTATTTTATAGGTTGCGATAATGTCGTCATCATTTGGAACGTGGGCACTGGAGAGGCCTTGATAAACTTGGAAGATATGCACAATGATATGATATACAGTGTTTGCTGGAACCGTAATGGGAGCCTCATTTGCACAGCCTCCAAAGACAAGAAGCTTCGTGTAATAGATCCACGAAAGATGGAAGTGGTATCGGTAGGTCTATAGGAGCCAACTGAAAAACCCAAGAATTTCTGAGAAACAATATGAATAAAACATTTATTGAACTATAGATTGTAAAGGGACAGCAGTGGCATAGCTCTGCCACATTTTCAGTCCAAGTCTCGCAAAAGAAATTCCCATGCTAGCAATGGACTCCTCGAGGGGAGGGTGGTGTTATTTACGTAGTAATTAGCTTGGTGTAATGTGGAATTTTATATGGAATATTAAAACATATTTATTATTGTGACTGGATCACACTTTCACACATCTGTGAGTTTCAGCCAACACCTTACTCAAGTTCAATGGAACCATTGTGATTGGATATGTGTGACTTTACTACCCTCAAGGGTTTAAAAACCGGTTAATACCCTACCAATTCATTTGAACTGAAGAAGCCACTGGGATTAGTGGTGTAACGTTTTCAAGAAAAACTCTAAATGTCCAGTTGCCTTTGACTTAATTCAACTAGATACTTTATATCGTGACCTGGATAAAGGAGAATCTTCGTAGACATATTTCTGAAATCCATATTCCTGAAGGAATCTATTTAAGTGATCGAGGGAATTGTGGGGCAGTGTCCTTATGTCATATTAGTAACACCTTTAACTATAATCTTCACTATAATCTTAATGATGGTATTCATAATATGACATGTTTGGCAACATTTAGTAGACCTTGTATTTATGGCTGTGGTTGGTTGCCAAAAATATACAGAGTCTTACTGGAAGATATTCGAGATAATACTGTAAGCCCCCTGTGATCAAAAAGAAATGCCCCTAATGTAGTGAATCTACATACAAGGGAAAATTGCCCACATAATGTCATATTATTATCCCTGCCCCACTGAAGCAAACAAGCGTCTAAGCACATTTACATAATGTTTGTGGAATGCAATAGAAAACCAACATACTTGGTGAAGACCCAAGCGTTGTAGGCAGCAAAACTAAGCGGTGAGCCACTTTTCCATGTTTGGTTTATTGTAGGGATGCACCGAATCCACTATTTTGTAATCGACCGAACTGAAACCGAACCCTAATTTGCATATGTAAATCAGTGAGGGCTTCCTTGTTTTGTGACAAAAAGTCACATGATTTTAAGGATTTGGATTTGGTTCAGCCAGGCACAGGGATTCAGCCGGATCCGAATCCTGCTGAAAATGGCTGAATACCGAACCAAATCTTGGATTCGGTGCATCCGTAGTTTATTCCACCACTTGCTTCCTATACTTTCTATGATCTATATTTCAAAATTGACATATAGTTAAAAAACATGCTGAGTTATTTTGACAGACCTACCTGCACATTACTAGTGAACAACCCGTTTAAGAGCTATTTAGTCATAATCTTTTAAGCCAGACTCCCCCCCCCCCCCGTTTCTTTTTTCTTTTTATATTTCTTCTAAAACTGAAGTTTACATTTTTATGTTCAAATGCAGGCAGAGACTCTATCGAGGGTCACAATTTGAATTCATGTGAGGTTTTTTTAAAACTCCCATAAGTTCAGAATTCGATCAACAGAAATTTATTGATACAATCGAATTTTCTCAACTCGGACGAATTGAAAACTTGAATCGAATTTGATTTGAATTAGAAACTTGATTCGAGTTTTTTCTCCAAAAAAATCTTGAATGTCAGGAAGGCTGTAGACATCACCAAATTGATCTCTGGAACTCTCCCATTGACTTATACAACAATTAGTCAGGTTTCAGGTGGTGAATAGTCAAATTTGAGTTCTTAAAGGACCAGAGTATGATAAATATTGAAATTCGAATTAAAACTCGAATCGAGTTTGGATAATTCACACCTTGAATTTGAGAGTTTTGACCAAAAAAAAATTTGACCCTTAATAAATCTGCCCCTGACTGTTACAATTTGCTACATTAGTTGATACTGCTACTTTGTTGTGATTTTTGTAATGAACTAATTTTGTAGGAGAGTGCCAGCAATCAAGGGTTAGAAGTAAAGCTTTTTATACAGAGCTTATTTGTCTTAATTACACCCTCACTGCATGTGTTGAAGGTTCTCATCCTCGTCATTTCTGTGATTATGGGATAGTTGTCATCTCAGTCAGTTTACCTTTTTGTTTCAGGAGAAAGATAAAGCTCATGAAGGTGCCAGGCCAATGAGAGCAATCTTTTTATCTGATGGAAACGTCTTTACTACAGGGTTCAGTCGGATGAGTGAACGTCAGCTAGCACTGTGGAATCCAGTACGTATTCATCTTATTTCTCTGTGGCTGATGCTTTTTCTTAACCTCAGGCAGGAACCCCTTTGCAGCTGTTTTCTTTTATGGTATTTCTGTTGCCTTGACCATGGGGTAAAGTAATATGCAAACTTGTCTCTTTCCGCACAGTATGATCATATTCAGAAGCTGTTTGATGGATGTTTGTTTTGACTTTCTAAATTCATCCCCAGATGCCTTACCGATCGAAAGATATATATGTGATGTTGACTTGTAGTAAAAAATATTGGTAGCTGTTTTACTTAAAGTATTCCACGTTAACTTTAATGGGCCGGCATATGTATTCCCATCTGTTATATATCCGCTCCATATCAAAGCTTCTGTCAAATAGCTGTTTTGGTAGGTTAAAAAGTTCACAGAATGCACGTGAGACTAATCATTTTTTAAAGCAGTGCTTGGCTAACATTCTCTGTGTAGCAGCATAATGTGCTCTTAGTGATTCTCTTCCTGCATTTCTGGAAGGCTAATGTGAAGCCTGATTCCTAGCAAAAAAAAAGTCAGTTACAACTAAATCCGTTTCTTCACACCTGTCCTAGAACATTTTTAAAGGCTACATAGGGAGCGGACAAGCATTATTTGGGCCTATTATTAATCTATAATGTTTTTAGGTGCTTTGGAATTTTTTGAACTCACTGGCGCTCATTTATCAACACTGGGCAAATTTGCCCATGGGCAGTTACCTATAGCAACCAATCAGTGATTAGTTTTTTAAAGCCAGCTGCAAGTAGAACAATGACTGCAGCAATTTGATTAGTTGACATGGGTTACTCCCCATGGGCAAATTTGCCCAGTGTTGATAAATGACCCCCAGTGTGTACTGCCCATAAATCCCACACTAAGGCATTTTCAGCTGGCAAGTTCATGTCCAATTTTATCTACATTTGGGGGCAGATTTATCAAAATGTGAGTTTAGAGCTTAATAAATAAAAACTAACCCCCTTTCTATTCATTCCAATGGAATTTTTAGAACCATATTCATCAAATGGTGAGTTATAACTTGCTCCCATTGATAAATACAAATCAAAAAATCCCATAGGAATGAATAGAACATGGGTGAGTTTTTATTTATTAAGCTTTACTCTCACATTTTGCTAAAACTGCCCCTAACTGTTTATATGTTTGTTTCCGCTGGTAGCCCCTGTAGTGAAACGCACAGAAAAACCACTGCAGTTGAATGCAGTTACAGTGAAAGAGCCTTTAATAGAAAACACAGTCCAATATTAGAAATCTTAACAGAGTAGCAAAATAATATGCTTTTACAATATACTATACACTATACTTTTTCGAAATGAGCTGTATAAAAGTGAAAGTCCTGTTAATGCTTGTTGATATCGGGGTTTAATTGCCTTGGTTATTCCGGAAGATCTGCCTGTATGACCTTGCACCTGACCTCACAGATATTTGGCCTATTTGATTGCCTGTACTAGTAGAGTTTCTGATTTGACAGTTTTCCATTCAGTAGATAATGAAATATAAATTAAATAAATTCACTGTGATTTGAGTCTTTAGGTATAGTGCCTAAAGGTCTTTCCAAATAAAGAAGCAGTTTGCACTGGAGTCGAACCCTTCACTTAAATCGGTCAAGTAACCACAGATTAATTCCTTCTCCTATTTGTTTAAAGTCATAACTGACACCATAAATTATGCTTTATTGCTTTATCTTTGTATCCTCTTTCATTTAAGCCTAAAACCAAATGACTCACTTTTTTTTTTCCTCTTTGGCAGCTGCCATGCCTGGGCTGCAGTAGTCTGAACACACCGCCCTTGATTTTAGTTTGGAAATTTTAACCAATCGCCATCTCATGTTGCATATGATATTGGAATTCTGTCTAATTAATTAAACTTTTCAATGCCAAGTGCTATACTAAACAGCTGTGGACAGTGAAGATTCAAGAATAAGACATTTGTGTTCCCTGCTGAGTATATTTGCTCTGATACCCTTAAACACCAGCTGGATGGTTAGGAGTTCAAAGGTTAAGTCCACACTGGGCGTTTTCGGAAGATTTGGTCGCCAGGCTTCGGGCGACTTCGGAAAACACATGTGATTAGTGGCGGCGTTTTTTTTTTTTTTCATTTTAGCCGGCGCACATTCGGGGAAGGTCGCTGCAAAAACAAGGCAATTAGTCGCCTGGCGACCAAATCTCCCCAAAACGCCCAGTGTGGCCTGACCCTAAGTAAGGTGACTAGAAACTTGCCATATCAGTCCTATAAGGAAGGAGAATGCGCTAAAGCAGACGTACGTAATTTGTAGCAAAGCAAGACAAATGGATTTTATTTGATTCTAATCTAATCACATTTGCATTTGTAGAAAAATCTGGAAGAGCCAATTGCACTGCATGAAATGGACACTAGCAATGGAGTTTTGCTGCCATTTTATGATCCAGACACTAATATCATTTTCTTGTGTGGAAAGGTAAGATAATCAATACTTTTTGTTTCTATGATCAGTATTGTTTCCTTCAGGATTGAAAACCAGGCTGCACATGCAGATATTTTACTATACACTGTAAATGTACTTTTCAAATGAAGTTTGAGTTGTAACACCCTGTAAGAGGATACAATTATTTACATTTTCAATTATTATTTTGCTACATTACATTACACAAGGTATTTTGACTGATGTGCTCGGGATGAAAATTATAGCGGAGAAAATATCCCTATAGCATGTCGCCACTTTCCATAGAGAGGTTTTTTGGTTTTTTTTGCATTTTTAAAATATTTTATTCTGCACCCCTTAAAGGCTGACTTTAAACTGCTATGCAATAGAAGTCAGCTATGGTCAAGAGATTTTTTTAATTTGTTCCTAAAGCAAACATGCAGATAACAGGCAAACGGTGATATAGAGACAATTGGGTGTTGCACCTCTGATTTCAAAACCCAATGTGCCATCACCCATGGTCATGTTGACTTGGCCATATTTTGGATCTCCACATTATTTGCCCATGTGGCTGTACTGTAGAGATTTACTCTTGGCTTAAGATTCAGTAATATGGCATTCACCAAAAAAAAATGAGCAGTATAATATTACCAAATCAATCAATACAACAGAGGCCCAAACTGTGATCAATAGTGCCATATGGTGGATATAAGCTAATGTCCATTGTGACTCCTTTTTTAGATATTCTGCATCCTTGGGCTTGTCTGGCATCTTGTTCCCTGAACTTTGACCATTTGAAATATGAGAGCTAGGTTACAGTAGCTTCTATTAGCAATAAATTGAATAGCAGTTGAAATTAGACACTGACTGAACTGGCATTTTTTTTTCTTCCCCAAAACCAAAAAAGCAAAACAAATAGGCAAATGCAAAAGGTGTGGTTATATCTGAATAATCTCATTTCTCTAAAGGATAAAGGTAAAATAAAAACCTTTAAAGGAAAAGGAAAGTAATTTTTAACTTGGGAGTGCCAAAAGTTAGGCACCAAGAGGTAATATTTACTTACCTGAAACCCAGGGCCGGTGCTCCTATCAGCAGAAAACTACAAAAAGGTTAGAAGGCGCACGATACGGGGGGCTGATCCAACAGGAGGCTGCCCAACAAAGTCTCCATTATGTGAACACTCAAAAAATAAAATAACTATAAGTAAAAGTTTTATTTGCCAAAAGGAAAGGTTACAAAATCAATAATTTGCCCTACGCGTTTCGACTGTGAGACGGTCTTCATTAGGGGCACAAAAAGTGAAAATTAAACAAGTAAAAAGGCAGAAAACTGCAGAATGAGTATCTTCTTAGCCTCTTCATTCTTTAAATTTCCCAGGGCAGACACATGTGCAGTAGAATGAAATAGCCAACTTTTTCATTAAATTTCTGCATTTCACTCTACTGTGCATGGGAAGCCACTAGTAGGAGCAGGAAGATGATTGCTCCATGGTGCTCACTGGAATAACCCCGGGCTGGTGCAGTTTTCTCCTGATAGGAGCACCGGCCGGGGTTGTCGGGTTAGAAAATACAATCAATTGGGGGTGCCTAACTTTTGGCACGCAAGCAAAAATACTTTTTCTTTACAGGAGGTTTAAGGTTAGGGACCATCAGTTTTCATAACCATATTTACTGCTTGTATTTTTCCTGTCCTTGCTTTGAGATACCTTAACTTTAAAGATCATCTTAGTTTGGATTCTGTAACTCCATGTTAAAAATAGCCTGAAATAGTGCAAGCAATTAGGACAGGGAGATGTTCCCCATACAGTTATGTTCCAGTAGTGAAGCAAAATAGAGTAACTGTACTCGTCATGCAGTTTAACTTGACATGCTACATATATAGTTGCTGAATACTGAAGTGGGCAAAAGGCTGTGAACTAAACAGTGTTTTACGTAGTGAGCCAATGTGCACCAGTAAGCAATGCATTGTGGAGATTCCCTGGTCTTTATTCCATGTTTGCAAGCATCATGACATTACATTGCCCTGCATCCCTTCCTCAGGCACAGAAAGGGGAGTGCCCTGAAACTGATGCTTTCACGCATGGAATAAAGATATAGGAATTATTCCAGTTCACTTCCCACTCGTCTGCATTATTTTTATCATGTTTTTATAAAGCACCAACATATTCCACAACATTGTGCAATAAATGGGTATATAAATTGATAATACAGATTTACATACAATGCAGCCAATAACTAATATAAGAGGCAAAGAGAACATTGCCCAAAAGGGCTTACAATCTAAAATCAACTAGATAGTTTGTAGTTGAGTAATCTGCTGGGCTTTGAAGCAATAAGCAGCTTTCACATGGGGCAACTATTTGTTTATTGGTGGGTGAAGCACTACAGGGCTGCTTTGTTAGTAGCTGGATTACTCCACTTTGCTGACTTCTCATAAAGGAAGAACATACTTGTATTCCCAGACAGTAGTTCTGCTAACAGATCCACTCCACGTAGATGACCGTGTTTTGGCAGGCTTGAATAATACAAATAAATGAATAGGTATAAGGAAGTAGTGGATTCAAATTATTTATTTCATGTTTATTGCATCAAGAGAGCAAAATGTTAATGACATAATAATTTTTGAGTGGATACCACCCTTTCTTCCCTACAGGGTGATAGCAGTATTCGGTATTTTGAAATCACAGACGAGTCCCCATACGTCCACTACCTCAGCACATTCAGCAGTAAGGAACCACAGCGAGGGATGGGCTATATGCCAAAGAGAGGCTTGGATGTCAACAAGTGTGAAATTGCCAGGTATTGTTTTGTAGCCAAGATTTAGCCAATCACATCTTTGACTTTTTACCCCACTGATGGGAACTACAGCTGACATTAGTTTCCAGTTAAATTGTATCTTGTAGTGATACTTCATGAGAATGTTTTAAAAACAAAGTTGGTTGGCATTCAGTCTGACTTGTTTGCGTATGGTATTTTTAAGCTAAAAAACATATTTGATATCTAAACTTTGTTAGTTTTCATTACTAGCAAAACACTTCTCTACCTGATACTACTAGACTTGAGTTAAATAGGTCACAGTTGTTAGAGGTTATTAATGGTTAAATAGTAAAAATAAACCACACTACACAAGAACATAACAAGTACATTTCATCCATCAGCCATCTCTGTAGAGCCAGGTATAAATACACCTACTTGGACAGTTGTCTAAGCAGCATAGCTTCCATTATGGTTAGCACTGAAAGAACATAGAACAGTACCTTGGAACATTTACTGGCTTTGACTGTCTCAATATTCCGTTGGGCCCTCGTTGTTAGTTTTTTTTTTTTTTACTGCATCTTATGATTGCCATGTGTTCATGGTCCTTCACATCAAGAGGAAGCATACTCCAGTGTGAAGACGTCACCACACAATCACACACACAAGGGTTAAGAGATGATACTGGGAGGTGGTAGCTGGCAGATAATGGATATTTAGTCAATGCACGCCACAAAATACATGTAATCTGTTTTTATAGTTATGTGAGTATAGTCGGTAATAAAGGAATAGTGGGACAACTGCCAAATTTTGATGCATATTATTTGTGTTTAATTATCATGTTGTGTTTATAACAACAAAGTTTCAGAACCACACTATTTTATATTACATTTAAAATTAGTTTGGATTAAGAATGCTTCCATAAAGGTAATGGATTTGAATTCATTATGCTTGTTGCTTTATTTTGGCATCTGAATAATCTTCTGTATACAGCTTTCATTTTTATCTTTATATCTTCCTAAAAGGTTCTACAAACTACATGAGAGGAAGTGTGAACCAATCATCATGACTGTTCCCAGGAAGGTAATAAAATCAAGTGATTTATATTAACAAGTGAGAGGCCAAAATAAGGAACTCTAATTACAGCAATTAAGCCTGTACAGTATATGATTAATGTACCTGGGTGCATTGTGATTCAAGACACCCGATTTTAATATCTACAGCATGACCATTTCAGAACCACTGATGCAGATTTATATTTAGACTTTATTTAATTCATTCTCCTGGTGTCCAACTGTTTTAGTAATCTACCATTCCCACATAGTCTAAACATTTATCTATTTTTATGTGGCTGAATATTAATGTTGCAGTGTTTTCTACAAGCAATCTTTGGCCTACTTCTATTATAGAAATTGTCAGAATTACTTCTCTAATTGTAACATTTTGCTTAAGGGAAGTGGAAATTGATACTGCACCAGAACACAACTAAATTGAGCTTCCTGTTTTACAAGAGTAGGAACTGTTAAAGATTATGTTTTTCCATTTTATATAAGGGAACATTTTGTAAAAACATAACTAAGAACAGGCTTCCTTGTCTGGAAATCTAAAAATACGTCCTAAAGAGAATACTACAAATGTATGTAAAGACTGGATTGTGTGTTTTTAAGCAAATTGTTGCATAAAAGATTGAGTAGCGTCCAAGCAAAAATCTGAATTTTGTCTGATTTGGCTTCCAAAGTGACGGGCCGCAATTGATCATTTTTCCCATGGTCCAACAATAGCATTGCAGTAGAAGCCATTGGGAGAGGACACACCATGTTCCCAAATAAAGTTGGTGTTAAGTAAACTCAAGTACCTGTCTGTGGACAATCAAGTACCTGTCTGTGGACAAACATAAAAAGTAGAAGCTTTGAATTTAATTTCATTACAAGTACATTTTGTAAAAATCCTGTTTGGTTTTTAAAAGGTTTTCAAAACACTTCAACTATTTATATTTGTCGTTACATGATATAGGGTGTTATACAGACCCGCATAATCATTCCTGTGTGGACCCTCTGTATTTTACCTTGACTAATTTTTACCTGCCCTTTTTCACCATCATTTTTTCACAAATGTATAGCTTGTTTGTTTGTTTTTTGTTTTCTTTAATGAAGGAATCTGTCCTGTAATTGCAGACTTTTTGGGTTTTATGTAGATCACCTCTGGACAGGGCAAAATAAGATTGCAATTTTCTGAACCTTCAGCATAAACTTAGCATATCATCCTTCTCTGGCAATTGTTCCTCCATTGTTAATTATGAATTAAATTAGTTTTGCTTTTTCAGTTGTGATCTACTTGTCTTTCAGTCTGATCTATTCCAAGATGATCTATACCCTGACACTGCTGGACCCGATGCTCCAGTAGAGGCAGAGGACTGGTTTGATGGGAAAAATGCAGACCCCATCTTGATCTCCTTAAAGCAGGGGTATGTGCCAACCAAAGGCAGAGACCTTAATGTGGTTAAGAAGAATGTCCTTGGCAGCAAGCCAGCAGCCCATAAAAAAGCCGAGCCAGCCAGCGCCCCCAAGAAGATGACCGAAACTTCCCAACCAGTAAGTAAACTCTTGAGAATAGAAAACCACTTAACTGTTTATTGTTGTTTTAATGCACCATGTAGCGGTTGTCTTGTGTTTGCCAACGTACCTTTCAGTTTGATCATAGAGTCTGGGATATAAAGAACCATTTATGTACTGAAGGTTCAGTATTTATTAATATCTGGGCAGATGAAAAGGACAGGAATTGGAAAAACCCTGAATATTACTAATGTGTTTTTTTTTAACGGCATTGCTTGCTTCTTTTGAGCATAGACATTGTTGAAGAAGAGGTTCCAAATGTAACTTGGTTGATTTCAGTTTAGTTCATCACAGATATAAATTAGATGTTTGCTTTCCTCCTAATGTGTTTTTTTTTTACTTTGATAACTGTGCCTACATCACATACTAAATAAGATCTGTTTTCCTCTGATTTAAAGGAGCTTCTTAAAGGGCTGGTTCACCTAGAATGGCCAATTCTAAGCAACCTTAGGATTGCTCTTGATTATTTGTTTTTTATTGTTTTTAAATTATATGCTTTCTTCTTCTGACTCTTTCCAGTTTTCAAATGGGGGTCACTGATCCCATCTAAAAGCAAATGCTCTGTAAGGCTAAAAATGTTTTGTTATTGCTACTTTTTATTACTCCTCTTTTTATTCAGGCCCTCTCCTATTCATTTTCCAGTCTCTTATTCAAATCATTGCATGGTTGCTAGGGTAATTTCGATCCTAGCAACCAGATTGCTGAAATTGCAAACTGGAAAGCTGCTTAATAATACAAACACAATAAAAAATGAAAACCAATTGCAGTATGTCTCAGATTATCACCCTCTACATCATATTAAAAGTTAATTTAAAGGTGAACAACTGCTTTAACTGTTCTATCTGTTATCAGTGTGCCAGCACAAGAATAAAGAATACATATAACTGTTTAAAAAGAGCACTGTAGTAGTAGTATCACAGATAAGGGAATTCTTTCTGTACTGAATCTCTTTTCTCTTATGTAGCCTAGTGATGGCAAGATGGATGACATCATGAAAGAGCTTCGATCAATGAAAGAGACCATTAGGTGCCAAGCGGATCGGATCGACAAGCTAGAAGAATTAGTTGCCAGTCTCACCATCAATGATGAGTCAGAAGAATGAGCAGTCCATACTTCTCACTGAGCTGGAGGATCCCACTGCCAGATCAGATTCCACCCATCACATTCCTCCAGGCCCAAATGATCAGCATTCCAAAAACAAAAAAACAAAAAAAAAACAGTCCACTCCCTTTATTTCATTGAGACTTTCCAAATACCCATCCAACCAGGTGCCTCTCTTAAAACCCTAATTGTGCCACTTCAAGTATTGCTTGAGAGTCCAACTACTGAGGTGTCGTAATCTACATTTCAGCTTGTATTTTCTTTCTTAAGCAAGACTCGTATTCCAAAAGAAAAAAATGTAACCAACGTTCCTCCCCCCGCCCTTACATTAAAAGCCAAGTTTTTTTTTTTTTATCCTTCGCTATAAAGTGTTACATGACAATATTTTCCTGATTCCAACGTCAGTACAATAATTTTTTTTTTTTTTTTAAATTATCATTTTGGTTCTGAAATAGATTTTCAGGGGAGGTGTTATAGAGGATGGACAAATGCCCACACTATTGTTTTCTTTTGCCAAAAAGACCTTTCTGTGAGGTTGTTATATTGGGACCATTATATTTTTTATTTTTAATGTAAAGCAGAAAGCACTGTGTTACACTGTCTGGAGTGCAAGAATAGTAATTACCCATAACAGCTTCATGAGTTTTATATAAATCTTTTTGCTATTATTGTGTAGAAGAGTTTCTTTTGGACTCCGTGTCTGGGTGGGGGTGTTGAGAGACCATTTTTTAAAACATGTATTAAAACAGAATGCTATTAAAAATCCCTGTATGCCTCACTTTCTAAGAACAGGGGAGGCATGTATATTTCAGCTTGGTGTTCCACGGTTTTCCTTGATTTTAATTAAGGAATCATGAATCACAATATTGAAGCTTTTAAATGATTGCTAACCCAGCAGATATCCCACATCACTTTCTGACTTTAGGTTGTTGTCCTCCTTAAAACAGATCTTTTAAATCAAAACAAGCACACAATTTAGATAATAATTCAGCTGTAGCGTCATTGCAAAATGTCAATCTGATAACTTTTAACAAACAACCTTGCTGAGTGTTTTGTTTTTTTTTTTTTTTGTTGTACATTCCTGTTATATTTCAGGTCTTTAAATCATAAAAGCCGTAGTACCAGCTGATGCTCTTGTAGCTTTCATTCATTTTAATGAATGGATCTCCAGCTGCTCTGTTGGTAGATTCTCCATTCACCAAAAAAACTGAAATGTGCCCACATTTTTAGTACAGTAGGTCCAATGTAGACAAATCCAAATAGGCTACAGCTATATGTGTAGTCAGACATTCACAGCCTGATAAGAGGTTTATGGTAACATGTTTGTTAGACTTCAGTCTGAAATATAAAAGCTGGTAAAGCTGGTATGGCAGGCAAGTAATCATATCCTGTCACTTCCTGCAAGTCCACTTGTCTTACTAGAATCACTATAGGGAACCATATAATGGCATGAATAAATAGATGTCAGTAAAATGTAAATGGGCATCATGTAAAAATGTTTGTTATTATAGAACTACATTTCAAAAAGAAGGTAGCAAAATTATGAAAACCAAGTTTTTTGTATGTTTAATTGCCATTACCACAGTATATTCCTATGTTCAAGCTTATCGGGCGTGATTTTAGGGAACCTATTATGGGATGGGGGTTTATTCTGCGCATGAAAACTTTATGCAGTAAAAAAAAACTTATTGTAAGACTTTATTGCTTCCCTTATCGTTGCGTCAAGATTATACTGCATAGACCTAGGCAGAACGGGTCACAGAGTTAAGGATACATAGTTATATTAAAAAAAGGCCATTATTTTGGTTGAAATAGAACCAGGAACATGGGCTAATCCCAGAAGTTTACGATTGCTTAGAATATAAATTTTGATACTTGCTATGCAACGATACATCCATTACTTGAGTATCCTTTCAAAGACTGATGTTCAATATGACTGTTCACAGAAGTTGACCATTTTTTAAGCAGTATGTATATTTCATTGATTTATAGACACACTGCTGATATTTGGACATTTGTGAGGAGATTCCAAATTCTTATTCTGGGAAATAAATAAATGCAAGTATACTAATTGAGACAGAATGTAATAGTAGGAGAGAAGCGGTATAAGAGACTCACAGCAGTAAAGAAAGGGTTAGGATGAACAGAGCAAAACTTGAGTTGGGAATAGAATAGCAGCAATGAAAAGGGAAAATAAAAAAGTTTGGTAAAAAATGTACAGGTGGAGTGTTTTAAAGTAAATAGAACTGAAAATGGTACCCAAGCAGATGACAACGGATATAATTTAGGGGTACAGGAAAAGGAGGAGCTGCTGAGCATCCAATATCATTTTCCCTTTGTGCCTGTTTACAGTGGAACAGAAATTGAGTTTGCTGGTTGGAAACCTTATACCATGTGATATTCACCAGCACTTGAAATAACTCATTTTAACCTGTTGTTGTGCTCTTTCTACTGTTTTGCTCAGGTGTGGGGCTTTCTGGATGGGTGGGAGCAGGGTACTTGGAGGAAAGACAACCGAAGAAGAACAAAGAGCTACGGAGATGATCTAATGCAGAAGCAATGGGGGAAATTGCAAGGAGGAGAGAGGGACAAAAAGGAAAACGTTAAGAAGGGGAATGGCGTAAAACAACAATCCATTTTGGCGAGGACCATATCAGCACTTTGATGTGGTCTTTGTCGGATGCTTCCGTAGGCCTGCTCTATCTGATAGTAGGATCAGCACATGGGTAGCCAAATCCAGTAGAGATGTTTTTTATTGAAGTATCTAGCCTTGAGGAAGATGTGTCTGGCTGCAAGTTAGCCATAATCAGAAGTGTTAACCAGTGTATAACCTTTCATTTGCTATCTGTTCCAGTTTCTCACCAGACTGCACAAAATAAAGTTAAAGGACAAGGAAAGTCCAAAAGCGAATAATGCTAGAAATGCTGTATTTTATATACTAAACATAAACATGAACTTAGTGCACCACGAGCCTAATCAAACAAATGATTTATTCTTTCAAAGTTGTCATCTTGTAAATTTGTTAAACATCTTTGCAAGTCAAGACTGTGCACATGCTCAATGTGGTCTGGGCTGCTTAGGGATCGTCATAAATGATCAAAACAGGACAAGCTTTAGTTCTGCATGGCTTGGAAGTAAGGCGGGGGCTCCCCCTGCTGTTCATAGTTATGATTGTTTCCCTGCAGAGCAGTTAGGGACCATCTGACAATTCCTATCCACAGCAGTAAATGAAGGGAGAATTTCACTACATACAGTCAGGTTTCTTATAAAAACCGTACACATTTTTTGATTAAAGTATATTGGAGATAGATTTAGTTTTCATTAAAGAAAGTAAAAATGGGATTTTATTTTTTTTTTTTCCTTTACATGCCCTTTAAGCAGGTAACACGCCTCTGAGTCATGGGTTCCTCAGTATTCATGGACACCTACTTTTAATGCAGTTGCTTCCAGAATGCAAAATTTAGATAAGTTTATATAGTTTTTAAACCCAGTCTTGCATAGGCCTCATACCCAATACTGTTCTCCTTTGTGCAGTGTTTGACTGACCCACAGGGATACTCTTACTTCAAAACATTTGGTCTATTCCATGGTCAATCCCCATTTCTTTATGGAAAAAAATGCTTAATAATGAAAGAATATAGTAAGTATAAAAGATTCGGAGAATAAAGAGGTTGAGTGAGGAGAGGAGGAATAATAGTTTGGAAAGTGGGCATATAGTCTAAGTTTCAAGTCCCAGCATTGCAGTCCAGGACAGATTCACTTTGCTGTTTCTAATGCAATTTATTGGGCGTCCCTCTGTCTTGAACATGTCTCTGCTTTCAGATGTACGCCTTTACTGCTGAATGCTGGTGGATGGAAAATTATGGTCCTATTAGATTGGATTGGATTCTACATTTGTATCCCTGACAACAGTACCGTTCCATGGGAGACTGTGTTGGAAAGTTCCATAAATGGCTTTTTGATGAAACCCTAATTTATAGAAATGTTTTTTTTTTTTTTAAATTAAATGCAGCATTCTTGCAACTAGAACAGGAGACAATGGCCATGTTTTTATCACTGATTTGCTGGGGGTTTCTTAATATTTTCCCTATGAAATTCCCTTGGTGTTTTGCTGTGTACACACGGCTCATTTCATTTAAAATCATTTTCTCAAAGTCTTTGTTTGAAATACATTAATTGGGGAGAGGCCCTTCAGTAACAGACTTATACAGAAGATCTGAAATCCATATAGATAGGAGATAGATATATGCGTAGATGTTTATAAAACTGACTCATTTGTCTCGATTTGACCACATATATAAAGAACCTCATGTTAATTCAATGTGCCAATGACTCCTTGCAGTAAAATGCATATATTAAGTTGTGCTGCAAATGCTGGTTATTTTTTTTTTTTTTACAGTACATTTTTATTGCGCTACCTTCCAGTTAATGTCATTTTTTTAAAAAAACAATCTGGAAAGTATTGACATTAAAAACACATTAAATTACTTTAGGAAAAAACTGCATTTATTTGGTGTCATTTATACAACTCATATAAGAGATAGGATATGAAGGGACAAAGCTGTATGAATGCTTAATGGACACTTGATATATATTGAGAAAGGGGTTGTGACCCGCATTTGAAAGCTGAAAAGTGTAAAAAGAAGGGAAATAGTTCAAAAACTATATATATAAAAAAAAAAAAAGGCCAGTTAAAAGGTTGCTTAGAATTAAACATTCTATAACATACTAAAAGTTAAGGTGAGCCACCCCTTTAAGCTTCCAACACAGAAGGCAAGTTGCCCTTTCAATCCCGCAGCTCAACTATAGCCACCCATTCTCTATTTACACTCTCTGATAAATATACCTGACCATTTATGTACGATTAGCCATATGTAACTTTTAAAGTTCCTAATTAATTAATTCTTTTTGTTTTTAGAGTTAACCCCAGACATGCTAGTAAGATCGCTCACAGAAATGAATTATGAGCACATAAATCTCAGACATGTCAGAAAGATCACTGCAGAAAATGGGCAAACATGGGTTATGAGCACATTAACTTCAGACATGTCCGTAAGATAACTGCAGAGAATTGACCATAAACACATTAACCCCAGACTTGCAAGTAAGATCCCTGCAGAAATTGAGTAGTAAACATATTAACCCCATACATGCCAGTAAGATTGTCCGTTTGAAAGAATTAATTTGCCTACACCTGTACAAGCAGAATGCCACAAACTTTTCTTTTTCATGCTGCTTGTTCTGCTTTCTCCATAGTTGATAGTTCCATCTGCATGAAAATGAAAGATTGGAACAAATTTTATTAACTCCTTTCAGACATGTAAAGAGCTTTGTTCAGGCACAGTGTGGTTGATGGTGCCAGATGTGTGTGCAGGGAGCTGCGGCGCAGCAGTGTGGTGGGTGGTTGTGGGCAGAAAGGAGAGAATGGTTTGTCAGCAGGGTGGACCAGTCTGACCCTGTTGGAAATTTTTGATGATATGGTTTATATTCATTTCAGCATTTCAATATACTTGTTTACTGACTGATACAAGATAATAATATAATCAATATTATCTCTCTATGTAATATAAAAGGGGCAGGCAGCGTGACACAAATAGACTTTGTCTGGTCTCAGATATCTATAAGCCCTATAACAGAGAGTACCTATGGCATTATTTAGAGTAAAGCTGATTACTGGTAAATCGAGGGGTTAACAACAGAAAAGCATTTGAAAACTAAGTGTGTGCAATTGTGGTCACAAAGTTGCTTTGCTTTCAGAACAATCATGGGTAAAGGTCTTTGTGTCAAATAGGGACATTGAAATCTGCAGCTGGGAGCAATAAAAGTAAGTGTAAGAGAAATAATTCAGAAATGCAAGCAGAAGCCTTTAGTTACAGTGGTTAGTTACAGGTTGCCACCGTTTAACTTATAAGGCATAAAAAGGCAGTGACGGCATATATGGATATTGTAGGGCTGAGTTTTGCAGAGTTGGATGTAGAGTAGGGAAAAGGTGGCATATGATTGCTATCTATAGTATATACTCCATATCAGTGGTGTATAACTTGCAGTCCTCCAGCCATTGTACTTCAATGATAACAGTTTCACCTATACAATGTGTTCCCTTAGCCAGGGGGGCAAGTAATCACTAAATCCAGTGCATTCATGCATATAGCAACTCTTCATTGACCTACACTTGATATTGACTTAAATGGCTGAATGCAGAGAACGCCATGAGAATAAAACAAATGTAATACTTCCAAATATCCACAAGAGAGCGACATTTCAAAATGTGTATAATGTCATGCCAAAATCCTGGCTTTAGATGGAACATACAGATAAAATACAAAAGAAACAACAGAGAAGCGGGATGGTGACGTTTTGCATTGAGCAGTAGTGCTGAACGTGCCCTGTCTCTGAAGTAGGATGTAATAAAGCACAAAAAATGGCTGATTTAGTTCCACGGCTAATACATTTCACCAGTGCAGTTATACATAGAAATCAAATAATTGCTTTCAGTTTCTAAAAAAAAAACGAATTACAGTAGTTGCTACTAGAAACTGAGCTAGTGCAACTTATGTTAGTAAGTCAAAGGCAGAATGTAATGTTATTCCCATTTACATACATGAAACCTGAACATATATGAGATGGGAAGTATGAGGCTCATGGAGGCTTTTGAACCATTTGGCTGAGGGAAAATAACTGACATTTATTTCAATATTTGCCTTAATAGAGACCAGTGGGGGAACTCATTTTAGAACAGTGGTCCCCAACCAGTGGATCACAAGCAACCTGTTGCTCACCAACCCTCTTGGATGTTGCTCTCAGTGGCCTCAAAGTAGGTGTCAGGATAGTACCTGGGTCCTGGAACCGACATGTTGGGGAGGACCGCCCTTACAGCTTCCCACTGACGTCCCCTTGGATTGGAACAAGAGGGAGCCAGTGAGGATGAGTTATGAGAGCCCGATGTCTTGACAGGAGAATCCACCTGCACACAGAAGCAGTTGTACTTAGGCAGGAATCTGGAAGGAAGACAGACCTAGGGAATTCCAAGCAGGCAGCGGATGACAATCGACCGTCTCTGAATAAATTGGAGGATGAACAAACGGAATTGCGCCTATAACCGCTCTGCTTCTTCCGGGTTTGCGGGGACTGATGCGGCAGTGTGCGTATTCACACCGGACAGACACCAGCACGGGTACCAGCAAGCCTATTACAGTAGGTTTGGAGGCAAGTTTTATTTGCATAAAACTGCCAAACAGAGCCTCCTATAAGCTGCCAGTCCACATAGAGACTAACAATATCCAATCACAGCCCTTATTTGGCACCCCCAGGAACTTTTTGCATGCTAATGTTTTTTACATTTTAATGTACCTCACAGGAAAAGGGTTGGGGATTCCTTTTCTATGGAACATGGGGCTGTTTTATACACGTATATCTGACAAGAAAAACAGGGCTATTCGGCACTCAGAGGAATCCACAGAGCCAAAAGTATT
The DNA here is from genome assembly GCF_017654675.1 of Xenopus laevis. Classification (NCBI taxonomy): domain Eukaryota; kingdom Metazoa; phylum Chordata; class Amphibia; order Anura; family Pipidae; genus Xenopus; species Xenopus laevis. The sequence continues at coordinate 158,568,461 of NC_054371.1, forward strand.
AATGACTTTATTAATCAAAGTTAAAAATATTTGAGTAGAAATGCTCATTTCCTGTGGGTGAGATGACAGCCCATGATTAAGTACCCTTGTGCGTACGAAATGCGTAGGGCTTCTGGAGATGCAAATACTTTGTAACTTTGATCAACTAATACTTTTGGCCCTGTGGATTCTTCTGAGTGCCGGATAGCCCTTTTTTTCTTGTCGTATATGTAGGTTTGCCGCTCCCTAAAGCTGAGGGTCTGGGGCTGGTGCACCAGGACCACATCATCCACTCGTTGAGCAATTTACATTATGTTCTGAGCACCTTTTTTCCCTTTCTGCTGTTTTATACTTGTCACTCACCACAATTACAGTAATCAATCTTTCATGCCTTCTAGGGATGCACCAAATCCAGGATTCAGTTTGGGATTCAGCCAAGATTTGCCCCTTTTCAGCAGGGTTCGGATTAGCCGAACAGAATTTTCATTCCTATTTTTTCCCTTAATTTATATATGCAAATTATGGTTCAGTTGGTTTTTTTGCCGAAACTTTTGCAAAGGATTTGGGATTCGGCAGAATCCTAAAATTGTGGATTCGGTGCATCCCTAACACTATAAAGGTAGGCATGGTTATCAGGCATTTATTCAGCGCTTTAACTCCCAGACAGCTTTGGTTGTCCATCCCAGCTCTAAGGAAAATATAGGGCTTACAGTATATAGATTTGTTACACATATACAGAGCTGCTTTTAGGGTGAGGAAAAGAGGGCAGATGGAAGTTGCAGTATATGCATCAGTAATGTCCAACCTGCAGACCCCAGCTGAAGTTAGTGGGATTCTGCAAGTTCTAGATCAGATGGGAGTTACCGATGTATGTCACTTCTTCAGAGTATCCAAATCTTCGACATTCCACGCACATTTGACTGTGGGCTAAAGGAAGTAAGATGCACCAAATCCAGGATTCGGTGCGGTATTTGGCCATTTTCAGCAGGATTCGTATTTGTCCGAATCCTTGTGCCTGGCCGGACCGAATCCAAATCCTTAAAATCGTGACTTTTTGTCACAAAACAAGGCCAAATCTTTCACAAAGAATTCAGGGGTGCGGCCAAATCCAAAATAGTGGATTTGGTGCATCAATAAAAGAAAGGAGTCATTTAAGAGCCTTGAGCTTGTTAGAAGAACAGGGCAAGATACACTGGAAATTGTATGCATTTGCACTGAAAAAACATTTCCATAGGAACCATGGGTACCTGCAGTATGAATATCTTTTTTGCAGACCCTGTTTGATGCTTCCACAAAATAGTCTTGGGTGTATTATTACTATGTAATTACATTTATACAGAGACAGGGTCAGACTGGCCTGGCGGGACACCAGGAAAAAACCCGGTGGGCTGGGCTAGACCCCCTCTCCAGATTTCCTGGCCCTACAAAAAAAAAAACAATTTGCTGTGCGACTCTGTTCATGTGTATGTGCCGCGCGTCGTTGCAGTAGTGGGGCCAGGGGGCCTGGACAGTAGCCCTGGTGGTCTGGGCCCCCCAGTCCAACCCTGTACAGAGACTCTATTAAGTTAATAGTGCTACTCCAGCAGACTTCTGCTCTGAAATCCAGTTTTCAAATGAGCAAACTGATTTTTTTATATTAAATTTTGAAATCTGACACGGGGCTAGACATACTGTGACTTTCCCAGCTGCCCTCAGTCATGTGACTTGTGCCTGCACTTTAGGATGGAACTACTTAATGTAACTGAATCAGTCTCAGTGGGACTTGGCTTTTACTATTGAGTGTTGTTCCTAGATCTACCAGGCAGCTGTTATCTTGTGTTAGGGAGCTTCTATCTGGTTACCTTCCCAGTGTTCTGTTAGGCTGCTGGGGGGGAAGGGAGGGGGTGATATCACTCCAACTTGCAGAACAGTAGTAAAGAATGACTGAAGTTTATCAGAGCACAATTCACATGACTAGGGGCAGCTGGGAAACTGACAATATGTCTAGCCCCATGTCAGATTTCAAAATTGAATATAAAAAAATCTGTTGGCTCTTTTGATTTCCGTTCAGAATTCTGCTGGAGCAGTACTATTAACTGATGCTTTTTGCAAAAAAAAAACATGTTTTCCCATTATTGGCAAATGTAGGCCAGTACATCAATCAACAAGACAGCAAGGTGGGAATTGCATTTTCACCATCCTTGAGTGCAATGATCTCTCCTATAGATTTTCATTCATTATGGTGTTTGTCTGATTTCTCCCTCTAGCCAAACTGGCTGATTTATATTTGGGCAGGTCTACTCAGCAACAGCAGAAATGTGACTCCAGCAGCTTTCACAATGGCTTCCTAATCCTACTTACTTGTTATTTCAAAGCAATATTCCTCTCCTGCCTCTTGTATTTGTTAAGATTTTCAATAAACAACATAAAAATCCCAGTGCTGCATTACAGATTCTAGCATGGAATGTAAGCTTAAAATAATTCAGAATAAAAATGCTTCTTAGAATGGCGACTCCCACAAATTTTTGTAAAGGAAACACTTATAATATTGTCGGTCTAGTTCTAATAGAGTTGTCAAGTGTCAAGTGCTAGTTCAGGGGTCCCCAACCTTTTTTACTCGTGAGCCACATTTAAATGTAAAAAGAGTTCGAGAGCAACACAAGCATGAGAAAGTCCATGGGGATGTCAAATAAGGGCTGTGATTGGCTGTTTGGTAGCCCCTATGTGAACTGGTAGCCTACATGAGGCTCTGTTTGGCTGTACACCTGGTTTTTATGCAACCAAAACTTGCCTCCAAGCCTTGAATTCAAAAATAAGCTCCTGCTTTGAGGCCACTGGGAGCAACATCCAAGGGGTTGGAGAGCAACATGTTGCTCGCGAGCTACTGATTCCCTGCGTAAAGCAAACGATTTCATTAATTTTCCCATTCAAGGAAAAAAGTACAACAGGAATTGTGATTTAGCAGAATAATAAAGCTCAAGAAAGAAATGGAGAACTGCAGATTCAAATGGAAACCAGCACTGCTTTAAAGAAATGTCATTTGCACAGCATGTTGAGTCTAAATGTGTACTGTACTTTACATCAATACTCTGATATAGATAAGCAGACACTGGCTATCCATGCAATAAGGACTGGGTGGCCAAGCACTATTCCAACAATCCTAAAACAGGCAATGTCTATTAGTTTCACCATAACACTGATTTGCCATAATAGTGACTGCAGTTTGCTATGACAGCAGTTGCACCTACAAAGTAACAGCAGTACAAAAAGATTTACAACTGCCCCGGCACAGGAGTATGCCACAGCCCCGGTGCAGAACTAAATATGCAGAAATATTAAAGGGGTGTTTCATCTTTAAGTTTAGTATGTTGCACAATGTCTAATTCTTTTTTTATGTCTCAATAATGTTTTATTGGATTTTAGATTTTATAAAAAACTCTGATACATTATATAATTACATCTCCCCGAATCTTCCCGTGTGACCTTACCCTAAGGCTGAAAATGTGTTGTTATTGCTATTTTATATTACTCGTCTTTCTATTTAGACCCTCTCCTTTTCCAATGAAGACCACTTGTAAATTGTCTCAGCATTTGACTGTCTACATAGTACTGAACGTTAGTAAAGGTGAACTACCCCTTTAAAGGTATCATATCCTCAATCCCCTGTTGTCATTTTCTGTAACTGCAGAGGAGCAATGCCTCTTTAGAGAAGTGAACATGATTTGTGGAGCTCTAAAATAACATTTCCAGAAAAATAAACCCATGACGGTTATTGGTCACAGTTTGTGTCAGCTTTGCTTTGGGCTAACTGACCTGCTAGGTTCAGGATCATAGTTTTATAGTGCAAAGCAGTTGCACTAAACCCCTAAGCAGTTATTTTAGGAAGAAGGAAGAGAAATGAGAAGTAAGATCATGGCCTGAACACAGATAGCAGCTCTAACTGACAAGACGTTGGCCAGTCGGGTGGAGCGTGATGCTGTGGTCAGATACCAACAGGAAACGCTACAAGTACTATCTTATTAGCAAGCAGCTATATCTCCAGTTAGTGCTTATAGTACTGCTCATAGGAAATAGAACAGGACTCTTTATCACAGACACAATTAAATATGCTGCAGCAACATTTACTATTAATAACTGTCTATAGTGACAGTTATACAAGCAACAGGAGTGCCCTTCCTGATCCTGGACATTTAGGATCACAACTTTACAAAACAACACAGCTAGACTGCATATATTTTGAGGATCAAAAATATAAATTCAATTATTCAAACTATTGTAACCCTGAATTTCCTGTCTATTAAGATCAGTTATCTAAGCCATTTGGGAGGGGTTAAAAGTACTTCTCCTCAAAGAGAATTTCATACTTTTAATGAGCTATACGTTCTCATTAAAATTCCCGTTATATAGTAGATAACTGGAAATCTGAACATATACCAAGATTTGAAGACATCCTTAAGATGGTGGAGTTCAACCTACGAGCAGAAAAGTCCTGGGCAATGAAATCAGACAACTTACAACCATTCCTCAATAGAACTAGCTTATGGTCCTCATTATATCCTCAGTCAAAATTATTTGAGATATAGCTTCTTGAAGCACTGAATTCTTGACCTCCCACAGTCCTATATTTTCTAGTTGACTCTGTGTAATATTTCCATCAGACAGAGAAAAATGAATAACTAAGTCTTAAGCAATTTGTCCGGTTGGATAATTTCCTTTTTCTTTAGTTCCCCCTTAGATTTAGGTTTAGATAATTTAAAAACAGTTACCTGATGACCATGGGGTAAAATAGTTTATTTAATAAAAATGTATCATTAAGTAATAAAAATATAGTATTCCACAAGTTTATTGTTAAGTGTCACACATCTTATGATACATATTAATATAAAGATGTGGATGCGTCTTCCGGAGGTTGCCAGGGAGACTCTGCTCCACTTTGATAACACTGTTTTACAGTTAGTGGAATATTGGTAATTTGTTTATTGTGCTGCGATGCTGATGTTGGTCCGCTGCATATATGTACAACCTTTAATGTAAACATATTACTTATTTACAACATGCCTATTTTTTCTTTCTCTTTCCAATGGCTGTAATAATTTTCTTGAAAAACCCCAATAAAAAACATTGAAACATAAAATTCCCGTTAGTGTTATCTTCTATGACACCTACAGATTGCTAGGACAGTCATTTACTATTTGGGTTCTGACTGTGCTCTGCGCCTAGTGGGCAGATTAAAAATAAGACTAGATGTAGAATGCAGCACTGGTGGAGCAAGGCAGCCCTGTCTTTACAGTTCATGTGCCCACTCCCTAAGTTGCCTGTCAGAATGATTTGGAAGGTGTGTGCCAGCCCCTACACACCCTTCAACAATAAAGCACTGCTGAATACAGGCAATGATGAATTCATGGGGCACACACAGGGTAGAGACCTGTGACAATTCACAAAAGTGTAAGGCAAGGAGTAAGTGTGCAAAAAACATGGTGGTTTGCACCCATTTTGACCCCTATGGATTTCTATTTTATTACCGATGATAGCAAATGCAGTAAACCTACTTACTGAATCAGGGTCGGACTGGGCCAGCGGAACCTACCAGGAAAAAACCCGGTAGGCTCCACCGACCCATGTCTGCTTCTTCTTGCTGGGAACTGCAGGCGTCAATGGCAGGGCTTCTCCCTGCACAGTTGCTCCACAAGAATTTGAGTATATTGCGGGGAGGGATTGGTGGCACTCGTTGGTGGGGTTTGGCGATTGCAGCTGGGGTGGGGAGCACTGAACAGAGTTAAACGTAGTTAGGGGCCCTTTTACAGAAATACTAGAAGAGCCCCACCAACACCAAAGACATAGGTGCTGCATAGATGGATTAAAAATCTGTTGTAAAACATCAGAAGTTTTTTTTAAACAATCCTTTGTTCTAAATGGATACTGTGTCTCCAGGATATTGGCGCTTGTGCTGACTAGGATGGCACAAACTGGAAATACAGCCCTGTAGGTAGTGGGGGTCTCTTTATCTGGAACCTGTGACACTTGTGTGAATTTTATTGTTTATGGTGCTGCCATCTATTATTGTTATATGGGAATCTATAAAATGTCTACTGAAAAAAAAAATTAAAATAATTTTTTGCAATAATATTGCACAGTACAGGTATGGGATTTGTTATCCAGAAAGCGCCGCCTCCCATAGACTCCATTTTTTCTAAATAATCCAAATTTTTAAAAAGTATTTCCTATTTCTCTGTAATAATAAAACAGTACCTTGTACTTGATCCAAGCTAAGATATAATTAATCCTTACTTTAAGCAAAACCAGCCTATTGGGTTTATTTCATGTTTACATGATTTTCTAGGAGACTAAAGGTATGAAGTTCCAAATTATGGAATTATCCGGAAAACCCCAGGTCCCGAGCATTCTGGATAACAGGTCCTATACCTGTAAATGCTTTACATTATGAAAATCACTGATAAAGGCTAAGGGGTTAACACAGTGACTCACACCTGCCAGCTCCTAACTATGGAAACAGCAGTAAATATTTGAGTTGTGCGGCTACAGTGCTGAGTGATGACTCTTACAGCAAACACCACTTTGCCCACTGGATTGAGACACAAAGGGTTACATAAAAACCCTCTTACAAACTAAATTTGAGCCTTCAGATTGCTCCAATCTGGCAGTGTATGTGCAACAGACACTCTGTGCATCATCCGTTCAATTAGTTTATCCCTTCCTGGGAATTGCTAAGATAGTTTGGTAAAAAGGGTTACAGATCCCCGTGGAATAGCTCCCCAGAACTAGAATAAGTGCAGAGGGTCTCGTCTGCTGATTTATACTAAATGGACATGTAAAATAATATTGTAATAATAATATGCCAAGATTTTTAACAAGCACTAGTGGGACCCCATTTAATTCAGCTTTACTTTTAATTTATTTATTCTGTAGAACACAAAACTTGGCTCCTCATTCCAGTTTCAGCTTTGTGTTCTGAGTTCCAGACTGTGCCACCTCCACAATCCTATTGATGGCGTTCCCTCAAACAACAAAGTCACATTGTTATGCTCTTCCTTTTCCTATAGAGAGATGGGATTATGCAGTGATGTGCAATGATCATTCACAATACCAAGGACACCTTGGAATAAGGTTAGATGTAGGCTTCGCACTCTTCACTTTTTATTCCCGGGGGGAAAACTTGTTTTTGTTCACTGGGCACCACCCAATGAATTAGCCTTTCCTTATCCAAAGGGTTTGCAATTGTTACTTTATAGTGGGTAAGAATCCATAATGGTAATTAAAACAGTAGTCTTGCTTATGGTTCCATCTACCCACGATGCTTCTCTAATACTGATGATCTGTATCTCACTGAATTTACACAGTCATTTCAGCCTTGTCAACTCTGCCTGCAACATTTGTGCTGCACCATTGGATGCCACTTTTAAAAAACAAAAACATTTATGCTTGCCACTTTCTCGGCACAGAGTTGACCCTATGTTTATTATCAAAGTTATAATTACATCTAGATATGTGTGTCAGCCGTAGGCTAGCCTTCAGTCAACAATACTTACCATTCAGGCAGGTAAATACCAGCCAGTTTGAAAACCCCAGTTAAAACCTAGTAATGGAATCAGCTAACTTTTAAGACATACTGTTGTATATTACAAGAAAGGGCAAATCCTGGGCTTTCAACTTTGCCCAGTGGTGTGTTAAGGAGAATGTTAGGAGGCATTGCCAAGGCAAATAGCATGGTACTGGATGCAATTTAAATGAGAGAAAAACACCAAGCCCTCCTGTTGTTGTAGCAACCTATATTTTGATGACAATCAAGGCTCTTATAGCTCAGGATGACTGAACCCTTGTCATTCAGAGCACTACCGGAAATATAGAACCACAGCCCTAATTCCCACAGCCCATCCTATTTCATCTTGAGGTTTTCAGCTTACCGGTAAATATAACATTTCAGGTTAATTTTTGTCTCATTAAAAATAAGTTTTGCATTTAGTCTACTTATATAATCTACTGACACCTTGCACATTTAATAACTAGAGGGTTCATTTATTAAGGTCATTTTATCAATCTACAACACATTTTTTTAATCAACTTTTATTTCCCCTATAAGAATGCACTCTGACTGAAATCTGCCATTCGGCTCACTCATATTTTGAGTCTGGGATAATGTTATTACCTTTACCCCATTCATTCAGACCTGTAGCTTTATGATTATTCCTAACGTGAATCCCACTTAAGAGCATCGGGATAGTTTTAGTGCTAATCAGTCATCAGCTGCCCAACAAACTGTAGATTTTCAGCATGCGCCGTCATGTCCCAGCAAGACACATGGGATCTGCCTCTGTAATGACCATTCTCCTCTTACTACAGGACTGTCTGTGGAATATGCAGCCTGGTATTACTCCCTCTTCTCCATGAGCCCACTCTGTTATTCCTTTCACCCTTCTCCTGCCAACAATTATCTGCTCTGTCCCTCCCTTGTCATTGTTTATCAGCCGTTCGCTTTTAACACACTCACATCTCTTCTTCTTCTTCCCCGCCTCTCTAGAAACCACAGCCTACGGCAGTATCCTTCCTTATTTACTAAACTTTCCACACCCTCCTCTATATTTCCTGTGCAGGTATATTGTGTATACAACTCTGAAGCTCTGACATGCCCCAGTGCAGGGAAGGACTCAGTCAACCTGAGCACTTTGGATGCTGATCTGAACACCCAGAGCCCATTCTGCAGTCTGCAAGGGTTTGCAGGGTAAGTAGAAGTAAATGTTATAAACAACGGTGATCACAATAGGATAACAGCAAGTCACGTAGGTAAATGATGGGATTTTACAGGGGAGAAAACATTTGCCCATTCGAGAAAGGAGGTTGTTCATTTGTAACATTTGCTAAAAGTGGGCAGATAAATAGAAAGATAAGCTGTAAGCATCTGAATAAATTATTGCTTGGTTTCTGCACAGTGAGAAGCAGCTGAAGTGCAAGGAAGGCTACATTATACATTCTATTAGAGCTCCCAAACAGTTAAAAGAATGTTCATCTCTTCCACTGCCAATGTAGTCAAGTGATTCCGTGCTCACTATGACCGCACAAAATGTTCTAGCTGGTGTTGCAACTTCTGCTATTGTAGTACTCATAAAATGTATGTTTGGTGTTTTAGCAATACCAGTGAGTAATAATGTCGGCTTGGGGCTTAACTACACAAGGGATTTTTCTTGGATCAACCAACAGTGCCCACAAAACGGATGTAACTGCACATGTCCTTAAAAATGTTTCATTCGCTACACAGGAGATCTGCCACCCAAGCTGACATGACTTTTGAGCACACAGGCAGCAGAATGTATTTTTAGGATCGTATTGTAGGATATTCCACAAATGATGCGGCATTGTAAAATCAGTGATTTTATTGACATTATTAAGCCCAAGCTACAAAGCTCTGCTATACCAGATAGCAGACTCTCTACACAACCTAATAGCTACGGAGAAACATGATAGACACCTTATGGAAAAAATAAATCATCCGGGCCATAAAAAAACATAACTGCAATAAAATATGTGATATATATAGTAAATGTAATTTGTTTATATAAATATAGATACGTGAAAAGCTATTGTAACATTGAAATAAAAGGGATAGGTGAGTGACCTGTGTGTCAGGCCTGAAACTTCTGTTTAAACCCTTGTAACTCAAGCAAACAATATATTACATATTAGACCCTTAGTACACCCTGAAAGGGAAAGCATAGTTCAAAATGTTGTGTAACTTTATACTGAGCCATCATGGATTTTTAAAGCAATGCAGTCATTGCATGGGTTTACTTGCTCAGCAAAATAATGGTTTTGCTATGCTTGAAAGCTGCTGTGTTTAAAATGTGTTGCATCATGCTAAAGTGTAGAAATCATTCTACAGATATGCGGAAACCCAAAATCCAGAGAGCTCTGATTGACAGGTGTCTTGGATCGACGCATGCACAGGTCCTTTTGTACATTGAATATGCAGATCACCAAGGCTCCAGGTAGCCCACATCTTGGCTCATTTTGTATTAACCCACAGCATCCTCACTCTGAGCAAAGAAATCACAACACAGGAGAACGAAAACTCATTTTTGTTCTTCTACAGATTTGTCCAGCCGGAGATTTCACAAGGATTTAGAAATGTTTCAAAACAAGCAAGACTTCCTGTACAGGAGATCTTACTTTACTGTAGGGAGTTTCACAATGACAATATGTTCCAGATAACTCATTTCAGAAATATCCGTGCAATCCAGCATAGAAGTGTAGTGTAATCAGTGGTACATTATGTAGAATGTTGCCTACTGCTAGTTATTTACCTGGGGACATGTCAATCAGAATAGCACAAGGGCCCCAACCTTTTATACCTGTGAGCCACATTCAGTTACAACAAGAATTGGTGAGCAATTGGTTCCCGGGGTGCCAAATAAGGGATGTGATTGACTATTTAGTAGCCCCTATGTGGACTGGCAGCATATACTGTAGAGGGTTCTGTCAGTGCACCTGGTTTTTATGCAACCAAATCTTGTCTCCAAGCTTGGAGCTAAAAAATAAGCAACTTTCTTGAGGCCACTGATGACAACACCCAAGGGTTTGGTAAGCAATATGTTGCTCGTGATCCACTGGTTGGGGACCACTGGAATAGCAGATCATTTCTGTGAAGTTTGATTAGATCACAAGACTTTTCCTGTTAAATGACTTATCTAATCTATACTGTATATATCATCTATTCACATTAGATGTGTATTATATGGTAGCATCACATAATTCTCAGAAAGCTGTTTCAGTTGTAGATTGGTATACACTGGTGTTGGCACCCCCACCTTAATGGCTTGTTGGCTTACCTCCCAAAATACAGCAATGTCTTAATGCAAAGAGGAGTAAGTGATATTTAGTATTGGCAGAATGTCTGAGTAAGACTAGTAAATATGCCACATGTAACACCCTGTTTCTGTATTGCTGAAGAACATTCAGCTTAATGAAAGTGTTCACTTGGTAAAGGTTTATTAACACAACAGCATTGTGTATTTGTGTTATGTGGAACTAGCCTTGTTCTGTAATATCACCTCTAGCACATGTGAGGATTCCTGTATTCCTCATGCAGTTAATATACACATTCCGTTTGTTTCTGAGCCGTCACATAGTGTTCATCTCAATGAGTGATACAACATCAGATACAGCAGGTCCAGCAGCTGCTGAGGGTACAGTAGTATAGGCCATTATTCAGGGAAGGGCTGACCAATGCACAGATTCAGTATATGTATTCAAAACTGATTTTTATCCATAGGATTTAGGTATGGGAGTGCATAGGAATTTTATATACATTTCTGTATAGGAGTTCTAGATACACCTCTGAACTGTTTACTAAACATTTCACAGTCTTTATCCAAAGTAACCCAGCAACAATAAAATCACTGAAAATATAAAAGAATGGTGACTTTATTCATTCACAGTATTCTAACAGAGTCTAACAGAGCTCTGGGTTCAATTTCCTTGATAAATGTCATATCAGTTCCTGTAGTATTTGGCTACCATTCCACTCTACCCACTTTTCTTTGTTTGGAGCTCTCCCATTTTCTACCCCTTCCCTTTTCCCTCCTGCTCTTCCATTGTGTACTATTGCTTTTCTTTCTGCTGCACTATTCTGTAGTTTCTATCCTTTTTTCTCTCTCTTCTGTTCTATTCTCTCTCTTTAAGGATTTACAGCCACAGTGGCTTCCACTTCCAGGATATAGATAAGCTAGAGACAAATGGGACAACAGCACAATCTACAGCAGTGCTTTTTTGAAACTATGGCTAAATAGCTGATACATCATACATGTGTATTTGTATATGTGTAACATGTTATATACTAAGCAGGCAAAATATTAGTTCTTAAAGTTGGCACAAAAAAATCTGCTGTGAAGGAAAGTTACTTATATACAATAGTCTTACTCATGTATTTGCATACTAATTCTTGGTTTTGATGTTACAGGTAAGATGCTTTTGCCATGGGCCACCTTCTTGAAATTGAACATTTTTGTTCTCCTTTCTTTTGCCTATAAACTTCCAGCTCCAGACAATGGAGATTTGGCTTTGCCGAATGATGAAACCTTGCAAGAGCAAGCTAAGGGGGCATATGAGGGCAAAATGGGACTACAATATTCTAGATTATTGCGTAAGAAAAGGGAAAATGCTAATAATTCTATAGATTCTGGGCTGGAGAATAGCAGCACACCGATTTCACAGACGTCTGTGACCATCAAACCCACATCATTATCAGAGGAATCCACTGAAGCAGACATGCTTGTGACCCACTCAGAATCAAGTCTAGATCAAAGTGAAACTCATAGCATGTCACCTGATCAAGACACAACTCAGACAGAACTTATTCACAAGTCTACAGGTTCTCCAGATAATATTTATCTCCTAAATTCCACAGACTCTCCAGATGTAACGTTTAGCACCACTGAAGACATTGAGGGAACTACTAACTCTGATCACATTCACACAGCAACCATTCATTCAACTACCCATTCCAAGAATGACACAGGCCATGTGAATGAAGATAATACATTTAGTCCACCTTCGCAATTTTCTACAAAATCACTATTTGAATCCATAGTGACATCAACTCATCACCCTAAAAAAACAGATGATACCACCAAACAGAAACCAGATGATTCCACTTTGTCTTCCAAAACTAAGGTTGTGACATTCATACAAACGTCTGCAGAATACTCGCCTCCTGTACATTCCCTCATGAGGCAATGCATGTTGGCTATCTTGATTTTGGCAGTTCTATGCACAATCTTTATCATATCTACTATTGCGCTTGCTGCTAAACTTTCTAGAGTTAAGAGCCGCTACAAGATGCGCCAGCCAAACTTCACAGAGATGACCTGCATCACTTCACTCCTACCAGAAAGTGACCAACAAAGTAAAGTGAAGCCAAAGAGGATGAAGACCTTTGCTGCCAATGTAGAAGAGAGTGATGGAGATAATACAACTCTCAACAGCTTCTTGCCTGACCACTAGAACAATCTGCTAAGAGGACTTTAATGAAGCAAGTTAGCAAGTCCTAACTATGAATTCCCCTTGCTCTTTTGTCTTGCAGAATGTCTAAACATGACCTTTCCTTGTTCTTCCTTTCTTGTCAAATATCAAAACATAGAAAGAGTATGGGATACCCAGGCTGGTCATCTTGGGACAGAAAAAAAAATGGATAGACATATAAACAGTCAGTATGAACTAAACTGGCATTACCCACTGTGTTGAGAGACGATAGGTGGAAATAGTTGGGGGTTATCTTTCAACACTTACATTACTCTTTTTTTGTGTGTATACATACATGTGTGTACATGGGTTAGGGCCGTTATTTGAGAGCAGTTAAGATATTGGTTTTTTTTTCTATAGTACAAATGAAAGACATGCAATAGGTTTATCCCACCTTGAGCAACTCAATAAGATATAGAGGCTCATTTATGACCATAACTGCAGTTGTGCACATATGGATGCAGTGAATGCAGGAACCAACACCATTCATTAATAAAGGTACTTGGGTCCAAATCAGCTCATTGCACTTCTGTGTTTTGCTCATTACTACTCTATCCATCCCTCCTCCTGTGCAAAAAAAACATAATTTGTGGCCAATATCCAGTTAACTTCAGGTGCATTTTTTTTTTAGTACAAAACATGGCAACTTTTGTCTGAAAAAAGGATTAATTTACCAAGTGCAGTTGTGGTCTTGGCAGTTTGTGCAAAATCCCACACATTACAGGTACTTCCATCAAAGGTGCTCCTTGCACTTCAGCATAATTGTGCTCAGCACTCCTTGGTCCATCCCAGAAAAGCCTGTGACTTTGCATATTTCTGCATCTAAAAAAAATCTGGGGCAGGGATCATTTTTACAGCAAGTACCGAAAGTAACATTGTCCGGATTATGAGCACAGTTGCATTCAATTAGTGTTCAAGCGTGAGCTGTTCTATTTTGATGCAATTGTGTCGCACTACTAATATGTTGGAATTATGGGGAAAAAACACAGTATTGTTTGCACGGTGCGCCAGCACTTGTGTCTTTGAGCCCTTATGTCTTTTGCGAATTGACTTGTACAGAGTACAGAATATATAAACATGGAATTCAAGCTTTACATTTAAATTATTACATGTATTTTTTACACATTTTCTAAAGTACATAAAAGTCTGAAACTGAAAGTTTTTAGGAGATTCAGCCTACAGGAAAATAAACGTTTATACTACATTTAGAATATCAGTTGGAAATTCAGGGATACTTCTAATAAATGCAGATTGCAGGGCTGTACTCAGGGTTGGACTGGGCCGATGGCCACAGCCCACGTGTGTCCTGCCGACACAGACCCACAAATATGTATGGCCAGCGCTGCTCCCTGATCTCTTCCCCCCAACCCTGATTGCAACAGCAACTACAGAACAGGTACACATGGGTACACATGGGGGGATTGTGGCTGGGGTAGAGGGTCTGTAGGGGGGGGGGTTGCAGCAGAGGCAGGGGGGCCTGGAGGGGAGTGGGGGCCCCTATGGCAGAAGGCCCGGTGGCCCAGCGACCCTCCAGTTCAATGCTGGCTGCAATTATTGTATTGGCTGGATGGATTGTGATCCTGAATTTTCAAGTGATCTGGTAACCCGGATTTGTACAAATAAACTGTTTTCTGCAGCAAATTCTGATACGTTTAGGGGTGAAAGGAAAAACAACGCAAGACTTCATAGTGTGAGATTGCAAATAAGTCTGTAAGGGCAATGCATTAATAGCCAAAAGCAGATGAGTCAGGGGGAGAAAAGGAAGTTAGCAGGGCTGATGAAAGTACAAGATAAAGGGAGTGGCAATGATATAGGGATAAAGGTTTGTGAAAATCAGGCCACACAGAGCGGAGATGTTTTGATACTTCAGTTTGCTCTTGAAGGAAACTCTTGCAGTTTCAGATCCACCCATCTGATAAATCTTTTGGTCTGATAACTGGAGTATATACTTTTATATCATTTGGAGCATGCACTTGAAAAAATATTTCGTTTTTTATCCTTTTTTTTTTTTTAAATATTGGTTTTAAATATTCTGTTTATATTAGTTTATAGTTGTGTTTTAATAAAAACGAATAAACACGAGCAACATATTTCGTTCATGAGCAAGAAACAGAATATCACTGCTGTGCATTTATGAGTTCAAATACAGGGGAGGTAATATAATACCAGGTGCAAAGTTTGCCTGGATGCTAGTGACCTACAGCAACCGGTGTAAGCAAATATCTGACTGCTATGGGTTAAAAGACCTGGTGGAAATCTTGCAGCTGTTATTCCAGTGCATCTAATAAAAGGTCTAGTAACACATAGCAACCAGTCACAACAAAACCTTTAATATTTACCTGTTTGAAAGAGAGCAATCCATTGCTATGGATTACCAAACCAGGTGCAAGCGCTGCTACTTTTATCACATGATCCCACAAACAGTATTTAAGGCTCAGCAGTGATTTTGGGAAGTGTTTAATCTCACCACTTTATAGCACAAGTACAGCCGGATTGAACATTGTTGTCAGCCTTGGACAATCTGTTGTGCTGCTCCTCTTCATGGATGTCCAGTGTATAACACAGCACTGCTACAAGAAGATTTTAAATAAAAAGCCTTTATTGTAACCTTTGGCTTCTGATCCGGTACATGCAACGTTTCCAGCCTAATCTCGGCCAAGATTAGGCCGGAAACGTTGCATGTACCGGATCAGAAGCCAAAGGTTACAATAAAGGCTTTTTATTTAAAATCTTCTTGTAGCAGTGCTGTGTTATACACTGGATGCCTATAATTGAAGTGGAAAGTGGACCATGAGACACGGGCACTGGCAATTACTGAAATTGGACGCAGACTGAACTATAACCTCTTCATGGATGAACATGGAGTTGACCCACAGCCCCAAGCCTTACCTCCCATTATGATTAAACCCCTCAACACCATCCTCCAGTAGTAAGAGTTTAAGAGTGTTAACTTTTAGTATGTTATAGAATGGTCAGTTCTAAGCAACTTTTCATTTGGTCTTCCTTATTAGTTTCATATAGTTTTTTGATTATTTGCCTTTTTCTTCTGACTCTTTGCAGCTTTCAAATGGGGGGTCACTGACCCCATCTAAAAAACAGATACTCTGAAAGGCTACACGTGTATTTTTATTGCTCTACAGTTTGCAGTTTTTATTTAACTGCAAACTGTAGAGCTGATGAATAAAAAGCTAAATAACTACAAATAATAACAAATGGAAACCAATTGCAAACTGTTTCAGAATATAACTCTCTACTAAAAGTTAACCACCCTTTAACCTATTTTATTGACCAAGGCCTCTCTTTGTCTCTTACTCTGGTCCTGCTGGAAGGAACTGATCACATCCATTCCCCTCAGGAGGTGAATGTGTTTTTTTGAAAACGATGCATCCTGTTTGTCTGTTTGACAGCAGCTAGAAGCTCATTGTACATCACCATAATAAACTGGGTGAGTTCTCTTACTTTGATCTTTGCTATCTTCAGGCTCTGTAATGTGGTCAGCATCTCAGAAGTTTAAAAGATAACAAACTATCTCTGAAATCTTCTTTTATTGTGAGCATTAGAGAAAGCAATAGCGTAGCATCTGGGCAGATCAAGGGCAAAGGTAGCAGGAGAGTCGTCATATGATTACAGTTAATTATGCCTTACAAAAGGTTAAATATATACCCCCAGGTGTATTGCAGGAATCTGCCAATTACGTCTCTAGCTACCTTGCGAATATTTCTACAAGTCAAAACAACTTTCTCTTCCTTGAGCAATATCATTTCCATATAGTGAGCCATTTATTCAACATACCATGTCTGTGGGCCAGATTACATATCATGTCTACAAAGTTTTTTACTAACTAAAGCACTGACTTCAGAGCTATGCTGTATAATAGATTAGTGCATGAGAGCCCTCTAGTGACCAAAAGATGTAACTGAAAAAAAAGAAGAAAACATACATATTCACACAACTATTTAAAAAAATCGCAATTAATTAAACAAAGTTAAAATACATTAGTCCCCACAAGTGCCTAATGCGTTTCATGCTTACCCAGCACTTAATCATTGGCATCTAAAGAGCAAGTGTTGACTGGACTTTTTTGTTTCTTTTATAACTACCTATTGTTACCTATTCTGTATGTGGATGAAGATTTCCTTGGGAACAAGAATCATGGTGTAAGTAGTGTGCCTAGAAGGGCACATAAACTGGGTGCAACCCACATATTATCCCAATAGACTATGGCTAGCAAGTCTGGACTGAGAATTAAAATAGGCCCTGGCGTTTCAGGTACACAGAGGCCCAATCAGCCCCCACCAGCCCACTAAATACTGACTTTCTATGGCACCTTATAGCAGCTCCTCTGGCATTTGCCAGAACCCACAGATTGTCGATAAGCAGACAGCACCACACTTGAGGTAAATTCTTAAAAGGCCTTTATTCCAAAAGGGCTTATTTCAGAATGAACAAATAGCAGCGACGTTTCAGGCGTACAATCGCCTTTTATCAAGCTACTAGATACACATTGGTGCAAACATTTTATACCATTTAACATACTGCCATCTAGTGGCTCATCAAATTATCAAAGACACAGCTGCATTCACTTACAATAATCATTTATATCTACAGTGTTGCAACTTGAATATAAAACAAAGTACCAATCACATCCATCTCGTTAAGCTATTGGGACCTGTCCACTGATACATCAATCCACTTGCCTGAAACGAGAAATATATGAAAAAAATGGGATTTCTTAAAAGTTGCTATATATACAATAAAAAGACTTTTTTATCGAAAGATTTTATGTAAGTCATACTCTCTATTCAGACCAGAGGGGGTGAGAGTGCCTAATGTACGAATCCACATGGCTTCCCTCTTAAGCAAATCTTTTTGTCTATCCCCCCCGTCGGTGAAGTCTGGGTGCCTGATCCACCACCTGATATTTTAATTGTTGGACCCCATGTCCCTTCTCAACAAAATGACAGGCCACTGCCTGGTCTATCTTTTTAGTTTTGATCGCGGACTTATGTTCGCGTATGCGATCTTTTACCATGCGGGACGTTTGCCCCACATACTGCAGGCCACAAGGGCATTTAATCACATAAATTACAAATGTCGAGGAACAGGTAAAATGTCCCTTGATTTTTATCGGGGTACCCTTATGTGAGTGGTAGATCACTTCACCACGCTGGCAATTGGAGCAACAATTGCATGCTAAACAGGGGAAGGTACCATTTTTTATAGGTCTGAATACTTGCTGCGTATCCTTGATGTCTCCAATGTCTGATCTAACTAAACTCGACCCTACTGTTTTGCTCTTTTTGAAGGCCATAATTGGGGGTGACTTGAATTCTCGTACACTGGGGATGCCATCCCTCAGTAACCCCCAATGTTTCTGCACAATCTTGGTAATCTGTGAAGACAGAGGGTTATACCTAGAGACAAAAGTTAGGCGCTCACCCTCCTTCGGTTTACCTGTCTGCCTTCTATTGGGGGCTTCCACTTGAGCCCGCTGTTCTTCAATAGGGCTAGTGGATATCCTCTCTCCTGAAATTTAATAGTCATCTCATCCATTCTTGCTTTGAGGGTACCTTGGTCAGAAACAATACGCTTTACCCTTGTAAATTGGGATTTGCGTAAAGATTTTTTGACATGAGGCGGATGGAATGAATTAAAATGAAGCATAGTATTTTTATCAGTCGGTTTAACGTAAAGATCTGACCAAAGTACCCCATCCCTCAAGCTTATCGAAGTATCCAAAAAGGAAATGCAATCAGTTTGGACATCAAGGGTAAACCTAAGATAGGGTGATGCACTATTAACCTCTTCAAAGAATTTATCAAGAGTCCAACGTGGTCCCGTCCATATTGCAAAAATATCGTCAATGAAGCAAACCCAATGCCAACAATACTTGCCAAACAGTTCATTGGTATATACGCTACTCTCTTCAAAGTTATTCATATAAATATTGGCATAGGACGGGCCACGTTGGAACCCATAGCCGTTCCCCTTATTTGGAGGAAGAAATCATTTTGGAAAAGAACATAATTGTTTTGCAGAACCATACATAAGCATTGTAGTATGAAATTTTTTTGGGCACCATCCATTGATACATCATGCGTCAGCTCGAGGCGGACAGCCTCCACACCTCCATCATGTGGGATGGAGGTGTAGAGACTCTCCCATTTTTTTCATATATTTGTCGTTTCAGGCAAGTGGATTGATGTATCAGTGGACAGGTCCCAATAGCTTAACGAGATGGATGTGATTGGTACTTTGTTTTATATTCAAGTTGCAACACTGTAGATATAAATGATTATTGTAAGTGAATGCAGCTGTGTCATTGATAATTTGATGAGCCACTAGATGGCAGTATGTTAAATGGTATAAAATGTTTGCACCAATGTGTATCTAGTAGCTTGATAAAAGGTGATTGTACGCCTGAAACGTCGCTGCTATTTGTTCATTCTAAAATAAGCCCTTTTGGAATAAAGGCCTTTTAAGAATTTACCTCAAGTGTGGTGCTGTCTGCTTATCGACATTGTGTTCACAGAACGGGTGGAAGTGGCCACCTTAGACCTGCACCTGCGTCCAATATACCTTATGGGTGAGTGCTGACTTCTAATCTCCATTTCAGAACCCACAGATTGCCAGTCTGGGCCTGCACAACAGAATTAGACAGTATCCATGTTTTAGGGTGGACTAAAAGTTAAAAATATTGGGGGCGTGGCCAACAGCCCAACGTACCGGACGTGCTCCTCGGCGCTCCCGGGGTGTCCTCCACAATTCAGCCTTGATCCCCACTAGGCGACCGCACATTTAGCGGGGTTCCTACCTGGACCGTCTCCGCTAGACGTCGGCCCCGGCTCCTGGAAGCAGGGCGCTGATTCGGAGCTCCCGCAGCCGAGATTACCCTGCGGCCTACTGCCGCGAGACAGGCCGCGGACTCGCGTAGGCGACAGGTCTGCCACAGGGGCCGCCTACGAAGTGCCGGAGCGCTGTAACGGACCCTACCACCCCCTATACGTCCATCGGGGGAAAGGTCTACTCTGCATAAGGGGGTGAGTGAGCGATAAACCCCGGGGGCGCCCTCCTAATACTATCCAAGGGACGAAGGCCTGCACTGTCCCGTGCCTGGTGGTGGGGTGGACACGTGGGAGGGAGTACCTCCCTTTACTCCTTACGTTTGGGAGACACACCGCAACCCTCGCCACCACAACACTGTCTGCACCTTGGCTAATGCTGTACATCTTGTCAGAGGCAACAATACCATCTGACTGGCTGGGAGACCCCATTGCTGGTCTGATCCGAGCCCTGGCTGCCATCACCCACCAAGACCGCAGGCCATCCGGATAGGCCATCCAGAAATGATGTCATAACCTCTCTCATCTCCCTGCAACCCATTCCAGAGTGCATATACAGTCATACAGTTCTGCAAGTCCCACGGCCACTGACACTCAACACCAACTTTTAACTTTGCACGTAACTGTGCCTGTGAGTGACTCTCTGCACCAATGGGTAAAAACGGCCCAAAACCGAAGACAGAGGCCGCCGCCCGTCTGGAACGCTACGCCCACAGCTCGCAACAGGCAACAGACACGGACAGTAGCCAGGAGCCTCCACTACCTACATCACAACCAGTCATGGCTCCCCCTGAACCATCCCTGACTGCACTCATGAGCGCGATACTGGAAAATCGCACTTCTGCTACTGCTCAACTTGAGGCCCTTAAAATTGATATATCTCTGCTAAGACAGGATCTACAGAATGTGAGGGAAAGGACGACCGAAGTAGAAAACAGAGTCTCCATGCTTGAGGACCAAGTGCCTCCAATTCAAAACTCCCTACAAACCGTTCAACAACAACTCCAGTCAGCCTGGGAGAAAATTGATGACCTTGAAAACAGACACAGGCGTAACAATGTCCGAATTGTCGGTCTCCTAGAGAAAGCGGAAGGTCAACAGCCTGAGCAATTTACTGAAACCTGGCTACGAGACTTATTCGGCGCTGACACTTTCTCCTCCAATTTTGTCATAGAAAGGGCTCGCAGGGTTCCGAGCAGGACCCCCCCTCCTTCTTCTAATACAGTTTGGTCCACGATTTCTGGTCCACTTGACCTACCCTACGGCTGTCCTCCTGTCATTGTCTGCTGGGACTGTGGTAAGGATATATGTCAGTACTTTGGGATTTTCGGGTCGCCCCCCCATGCCACGGGTGCTGTAGTGGTACATGTTGCAACTCTACCCACTCTCTGAGTTAACTTCATGCCGCATTGTCGGCTATTTACATAGGTGCTTGCCGACAACCATACTGGTTCTTATCAGAGTTTGGCCCATGTTCCCTGGTCCACCCGGCTTCCCTCGCTGCTGTCCCCCTGCTACAAATAATGTCTTCTGTGACTATGGCAAGGATTGAGGACAGTGCTTTGGGATAACCAGGTAATCCCCCACGTCAAAGGGGACGTATCTGTATACGTGGACCGCCCATACTTACAAACAGACTAATAGCCCATGGCACTTCTGGAATGGAAGGGAACTTTATCTGTTTATATTTCTACAAGTTACTGGTTGGGTGATAAAGGGCCACGCCCACAGTCACTGACCAATTAAGTGTCTTCAGTTATGGGTATTAGACCCACCCATGTTGGGGAGGTGGGTAGGGAGGGAAAGTGGGAAATGTTGGGGTGTCTACTGTATGTGTCTATTATTACTCTCTCAGCAAATACTGTGTCAATGCGTTCTCTCAAGGTACAGGTTCCGCAACCAATTTTGTTCAGTCATCTATACAAAGCTCACTATGTCAGTCTATAATATTATCTCATGGAATATCAGGGGGCTTAACTCTAAGTTTAAACGCAGTCTCATGCATAACTTTATTAAAAAGCATTCCCCTTCTATCCTACTGCTACAAGAAACACACCTAACCGGACAAAAAGTCCTCTCCTTGAAAAGACCCTGGGTGGGATGGTCCTATCACTCCACATTTTCTACCCATGCAAGAGGTGTCTCCATTCTGGTTAGGAAATCCATAGCATTTTCATTTTCACAGATTATTACGGACCACTACGGCCGTTATATTATTCTGAACTGTACGCTTGACAACAAGCCCCTTACATTGATCAACTTATACATGCCCCCACCGTATTCTGGGGCGCTGTTAGATCACATCGCTAGCAAGTTAGCAAATTTACCCCCCGGCCCTATGTGCATAATAGGAGACTTCAACTCCACAATGGACCCTCAGCTAGACCGTCTTAAGTCTCATGACGTAGGTCCTACCAAACTTGCTCAATGGGCAAGTGCATTTCATTTGCTAGATGCTTGGAGATGGAAACATCCCGATCTTAAGGAGTATTCCTGCCACTCAACTACTTATCAGTCCTTCTCTAGGATCGATTTGGCACTACTTACTACTGATATACTCCCCCTCATTGATAAAGTTCAATTTCTCCCTAGAATACTCTCTGATCACTCCCCATTCCTTTTATCCTTGAGATGGATATCCCCAACGAACTCTAGGTTATGGAGACTAAGTCCTCTCTGGTTAAATAACAATACGGTCCAAATAGCTAACTCCGAGGGTTATGTTACCTACTGGGAAACCAATGCTGAAACGGCCTCCCAGGAGGTCTTGTGGGACGCCTCCAAGGCAGTGATGCGGGGGGTTCTAGCCAGGGCGATACGGCAAGCCCGCAACCAGGCGAAAATAGTGTGGAGCAGGCGGAAGCAGAGGTCTTGCAGGCTGAGAAAAATCACGTTTCTAACTCTTCACCGGAGTCATATGCACTATTAGTAGACAAACGGAACGCCCTAGAGCGACAGTACACTCTGGTAACAAAGAAAGCTCTCCTATATCAATCACAACGATACTTTGAGATGGGTGACAAAAACGGGAAATTGTTAGCATACTTTGCCAAAACAATGAACCCCTCAACAGCAATACCAGTCATAGCGGGAGCGGGTAATGCAACGGTCACGGACCCGAAACTAATAGTAGAAGTGTTTGCTTCATATTACCATGACCTATACGACACAACATTGACCCACTCTAATGACCTTCATACACCCTTCTTGGACAGCATTTCCATCCCATCCCTCTGCCCGGAAGACAAGACAGTACTGAATCAACCTATAACAATAGAAGAGGTTAGAGATGCTATTGCCTCTCTCCCACCTCACAAAACCCCAGGCACTGACGGCCTCCCCTCGTCTTGGTACAAGTCTCTACAGGAGCAATTAGCTCCCCACTTACTCGACACCCTGCAGGCCTCCTTCGTAACAGGCTCACTACCCCCCTCATTCAGTGAAGCCCTCATTGTAGTGATCCCCAAACCCGGCAAAGACCCCTCGCAATGCAGCTCGTACCGACCCATTTCCCTTATAAATACGGATGCTAAAATCCTTGCAAAAATCCTTGCTAAGAGACTTCAACGGTACATCATAGACCTCATTCATCCAGACCAATCAGGGTTTATGCCAGGTAGATCCACTAACATCAACTTGAGACGTCTATATACCAATGTCGAGGTAATGCACGACAAGACGGGTACAAGAGCTGTAGCCTCCCTTGATTCGGCCAAAGCATTTGATTCCATTGAGTGGTCCTATCTTTGGGAAACTTTACGCAGATTTAATTTGGGTGACCAATTCATTAGATGGATTCAATTACTATACCAACGACCGACGGCTAGGGTGAGGGTCAATGGTCTCATATCTGCCCCATTTCAATTACATCGAGGTACTAGGCAGGGCTGCCCCTTGTCGCCATTTTTATTTGCTTTAGCCATTGAACCCCTGGCTATAGCCATCCGGGAGTCTCCTCAAATCGCTGGCTTAACTCTTGGCCCACTCACGGAAAAAATTTCCCTATATGCTGACGACATGCTCATATATCTTGCCGACACTCAGGACTCCCTCACTGCCCTTCTCACGGTGGTAGGACAATTTGGTGTATTCTCAGGTCTTAAGGTTAATTGGAACAAATCCATCCTTTTTCCCATCGACCAACAACCTACTCCCCCTCTCCCCCCCGATGCACAGCTTATGTGGGCACAGGAATTTAAGTACTTGGGTCTAAATATACAAGTGGACTTGTCCACCTTCATACAGATCAATCTCACTCCAATACTTACTAAACTCGAGGCAGACCTCCGACACTGGGCTAACCTCCCTCTTACGCTGTGGGGGAGAATCAACCTTATCAAGATGATTTACCTCCCTAAAATCCTATACCACCTACACAACGCTCCTACACATATCCCTAGCTCGGTGTTTAAAAAAATTAATCATCTTATTCTCCCCTTCATATGGAACCAAAGAGTACCATGACTGGCCTGGGAAAAGTTGACAGCTGATACAGGAGAGGGAGGTCTAGCCCTGCCCAATTTCCATTTATACTATCTAGCATCCCAGATCTACTACCTACACTGGTGGCTTCACCCGGACCCATACAACCCCAATATGGCTCTGCAAGCCAACATAGCAGGGTCATTAGAAAGTCTCAAGAATCTACCGTATCGCACACTTACAGATATGGGGACCTTACCTTCCACCATCGTCACTCCCCATAGAGCGTGGTGTCAAGGGTTGAAACGGCTTAAAAAAAAACCCCTGAGACTAATCTCCTCCCTCCCGCTATGGGGCAATGCCAATCTTCCACATTTTCGTAACCTAGATGACTTTCTTTACTGGCCACGAAGGGGAATCAAATTTCTTGGAGACCTACTAATAAATAACACATTCCTCTCGTTCCAGGAGCTCCAAACCAAGTGTGCTCCGCTTAGCGTACCCATGTTTAGATATTTTCAAATTCGTCAACTATTCAGGGCGCAATTTGGCACTCTCTCACCAGAGTTGACTACACTGGCGATGGAAGAGTCCCTGGCAATGGAGCAGCCCCAAAAGTTAATATCTAAATTATACCACAACTTATTAGCGAGTGTCCCCCCTCCATTCCACACAGCACAAACTAAATGGCAACTACTTGTACCTGAGCTAACTCAGGACGACTGGGAGGAAGCCACCGAGTCAATGTATACCAACTTGATATCCGTGAGAGATAAACTGATTCAATACAAAACATTCCATCAAATATATACCACCCCGTTAAAACTCAAGGCCATGGGTAAAAGAAACGATGACAGCTGCCCTAGATGTGGTGAGATGGCTGCGAACTTTCTCCACATGATCTGGGCGTGCCCCATGATAAACGCATATTGGTCCCAGGTAATGGCTGTCCTAGCAAATACCCTAGATTTTCCTCGGGTGAACTCACCCCAAGTGTGTCTACTGGGGATAGTGGAACAATTAGTACCCATTGCTCATGTAAGAGCTAGGTTTCGAGCCTTGCTATACTATGCTAAGAAATGTGTTATTATGCATTGGATGGGACCCAACCCTCCCACCACGGGCTCCTGGATCAAATTAGTGGACGAGGCCATTCCCTTGATTAAGCTTACGCATGAAACTAGAGGTACAGCAAGTACATTTGATAAAATATGGAGCCCCTGGTGGGAGTCGGGCCCGGGTCTGCAGTCAAGGAGTAACTGGACTACGGATTAGGATGCCCCTCAGATGATTCATATGGACTGCATAGTAAGTTGTTATGCATAGAGAGAACTAGCATGTACCAAGCATGATATTGTAATTGTGTTGACACAGAAATGTTTAACACTGTTTAATGTTGTGAATGTTTTAAGTGTTTAAATGAATAAAGCATTACCTTTAAAAAAAAAAGTTAAAAATATTATACAGTTTCCTATTAATGGCATAAAGTGCATGACCAAAGGATAAGTAATAGTGAATATCCCACAACCTTATTAAACCTGATTATACAAAGTCACATCAAAAATAAAATTCATACCTAATGGTAAACGTGTCTGTATAAAGTCCATTAAACATCACATTTCTGTAAAAGGGTTAAAATATCCCCTTCTCATATACCAATTTTCTCCTGTTCAATTGCCTGTATAGGTATGGGATCCGTCATTCAGAAACCCATTATCCAGAAAGCTCCGAATTATGGAAAGGCTGTCTCCTATAGACTCAATTTTTATCCAAATAATCAAAATTTTTAAAATAATTTTCTGTTTCTCTGTAATAATAAAAGAGTACCAGATTAAGTTATAAGCAAGCCCAGCCTATTGGATTTATCTAATGTTTACATGGTTTTCTAATAGACTTAAGGAATGAAAATCCAAATTAAAGATAGATCCCTTATCTGGAAAACCACTGAGCATTCTGGATAACAGGTCCCGCACCCGTACTAAAAAATATTTGAGATCACTGCTATTACATTCCGCAAAGTGTCTGGTGACATTAGTTTTATTGCAGTATTTAGTATTGCTAATCTCAGAGCCGGGCCAGGCACCCTAGGCAACCTGGCTGGTCACGTGTATATGCGCAAATTGCCACTCTCGAATGGACACGCAAATCGACACACTGAATCGCAAATATAAAGCAAATTAGAAATTACTGTCGGGGAGAGGGGACCGGACATGGTGTAGGCGACAAATGAGGTGCATGCCTGGTGCCCCCCTAGCTTTTGCGCCCTAGGCACATGCCTACTCTGCCTACTCCTAGTTCCAGTGAGTAACATGTTCCCTAATGTGATCTTTTAAGGCAAGCATCGTGCAGCCCCCATATTGTTTTCTACATTTTCAACAAGTGATTAAATAGATCACTCCTTCACGATTTCAATTATTAAACTGTTTTTTTAAATTTTTTATTTGTGATTTTAGAGTGCAATTCCCATGAGGACTCCAAAAATGTACAGGTGATGCAGTTGCGGCTGCCACATCTCTAACAGCCCTTAAATGTTAGAAAATGAGTTTGTTTCACCAATTTACTAGCATGTAAACTGGATGATAATAAATCACCCAGTGTATGTGCTCTTCTAGGCAACCTGCTCACATCCTGATTTAGGGTCTCAAGAAAATCTTCATCCACATACAGAATAGGTAAAAGGGGTAGCTTTCCTCTCTAGGGATCACAGCCTTATAGGGATTTAGGTTTCGTGATTTCCCTGATGCAACATATGGGGATCCAGGTCATGATACAGAGATCCTGAGGGTGCATCTATCTACCCAATCTCCACAGGGATGTCACAAGGTGCTGACTCTGAAATGCTGTGATGTTACCTGACATGTTTGTGATAAACCTCAGAGGATTGTGAGGAGTATCAAAAATATTAATTTGCACTTTAATGGGGTTATGTAATATGAGACACAAAGTTTACCCAGGAGCAGTAACCCATAGCAACCAATCAGCAGGTAGATTTTACTGGTCATCTGTTTTAAAGCTAACATCTTATTGGTTGCTATTGGTAACGGCTACTGGGCTAACTTAGTGTACTGTATTACATATGGGGGTATGTGAATAAAACCTGTTGCTGTCTGTTTTGTTCAAGAACCTTCTGCCGTCCAATTCTTTTGTTTAGTCACACAACACAAGTGAGGTGTAGTTGCACAACACCATTCCTTTACCCTTTTATGAAGCAATGGCCCATCCTGTGAGAGAGGGTCAAATGTAACCAGTGCTCTGCCTGTTTCCTAGCTGTATACTGAGAATATATATCCAAGATATATGTCCCAAGGCTCAATTAGTAGTTAAAATTTTTTTTTTTTTATTACAGTTCACATTTAAAATGGTACATACTGACCCCGCATGGCCCACCTTACATGTTTGATACCCTCTGGTGTCTTCCCTGATTCCCAGGAATCAGTTATACGGACTTCCCATTAGGAATCAGTGTTGGATTGGCCCACAGGGATACCAGGAAAACTCCCGGTGGGCCCAGGTGTCAGTGGGCTTCTTGCTTCTAACCATTTAGCCTATTTCATGGTCATTCCCTGTTTCTTTATGGGGGCAATGCTTCATAATGGAAGAATATAGTAAGTAGATATAAAAGAATAGGAGAGTCCTCACTAGGTTGAGTGAGGAGAGGAGGAATAATTGTTTGGAAAGTGGGGCCACGGCCTCAGGTTTTCTGGTGGGCCCTGGCATCCCAGTCCAACACTGTTAGGAATAGAGAATTATCTGTTTCCTAGCTGGACATGGTCTAGCCTGGCCTAGATGGGGTTACAATAGTATTACATGAAAACATATCAAATATCTAGTTAGTAACAACTCTTAATCTTAATGAGCTTAATGATACACATGCACAGTCCAGATCCTATGTGTGAGGCATGTGTGCAGCTCAGTAGTAATGTTTTTTGCATGCAATACTTTTGTATTTCATAACAGAGAAATATTTTTAAATATATTGATGGGAAACTGTCCAAGATTTGCCTTGAGTCAGTTTTGATCTTAAATAAAAGGCTAGCCCAGTAAGGCTAGTCCCCCAGATGTGGGGTAGTCTAAAGGCCAATTAGGATGTATGCAGTATATGGGCTGATATTTAGTAGTTCACTACTACTACAGCTATTAATTCATTTACCTGTAACTGTCCTATAAGGTAAGGGATCCCTGACCATAATTATAATACTTTATATATAGGAGCAACATTTTTAGAAGAGATTGTTTATCACACTCTGTCCAGTGGCAATTAGCTTGTCAGTATGATATTGGAGGAAACCCACACAGATATGGAAAGAAGATACAAACTCCATGCAGATACTGCCCAGGTCAGAATCAAATCCAGAACTACAGCACTGGAAAGTAGCACTCCTAGCCACTGGGTTACCCATACTGCCTTAAATGAATGTCTAAACCCTGCTTTAAATGTTTATACATCCACCATTCAGCCAACTTCAGACCACATTTCTTGCTTCTATTTGTAAAGAACAAACTACCATGTCTCTGGTTAAGGAGCGCAGTGTGGCCCCTACTACAGACATAACTTGAATTTTTTAAGGAGCAGTTCAAAGAACATCAGTATGAGATGTAAATGTTCTACAGTTAGTTGTAAATATTATTATAACAAAGTGTTTAGACCATTAAATTACAGCTCTTTTTAAGAATTTCCCCAGTGAGATCGTAAAATGTTTGGGATAGAAGGCTGCTGGAGTCATTTAACAGCAAACAGACTTCAAATGGGGTCTGAATGCAATATTTAAAACCATGTATCGGGGTGGCATTATCCAGAAAATGCCAGCAGAGTAAAGGCAGTCTGATGCTCACTGTACAGGCAGTGAAAATGGACAAATGCAATAAAACTAAGAAAAATGTCAGTTCTGTGCATACTTAGAATGTGACAATAGGTATAAAAAGCATTAGCAACAAATAATGAATTTAAAGGGGTGGTTCACCTTTAAGGTAACTTTTATTATGTTATAGAACGGCCACCCAAACCAACCCTGTAGTGAAAGAGGTGTGATGTGCAGGCAGACATGGAAAGAGAAAGAAAACGTACTGGTCAGTGGGTCAAAAGCCAATGGATTATTGAGGAAAAGAGTCACCTGACTCCATATAGTATTAATTAGTTGCCATGGATGACTTTACTGGTACAAATTTGCACAAGTTTATTATTTTGTTACTGGGAAACATCCAAACTTGCTGCTCACCTATAGCTAATTAATGTAATTGGGGATAACACTATCCATGGTGAGCCTGATTTGTTTTATTCTTTTATTTTATTCAGAACACCTCTAGCAAGCACCTAAGAAATCAAAAGTCATTCTCTAAATCTTATACCCCCATCACTCCACAAAAAGCTCCTGGTTGGGGGGGAGATAAACTCAAGAAGGGGAGGCACTTCACATCCTCACCCCAACACACACACACATTCATAAGCTGAAATAATTGTATCTGTTTCCTGAGAGGTGCAAGAGATTTAGAACAGCGTGGACACAAAGCAAGTGTATTGTAAATGCCATAAATCAATGAAACTTTGTTCAGTCCCCTTCACTCCTAACTATTTTTAGGCAAATCCGTTTTAACCACACTGACCAGAGAGGCAGGAACATATCTTGGCTGGCTGCTCTCTGCTTTTTCAAAGCAATTTTATGCATGGTATCTCAAACAACACTGGCATTGTTGTGTTTCTTTACTTATTTTCCTTCCTTCCTTTCCCTTGAAGAATATGTTATATTTCTAGGGGTTGGGATGGGGGGGCATCCTGTAAAGCTGTCTGAATTGCTTTACAACTATATGCAAAGTCATCACATATTGTAGCACAGATATTTATTTCATTCATTGCTTCAATGCCTCATGCTATTAATCACGTTCTATTGCAATATTCGGCAGAATCCACAAGGGGCCATGCACAAGAGTTTATGCACGGCGAAGCCTTTCTGACATTAAGCTGAGCCAACCTTGGGTTTTTATTATGTTTTAGTCAGAGTTCTCGTAAAGGTATGCCAACATCTTCAAGGAAAAATATAAACAGGCCAGTTGTTCCTTAAAATCACTGATACATTAAACTAGAATAGATAACCAGCAGAGTCTTATGCACTGGGCCCAAACTGGTCATTTCTGCTGTTCTTATCCTAAATCATTTTAAAAGAATGTTCACACACTGCTGCTTCTCACCCAGATGCCCTGCTCTCCTCCCTGCTGATTTCAATGTCTCGGACACTGGTTGGCCTCTCTTTACTGCTCTCCCTGTGGGGACCCTGAGATTTGGGTGTATTTTACTCAGGCAGTTTCACCTTAATATTTGGACACCAGGGCAGCCATTAGAAATTACGGGGCCCTGTACAACAACATTTTCGGGGGCCCCCTGGGCCCCACCCACCCTGGTGCCCAAGCCCCGTCCCAGATCTTGCCCACTCCACATCACAGTTAAAAGACCACACAGACATCAGCACTAAAAAAGATACACCCCACACACACAAGTTATAAAAAGCTATTGATGGTCAGGGCCCCCTTATAAGTTTAAAAAACAAAACATTGGCGCCAGGGCCGCCCATAAAAGTTTTGTTTAAAAAGCATTGGTGCCAGGGCCCCCTAACAAGTTAAAAAAAATTGGGGCCCCAAAAAATATTTTTTTAAAAAAACATTGGTCGCATGGGCCTATAGAATATTAAAATAATACATTGGTGGCCAGGGGATTAAAAGAATCAAAACACAAATTGGTGTTCAGTAGAATTGAACTCGTGGCTTCAGGACTTCAACTTCGCCTCCTTTCGTGACTTGGGTCTTTTCGTCGCTTCAGGACTTCGGCTATTTTCGTGACTTTGGGTCTTTTCAGTGCTTTGGGACTTTGGCTTCGGCTATTTTCGTGGCTTCGGGTCTTTTGGTGCTTCGGGAGTTTGGCTGTTTCGGCTTTTCGGCACTTCCGCATTTTCGGCTATTCGGCTGCCCACAAATCTTCGGCGCTGGCAAGGGGGGCACGTCTCTTTCTAAACTGCAACACTGCCGGACCCCCCCTTCATGCCCGGGCCAGGGACACTTGTCCCCCCCCTGATGGCGGCCCTGTTGGACACCTAGGTGGTCCTTTAGTATACCCAGGCAGCTATGTTTTCCTTCCTGGGTCCACTGGGATTACTCTAGGCAGGTTTTGTCCACTAGGTGGCACTGTCTAACAGTATAAAGGGGTTTAGCCCCATGTGTTCAAGGTCTTTCCTGGGACCTTACCTCACTGTGAGGTAGTACAGGTCCAGATTTACCAGCGGTAAAGTAAGATAGAGTTAGTTAGTGACAGTAAGCTCTGGTTATAGTTGCTCTAGGAGCAATAGAAAGGCTCAGGGTATGTAGTGAGGAGTTTCCGTTCCAACCAGGAGAAGTAGTGGGGTTAGGACCATGTGGTCCACCACTAGCTCAGGGATTCAGTGAGTGAGTTGAGGACCAGTGAGGGTGCCAAGACCCAAGACCCCAAACTGACTATTCCTGGGCAGGGAGTTCTACTCTCTGTGAGGATTTTGCCCCAGGAGGTGTTTATCCTAACTGTACAATTTCACCTGCTAAAGAAGGGATCCTGTTACCATTAGTCTGACATCAAAGTGCCTGTAAATACCTTCATTGCAACTGTTCATTGTGCATAAACAAGTTATTTTGCTGCAAGAATGATCTATGTGATTGAATCCTTTGCTGCACTGAACTAGACCAGTTGCAAAGGTACACTGGGGTCCTGGGCACAAGTCAAGCAATTAGCCTGGTCACATACAGCCATACTACACAACCAAAAGCACACTCAAGGGTGGGCTACATCCCAATAATAAGCACAGCAGTGCACTGGGTCTGTGATGGATCACTTAGCACATGTAATAGACACAATACAGCTGTGTGATGCACTACACTCTTCTCTTAGATATGGCTTAGATATGGGTTGCTCTGTGAGGTCACCATATTAGACAGGGGTGGTGCCTGGGGATTTACATATATATACTGTATGTGTATGATGGGGACAAGGGACTCTTTTATGTTGAGGAGGAGTTAAGCTGGCCATAGACGCAAAGATCTGATTGTACGAATCGAGGGTTTGTAAGATTTTCGGACCGTGTATGGAGAGTCCTGACATCCCCTGCCTGGCCAGCTAAGTGCTGGACCTAAATTGGATAAGGGAGGGGGGTGAGTCCCTTGTCCCTGTGCTATGTGGCTTGGCAGATACCAGATTTAGCAAGAAGGTGTCACTGTTGAGTAACTTCTTCATAAAGCTGCACAGCCATGTGTTTATTGTTCAGTCTGCTTTCACTTTCAAGAAGAATGGAGCTGTGACTGTTCATTCTGGGGCGCTGGCAGCACCAAGCCCCGGGGTATGGAAAGAAACCACATGGGTGGTGATGGCTTGTGTGGGCTCAGGGATAATAACCCTGATAAGAGATGCATGGAAATGGATTCCAAGGAAAGAGGCTTGGGAGTACTCACACTCAGGGGTTCCTTTTACTAAAGTGCGGTAAATTTGAATGCTGAGAATCTTTTTACACCAGAATATTCGCAACGACTAAGTTTACTAAACAGCAATGCGCTCAGAAGTCATTGCAATCACTTGCGCTAACTAAATTAACGAACCAGCTTACGTTAGCGGTAATTTTAGCGAGGTGCGAATTTTCTGGCGACAAATTAAGTTTTTGCGAATATTTATGCTATAAAATAGTCTTCTTTTATGGCGGTTGTTATGGCAATTTTTACTGCGACATTTATGACCAGAAATGCATCTTCATAAACTTTATTGACTGATGATTATACCATCCAAAAACATTACAGGAGTAACACCAATCAAACATGTATGTATCATATAAACCCTTCTGCCAATAGAATCATAGGAACAAGAAATCATACCAGTCAATCTCTTTGCTTCATAGAAATGCACAGTTTAATGTAGCCAATCACAATGAAACCATA
The DNA here is from genome assembly GCF_017654675.1 of Xenopus laevis. NCBI lineage: Eukaryota > Metazoa > Chordata > Amphibia > Anura > Pipidae > Xenopus > Xenopus laevis. The sequence goes on from NC_054371.1 coordinate 158,601,649, forward strand.
AAAGTGTAGAGGCTGACGAATCCTTGGACTGTGATGCTGCTGCCAATAATACGACTCTGAGCTGAAACTGCTGCTGCTGTTGCAACAGATAGAAGCAGAAGCCAAAACATCCTGTCAGCAATAGCTACAGATCTCTCTCCTGTCAGCAAAGAATGATGGGTAAAAAAAGTATTATGGGATATTTCCTGCCCCTTGAGAATTTTCTGGCGAAAAAATACTTTTACGCCACTACATAGGTGGCGGTAAAATTTTGCAAATATTCTTGCGTAAATTTAGCCTTTTGCACATTTCGCTGTTTAGTAAACCAGGCGTTAATGTGTACGTAGCGTTATTTTCAGTGAATGCGATAACTGGCGAAAACTTATTTTTGCGCAAAAAAATGTGCAAATTTATATTTACCACAGGTTAGTATACTGGCAAAAACATATTTGGCGACAAATTTGTCTATTTTTTGTGCGCATATTTTTACCATGCTTTAGTAAACGGACCCCTCAGTTGGAGTTGGCCTGAAGATGTCTCTGAGATCTGTGGATGCCTGTGTGAGCCCTCAGTGAGTTTAGGCCTGAGGAAAGGGTTTATAATGTATATATTCGTATTTTATTTTTATTTTTTTACTCACAAGTCCAAAAAGACAATCTTCCAACAAGCTGTATAATAAGTATTATATCAAATCAGCATATTCTTACGTGTTTCGTGTTACACACACTTAGGGGCAGATTTATCAAAGGTCGAGGTGAATTTTCTAATAAAAAAATTTGAATTTTGAGCTATTTTTTGTGTACTTCGACTAGGCAATAGTCCAGATTCGAATTTGAAAAAATTTGAAAATTCGAATATTTACATTTATCATGTACAATTCGACTTTGTTTTAGCCTATGGGGGACCTCCTCGAACTTAATTGGAGTCAATTTGGGGGCTTTGAAAAATCAAAGGTTTTTTTTGGGAAAAAACTTTGCATCGAATTAGATCACATTCGATATTCCTTCGAATTCAAATTCGGCTGAATACGGACCTATTAGATCGAAAATTGAACTATTCGACCCAAAAAAACTTTGACTTTATTTCGGTTGGTCTTTTTGAAACAAAGTTTTTTCAATTCGAAATTCGACCCTTTATAAATATGCCAATTAGTCATAGGAAAATAATGAAGGCATCCTATTAATATAAATGAATTCATAACAGTCAATCAAGTATCCCTTGATTGGAAAGCCCCCCGTGCAAGAGAACAGGAGTGGGGGGAAGTGGTACATGTATGAAAAATTAGTTCTAGAGGAACTAGAAAAGGTATTTGTCTAGTGCCCCCCCAACACCCGTTTGCTCACTTAGGTTTTATTTTATACCTAATGAAAATTCACCCATTAAAGCTAGCTACTTCTACCGGACTGGCAATCTGCGGGTTCTGGCAAATGCCAGAGGGGCTGCTATAAGGTCCCATGAAAAGTCAGTATTTATTGGGCTGGTGGGGCTGTTTGGGCCTCTGTGTACCTGAAATGCCAGGGCCTATTTTAATTCTCAGTCCAGACCTGCTCTCCACACGATCCGAAAATCGTACGAATCCTTGATTCGTACGATAGGATCTGTGCGTCTATGGCCAGCTTTAGTGCAGTCTGTGTTTTAAATGTAGTGATCTGATATCTTTCAAGTAATAAAAGTCCAGCACTCTGAAATACCTTAAACATTGCCCACCTCACAAAAATAATGCTATCAGAGTTTTGAAGTGATTCTCATCTCATCAAGCATTAGATCCACAGCATTGCTGCAGGACTAAGGGGTATATTTATCAAAGAGTGAAGTTAGAGATGACCACAGTCCGCAAGAGCGAAATACCGCCTTTCTCCATTCATTTCTATGGGATTTTTAAAGGCGTTTTTATCAACAGGTGAAAGTGAAACTTCATTCTTTGATAAATACGCCTTTAAAAATCCGATAGAAATGCATGGAGAGAGTCAGTATTTCACTCTTCCTCTTTGGCTGCTGGATGCTGATCCAGCTGGGTGTGCCCAGGGGAGCCTGTGTACAGCAAGGCCCAGAGAAGCAAGTGTTGTTGAGAGAAGTTGGGGACCAGGAAACCCCGTGAATGAGGTTTAGCTATAGTAGGGCAGACTTGTAATAGTCTCTCTAGGAGAGAAAGGCAGAGAGGTGAGAGAGAAAGAGCAGCTGAAGCTCCAACAAGGATTTGCAGCAGGGAGTCGCTTCCCAGAGGATCTGTGTGTTGCCTCCAGTGCAGGGACCTCAGTGAAGAGGGACTGTAGGGTACAAGCTGATTCCTGACAACTCCCTGGAGGGAATGGTTGCACTGATGTACAGCAAATGCCTAATGGAGTTCTGCTTCAGCTGAATTACCTATTACCTGAAGCTCTGAGTGAGTTATATGTATATATGTTATATGTGTCTCTCCATAGAGCTCTTTGCGTGTGTATCAGTTTCTGTGTGAGCTGTATAGTATGTGTCATGTGCTATAACCTCATCTCCTGTGGGAGTAAACCTGTGGTCATTGTCTCTGACAATAAGCCGTTTGTTTGTTTGCACCAAAGAACCTCCTGGCGCCCAAGTTTCTCTTTTTGTGTACAGTAGCCTGCAGGGCCGGAACTAGGGGTAGGCAGAGTAGGCATGTGCCTAGGGCGCAAAGCTGAGGGGGCACCAGGCACGTACTTCCTCTGCCTGGTACCCCTAGTCTGGTCCCCTCTCTGCTTCTTGCCTGACTGCCACTTCCGCATTTTTTTCTATGTGCACAAGCATCCAATAGACGCTGCCAAGCCTGAGCGGGCCCAGTCGGCGCCACGACCGGACAGGTTGCCTTGGGCGCTTGCCCGGCTTGGCCCGGCTCTGGTAGCCTGGTGGGTTGTAGTTTCACTAGAGAGAGCTTCCACTTAGCGAAAGCCCTGACCCTGTGTGTGATTCGCAGTGTAGCCCATGCTTATACCGTTAGCTGGACATTTTGAGTAATTGTGGTCAAGATTGCCCAAATAGGTGCTACACAGGTTACAAATAACTATGTTCGATTAATTCTATATATACAATGTTAGAATTCATCTAACAAGAAGGGCTGGTACATCACTTTCAGTTCTATTTAGAAGGCATAGGGACAGATTCACTAATGGGCGAATTTTCGGCAGCGTCAGCTTCGCATCCATCGCACCACTTCGCCAAGCACAAATACGCTATGAATACGCTAATTCACTAAAATGGGAAGTTTGTACCGGGCGTCAAACACTGGCGACTTTTCACTAGCGTTACTTTGGCTGTGCGAGCATTTCATAGCGAAGATGCGATAGCGTTCATTTGTGCCTAGCAAAACTTTGTTAGTGATCTTGCGCTTAGGTCAGTTTGCATAGGGCACGAAATTTAAAGTTGTATGGACATCTTTATTATAAATGTTGCTGCACATGGTTTAAGTTACCAGTTTTTATTATACATGTACAGGGAACCTTAATAAAGACAAGAGAGTTAATATAGTACCCTATACTTGAGCCCACAATTAATGTTCCATATGTAATAAAATGTGTGGAGAAAACAGCTTACCCAAAAAAGTAAGTTAGGACTTTTGCAATCAAAAAAGGAAAAGTCGCCAGCATTTTTTGAACTTCAATACATTTTCGGCACACAGGATATGATGTAAGTGACAGAAGATTGAGGAAGATGTAGCTTCTTTATAGCACTTTGTCTGGACTGAGGTGGTGAAGGCAACTCTGGCAAAAGAGCTAACGTTCAGTAAAAGCCCCATTTTAGTGAATTTGAGGAGTAACGTCCATTCCCCAGAGCAAAAAGTCACCTGTCGATGGAGTGCGAATGACCACTAGCAACTGTTGCATTCACTAGTGAATTGGCACCTGTTAGTGAATTGCCGATGTCCCTGCGGGTTGCAACACTGATGAAAAGTCACTAGTGTTAGCCACTTCGCTCTTTAGTAAATCGACCCCATAGTCTTTAATCGGTAGTGTTTCCAACCCGGCTACTCTTGAGCACCCTGAACTGTGGAGATTTCACTGATCCACTGATCCACAAAAAGCAGAGAGTGCACTTTTGGATTCAATGGTCACACTATAAAAAGGTGTGTGACCCCTCAGGATAATCGACTCCTTTGTTGAGACACGGCTCGACTCACGGTGGATGTAGATGGGATTGTTTCCTTGGGGGGACGAGACTTTTTTATAACAGAATTGCGGCCACACATGTTAGGACGGGATAGTTTCTGAAGGTGCCCTGGAAGAGATTCAGAGACAACAAAATGGAGGCTGTGACTGTTGTAGCTATAGAGGGGTCATACAACTTTTTTTTAACTTTAAGAACCAGATTGCCTGCAACTGCATTGCCCAACTGATGTCTTAACAGACAGAATATACACTCGGGAAGACAGGAATATCAGGTTGTGGAATAAAAAAGCTCATTTACCCCTGCAGTTGTGCATAAAATGGGTGCAGTGGTTGTGCGTATTGATGGCATTCATTAAAGGTACTTGCCCATTGCTCTTTACTTTAGTTACATTTGGCACTGGCGCATCCATCACGCCTCCTGTTATCAACTCTGTGCACCTATTGATGCAAGGGAATCCTGGGGTTACTTCCACCCTCCAGATGGGGATAATTTCAGTTTTCCATTGTGGGCTGGGTCAACACACACAGCACACCTACCGATTCATTCACAGACACATTTAGACTCCGAGCACTGGAAATGACACCTTCCGTACTCCGTTTTCTCTTCAGTTGGGTCCAAATGGAATCACCTCATGCATTATTGGATTTATTTTGATGCATTGTCTACTATTGTGCCTATTATTTTCTAACCAGCAAAAAAAGGGATCAATGCAGTGACTTTTCAACATTACCATTGCAGTTACTATATTGCTTTCCATCTTATAGGTATTACACAGTGCTCCAGGCCTAAAGCTACATATACTTTGCTGTTTGGCAGGGCAATATAGTGAGGCAGTGTTTGGGGAGATGCTACAATCTCAAACGTATAATAATCTAGGTGTGACTGTGTTCACTGCCTATCTTATTATATAATTTAGTGATTGGTACCTGATTTGCTGCATGTCTCATAACCCATACATAGCAACCATCTCTTGGATTTATAATCATAATATCATGTTGTCCTCGGTTTTTAGACTGTAAGCAAATGCTGTCTCCACAGCTATGGTTTGGTTTACGATGGAAATGTGTAGAAAGCTCATGGCAAAGTAGGTTTCCAAGGAGGTGTTTCTAAAAAGTGGGCGTGGATAAATATTTGCTCCGGTGCCCTGCTATTCCTCCTTTCCCTGGCCATCCCAGCCATAAACATCTTCTGCTGCCTATGAGTACACTGGTGATTGGTATCCAAGTAGATAGGAAAATGCCATCTGAATCAAGTGACATGTTACAATACAACACAATTAAAAGCCAAGGCTTAAGGTTCTGAAGCGTCATAGTTTAGGACAGAACATAGAAGGTATTTTTCAAGGGCACTTAGCCTCAAAGGATTCCCTCAGGAATAAAACTTTATTTAAAAAAACAACAACTTTTGTTTCAATGTGTAATTATGTTTTTGTATTTATGCCAAGCACGTCCAACCAGCTGTCCTCGACACATTTCGACAAAATGATTGCAATTCTTATTTAAAATCAATTCTCTCTTAAAAGTAAAATAATTTAATGTAAATGAATTTCTCTAATAAAAAAAACCTTTCATCAAACTCCCTTCCCAAGCCAGCAGTCTGTACCTCGTGTTCTACTTGCATGGCTGTCCTTTTGCTAGCTTCTAATGCTGGGATCTGGAAGGGTTTTTAAATATATACAGACCAGCTAATCCATTTCCCATGTTCCACTTGGTTTTCCACTGAGGTTGTTTATTTAAGGATATTCTATGTCATTTTTGGGCTCTGCTTCAAATATTTTCTTGTTTAGATGGAAAAGCAAATGTTTATGCTTCTTAGAGTGAAGTGTGTGGCAAGGGATTTCTGGGAAACACTGGACATACAGAGCAGGATGAAAGTGGCCCGGAGGTAACTGTGCCTAATGTTTATGATGCCCCATAAATCCCACATAGTCGGCCAATGCTGAACACATCTGGAACCACTTAATGCTTGCAAGTGCCTTCATCCTTATTTGTGTTAATTTGCTCATTATCATTTTTTTTATCCTTTGCTACTTTTTAAGTGATGTGCAGAATTAAAAAAGAGCAATAGTTTAACTACAGATAACTGCACCAGTAGATTAAAGGGGACACGTAACCTGTTCAGTGACCAGTTTTATTACTCAACTATTTATATTCACTTTAGTGAATTACATGGTTTGCAAATGTATATCGAAATTGCCTATCAATCTGGGCTCCACTGTGATTTCTACATGTATGGACCCCCTAGCAGTGGCAGGGTCTGCAGTTGCTCTTCTCATGCCCAGTGTTTTGTAGACTTGGTAGCATGTTTTATTACTGAGAAAAGGGTTGTTTCGAACATAATAGTTTTATGTGTCATGTGTTCCTTCCCAGCATCTGGGATTTAGGTTCCCAAGTCAAGGAGAGCCTGAGAAACTGGGTAACTGAACATCCATCTTACAGACGGGTTATACATACACTTCAGTTGGCGTATCCCCTCCATTGATATTACACAAATGTGTGTATGAGGAAGAGAAAGAGTTTAAAAAAAAAGTTATCAGAGTTTCTCCTCAAGCGTATGTTTGAGGAATTCACTTCCAAGTATTCAGCCAAATGGGTGGAGCTTTATAGTTAGATTTCCAAAAGGCTAAAAGAAGAAGAACAAAAAAGTAACACCATATTTTCCTGTATTTTAGTTGTCTTGTACCAGAACATAGCAATTCTCTGGTGCAATTATGTGACTATATTATAGTAAGATCCAGAAAGCTGTGACAGCTATGCAGTTTCTTAGTGTCCAACAAATAATTCTTCATTTCTGACTGCTTTGATTTACTTCATTTTATTCAATTAATTCAACATGTAAAAACAATATTTTATTTTTCTCTGTATTAATAAAAGAGTACCTTGTACTTGGTCTCAACTAAGATACAATTAATCCTTACTGGAGGCAAAACAAAACTATTGGGTTTATTTAATTTTTTAAATGATTTCTTGGTAGACTTAATGCATGGAGATCCAAATTACAGAAAGACCCGGCTCCCAGAAAACCCTAGGTCCCACTCATTCTTGATCAAGTCCAATACCTCCGTATATTTGTTATTGTTATTATGTTTTAAACCAAGGTTTTGTTCATTTGTCCCCAACCTGAGAGGAACCCCTTGTCTAAAAAAAATGTCATGTGAAAGTACAAACGGCACATTATTATACTGTGCAACAAGTACGTGTTTTCTGGATTACAAAAAATCCAAACCCCTTTCTGTGTAAGGTGGAAGAGTTTTATGAGCTCTGGATTTGTGTAGGAATAGTGCATATTGTGTGAATATCAAGTGAGTTTGTGCTGGTTAGTGGGTGTTCAGCCAAAGTGCCTCTACAGAAAAAAAACCCAATAAATCCTGCACACACCATTCGGCAGCCCCTGTGAAACCTTTTCGAGCCTACTAAGGCTATATTTACAAGCTGCCTTTCTGCCAATAATTCTGAGCATTAACTGTTGAGATGTTTGCTGCCAAAGGCAAGCCCTCCCAGAATGCTTTGTGACCAGTCGAGCTTCACTTGCTGATGGTTTCGTTAGTTGTAAGAGGGAAGGGAAAAGGTTCCAGAGGGGCATGCTGAACATTTCATTTTCAGTGTAAAAAAGAAGAACTGGACTGTAAAATGTATGATTCTAATTATGTAAGAAGGAAGATGGCTTTGTTCCAATCTCATACTTACTTACATACTTAAAAGTGTGAAATAAAAAAGTGCTCATTGCAGGGGAACTTTCTGAGCACTGTTGCAGTTTTAGCAAGATCGTTATAGCATTCTACTTTCTACGTTGTTGGCGAGGAATGAAAACTTTTACACAATTTACAAGCATTACAGGTTTGCACATTAATTCTACAGTTATAGGAGTTGAATCTATCCAGAGACTCCCCTAGTAATATAGGTAAGTCTCTATAGTTTCTATAGATCCAGTTGGATCAAGGCCTTCCATCTAGCAACAGTTAGTAGCGTAGAGCCCATTCATGTCATTGCTATTCATTTTTGTTTGCATAAAATAGCAGCAAGAACATTAAAGGATAACTGAACCTTTAAAATAAGTGAATGTGGAAAATTGAACATCTTTTGTAAAGTGGACTGACATAATTTCAGAAACATCAGATATTGTGAAACTACACTCTCATTATGTACACTTAATACCATCTAGTCAGTACCAGATCATGACCTTGCAAATACTACACCAATCCTAATCCTATCTAACCCCACTAAGAAGGTTCAAAATGGGTCCATCGTGTTTGAGATGTTCATCAGATGATGCCTCCCTAATTCATAGCATGTAGCTATGCCTAGTAATCAAGATCTTCTGGTTGGAAGTATATGGGTACTGGCAAAACAAAAATTCCAACCTAACATTGAATGGGTTCTATTAAATTTAAGGATGAACCAGAGACAACAAAGCCATAGCAGAAAGATTAGCCACAGCCACTAGGAAAGCTTTACTACAGGAATGGCTGTCACCCACTCCACCCTCCAGGAATCTAGTGAAAAGCAAACTACATTTCCTGATCCATGTGGACTGGCTGGAAGCAACCCTAAACAAAATATCCCATACTAGCAAATTCTTTGACATATGGACCACTTATATCCTAAGTCTCCCTCCTGATATAAGAAAACTGATAGTTTCTACATTCTGCCGAACCACGTGGTACGTCCTAGAAAGTTTTCGAGATACTAACCCTCGCAGTCTAGCGATAACGACCTAAAAAGATGGATGTATTGGCTGCCTGCCAGGACTCACGGACATGTAGATAATGGAAAACTCATTAAAGCCCCTCTAACAAGGCCGAGTAACGGGCTTATTTGACCTGAATGTTTTATTTTACTTTATGTTGTTGTTAGGATAATACTTGTTTAGATTGGAAAAGAAAAGTGGCCTCTCATAATCACTTAATCGGAAATAGTGGTGAATTTCTAAATGTGACCGCCCCTACCCAATTTATAATTTATCCAAGAATACGCAAACAAAACAGGCATTGATCAAAATGTTTTATTGCTTAATGGATGTTCAATTTGTAACAATAATGACATCAATGCATGAAGGAACATGTAAAACTGTGATGAGGTTTCAATAAAAACGTTTTCAAAATAAATAAATAAATAAATAAGTGAATGTAAAAATGATGAGACTGCTATTTTAAGCACTTTTGCAATGTGTATCCATTTTTTTTAATTCAAAGATATTAAAGTATACATGTACTGTTAATATGGATGAATTTTGTTACAACAGCGCCACCTGCTGGTCAGTTTCTGGCCATTCTGCCCACCAAGTAGTCAACAAAGTTGTCAGGAGAAAGAGGCTTCTCTGATGTTCTTCTGGTTAGGAAAGATTTGAGGTTTCTGATTTTTTTTCCTAACCAGAACATCAGAGCAGGCCTCTTTCTTCTGATAACTTCCTTGACTACTTGGTGGTCAGAATTGTTGGAAACTGACCAGCAGGTGGCATTGTTGTAATTCATTCATATTAACAGTACATGCATTCTTTAATATCTTGGAATATAAAAATAATGAATGTACATTGAATGTACATTGCCCTCCTAATAGGAAAGAAGTCCAACATGTGGAGTTAGAAAACAAACATTATATACAGAATATATTCAAAATACATTTTACACTGTTTATGAAGAGGCTGATGGCGGCTGTTCACCAACTGTTAAGATCTGTACATGTTGAGTAAGTTACTGCTAACCCTTTCCTATCCAGAGTGGCCCCGCAACATACAGCTTTTGGTTGAGGCAAATGACAGTCAGAAAGTTCAAAGCCCCTAAAATTACAGAGAGCAGTAACTACACTGCCTCAACCCCTAACCAACATGCATTCCTCTGATTCTATTTATATCTGCTTCAAAACCCTGCGGTTGTAATACTGATGAGGAGAGCGAAAAAGTCCCTTCATACTTGCTTAGTCCCTTCTGTTGCTTAGTTAACAAACATTTTTAACAGTGTGAACTTAGATTTAGACATTTTAAAGCATCGCACCATACAAATGAGAAAGGTGTCAAGGTTTTCTAAATGATTAACAGCACCAGGGAAATACTCTGCTTGCCAGGAGTAGGATAATGTTCAGATGGATACACACATGCGGATAATGGCTGCCAATTTATGACCAAACTGGAAGACAGATGTGATGTGTCCAAAGCCAAACAACTGAATTTCCGTTCAGAATCTGCAAGCAAGTGAAAGAAGTCCATTCCAATCAGATATGTCAAGTTAATCAAATATCAAACTGTTTCAAGTACTTGAGATTTTGGCTAACAATGTATGTTGTCAAACTGCTTGTTCAGCCATTGAGATATATGTGCCAGCTTTAACATCTCTGAAATCTGCACATTGTGCTTATTACGTAGAAAATCTATGTGTCCACCAACAAAACTGTAACTTTCACAGAGAGCCTAAGCCAAGCACTATTGATGATAATATTAACATGCCTTTACCCAGCAAAATTGTACCAACTGAAATGCTCTTGTTACTTAAAAAAAATGTCATAGTTATTTGCTTGTTGGTTATTTATGGCTATATAGCATTTTGGTGGTTTACCAATAGGGTCCATAATGATAAAAACAATGACAGAACACACCTCATACAGTGCTACGCAATATGTTGGCGCTATATAAATACATGTTAATAATAAAATAGGGTAAACAAACCCCTAATGGCACAAAATGGGAGTGGATAAACCAATTTTCATCATTATAATATTTTACCTTATGTAACGTTTTGCTCTTCAAAATAAGTAGGCAAAGTTAATATGAAAGGGTGATTGTTTCTGTCTCATTAGCAACTTATATTTAAATATTATTTAAAAAAAAACAGTATTAAGATGTTAAATCTTTTTTAATCTAACTAGTTCCCTAGAGAGACACACGGTGTGATTTGGGGAGATTAGTCGCCCGGCAACAAATCTCCTCTTCTTCGCCTGCATTAGTCTTCCCCTGCATTCACGCGGGCGTCATTTTCTGAAGACGTCCGAAGTTGCCTCACAAGGAAACTTCAGGTGATTTCGGAAAATGGAGCGCTTCGGGGAGATTAGTCGCTGAAGAAGAGGAGATTTATTACTGGGCGACTAACCTCCCCGAATCTGCCTGTGTGTCTCTGGCGGGATGGCACTCGGAGCGATTCATTTTCCGAAGTTGCCTCACATGGATACTTTGGGCGACTTAGGAAAACAAATCGCTCCGATTGCCATCTCCCCGAACTGCCTTCCCGCCAGCAGAGAATGAAAATCGCCAACGGGAAGGCAGGGGAGATTAGTCGCCCCGAAGAAGAGGAAATTTGTCGTCGGGCGACTAATCTCCACGAATCTGACCGTGTGTCTCTGCCCTTAAAGTACACTGAAATCAGAGGATGTAGTGATCATCCTAATCTGAGAGCAAAATCTAGATAGATAATTGTTTGAGGCACTTACAAGTAATGTATGGAGTCTGGGAATGCCCATGTTGATATCATTTACTGATGGCAACCCTCTACGGTGATAGGACTTTTGAGGCCTGAATTTAAATGGTATTAAAAAGTCATATTGTCTCCCAGCTTCAGCTCATTGCGAAAAATACTAAAGTTGCCTCAAGGTCATTTATTGTGTTTTCCGTCTTACAAACAGAACAGCATATGTACAGTACCAGAAAGGTTTGCTGAAGAACTTTTTCACTTGGTCAAAAATTCCAGACGACTGATTTTCTATTTCCTCCCGACATAAAATTCTGTTTGTCACGTTGTTTGTGGCAGAACAATGATTTATTTGCAACAGAAGATTTGATTTGCCTTATAAAGTCATTTTTCTAAAATTTACTTACAGTATGTTTGCAAGATAAATGCTAAAGCCCAAAGTTTCACGAGTGAGTAACAGTCTAGAAATGGCACTGTCAGGCTTCTAGGCTCCTAATATCTACATTTCAAAGCCAGGCAGGAAATTGCTCTTATATAAACTTTCAGAAGTCATGAAGAGTGTAGAAGAGGATCCCTTGGGAGAAGGAAAAAAAACAGGGGAAGTCATTATAATGGTTTAATTTGTGCTGAACACACTGAAATGCAATTACACTGACTATTCTGTCTCTGGGAGACCCAGGGACAGGGGCATGCAGGTCTGGATGGTGCGTTTCCACAATGAAAACAACTTCACAGATGCATTATAAATACTATTGCTAGCTGGAAAAATGATCACAGAAATATAAGAGGATTGCATTAAAACATGTTCTTGTAGGAAAATAAGAATTGCATATTATAAGGTTGATTGCTGTAAGGCTAACTTCGATTCTGGCAGTCTGTATTACCTGGGATTTAAAATAAACTAGGAACAACTTCCTTAATGGATACCATGGCTCATTAACAGAGCAATGGTATCCATGAATACATCTAACATTATCCAGGAAGCAAACGGAGACAAAACCGTCAGATTCTAGATTTCTGCATTTTCTGCCTGGATATGCTTAGAAAAGGCTTAGAAATTTTTAAGCGGAGTTGCATTTGATTCATGTAAAAGTGTAGGCAAAAGTGCACTTATTTTAATGCTTTAGCTGCAATTGTATATCAGGCACATTGCCCACTCACAGACCATTATGAGAAAAACCACTGCACTGGGGGTAGAAAACATGAAGATTGCGTCCGATATAGGTTGGTTTCTCCGCTGGCATATATTCACCAGTACAAAAAAAGTGGATCTGGTGCCTTCTCCTAGCAGCAGATTAATAATCCACTCACTGACTGGTGTAAAGTTGAATAGCAATAAGGGCAAAGTTTACACTGCTTTCTGTTGTAGTTACGTTTTCAAAAAACACTGCCATTTTTAATAAATGTATATGGGAAACTTGTTTATATTGTCTTCCATTGAAGCTAGACCTGTGAAATATGAATTGTGGGAAATGCAGCATTGCCCACAATTCCTATTTCAAAGGTCTAGCTTCAATGTTCCACTTGTCAGGACCAGCAGTGCAATGATTACAAAGAGAAGGACAAATACTACTTTCAGTAGCAATTCCATTTACAAATACATTTTAAACCTTTGAAATGTAGTTAATGTATATTGGAACATTGCTTATTTGGGGGTTTACAGGCCCTGGATCACTTAAAACAACTTAAAATATGGGTAGATTTTGCTATGAGGGATTGGGACCTTGAAAAAAGGGAGCTGACAGCTGACTTTAGGGTGGTCAAGTTTCATGGATGAGACTGGTAAAAGCTAAGTATTATTAGCACAGAAGCAGCACACTGAGAAGAGCACACAAAGAACAAAACCTTCTTGGGGAAGATTATAAATGTTTTTACCCCTTTCACCAGATGGTGCATTCAATGTCACATAGACAGAATCTTAAAGGAAAACTATAACCCCAAAATGAACACTTAAGCAACAGTGAGTTGATATCAAATTAAGTGGCATATTAAAGAATCTTACCCAATTGGTATATGTAGTTAAGTAAACATTGCCCTTTTACATCTCTTGCCTTGAACCACCATTAAGTGATGGTCTGTGTGCTGCCTCAGAGATCACCTGACCAGAAATACTACAGCTCTAACTGTAACAGGAAGAAGTTTGGAAGCAAAAGACAGAAGTCTGTCTGTTAATTGGCTCATGTAACCTAACATGTATGGTTTGTTTGGTTTGTTTGTGTGCAGCGTGAATCTTAGGATCCCAGGGGGCGGGCCTTTTTTTAAAAAAAATGGCAATTTTCTATTTCTAATTACCCAATAGCACATACTACTAAAAAGTATGTTATGAAAATGTTTTATTTACATGAAGCAGGGTTTTACATATGAGTTGTTTTATGCAATATCTTTTTATAGAGACCTACAATGTTCAGAGCCTATAGTTTTCCTTTAAGCTGGCCATAGACACAAAGATACCACCGTACGCTATCCGTCGGTCATTCGGTCGGACAGGTTAAAAGATTTCTCTTGGCTAACGATAAGATCTCTGCATGTATTGCCTATCTGACAATATCATCAGACAATATCAGTCGGACATAACTTTCCTTCCATTGCTGACTGTCAATTAATGGCCAGAACATCATCTGATTTGTTCTCTTTACTACTTTATTTAATCTGAATGGTTAGTTGCAGGTTGTAAGATCGGACGATCGTTAGTCCAACAAAGGCTATAATCTGCACGTCTATGGCCAGCTTTAGACAAGTAAAGTAACCAAGAAATAAGTGGAAGACAAAGTTAACAGAAGTACAAAAAGGATGGAAAGTTTACAGGTGAGAGATCAGCTTACAGGAAGGGAAGGACAGTATATTGGCTAAAATAGAATGTAATTACTACAGGCTATTTCCACTGTGATGACAGGTGAGATATAAGATAATAGGTCAGACTCGGTTACACAAGCATCTCCTGCATAAATGAAATTTTTTTATAGTTTTTTTTAATTATTTGCCTACTTCTGACTCTCTCCAAGCTTTCAAATTGGGGTCACTGACCCCATCTAAAAAAACACTCTGTAAGGCTACACATTTATTTTAAATGATCCTTTTTATTACTCATCTTTATAGTCAATTTGCATCGAATCAGGGAATGGTTGCTAGGGTAATTTGGACTGTGGAAAGTGCAAACTGAAGAGCTGCTGAATAAAAATCTAAATAACTCAAAAACCACAGATAAAATGAAAAACAATTGCAAATTATCTCAGAATATCACTCTCTACATCATACTAAAAGTTAATTTAAAGGTGAACAACCCCTTTAAAAACAACTCATAGGGCCTCGTATTTTCAGCAACAGCACTTTTTTTGTTTAAAACCTGGTTTTCCAGAGGATTTACTTGTAAATGTTTAACAGTATTTAAAAAGATCACCCTGTGTAGTTAAGATTTCAGGAATCCTGCTGTTAAGGCTGAAAATAACCTTAATCCAAAGACATGGTAAGGTGCATTAGATAGAGCTGCTCAGTCCATACTGTCTCAATATATGGCTGCGGGGGCTAAAAATGTCTTGGATGTGTTGCTTGTCTGTCACTGCACATATCACTGTGTTACAAACTGTATTTACTTACAGTATATGTTAGTGTGCCAGTATAACTTGTGGTATTGCACTATTCATTATTTTGACACTGAGCAGCCTGTGTTGCCTGCACTCTCCTCTATAATTTGCCCTGAATAAAATAAGGACAACACAGTGTACTTTGAAATTCTAACCTCTACTGCTGCAGGTTGTCATTGAAATTTCGGCCCAGGCCCAAATTCTACTAATTTGCTCTTGCCTTAATTAAAGTCTGACTGCAACAGAAAATGAAAGGTCTGCAAACTGAAGGGCAGAAACCAGCTAAAATTATCATGTGAAAGGGAGCTTGATTTGGTTACTCTGAGAATAAATGTACTGCTTATTAATGTAGGGGGAGCGGCACTTTAAACCGTTTTACAAGTAAAATTTCCACTGTGTGCTGTATCAACAAATGTAATGGGCACAGTAATGTACCTGTGGGGTTAACAACAGGGCTGATGGCATCAGTACGGGGAGATGTGACAACTCAACTCACCAGACAAAATACTGAAGGACTTCATAGATTTAGGGGCCGATTCACTAACTTCAAGTGAAGGATTCAAAGTTAAAAAACGTCGAATTTCGAAGTTTTTTTTGGGCTACTTCGACCATCGAATGGGCTACTTCGACCTTCGACAACGACTTCGAATCGAAGGATTCGAACTAAAAATCGTTTGACTATTCAACCATTCGATAGTCGAAGTACTGTCTCTTTTAAAAATACTTCGACCCCCTAGTTCGCCATCTAAAAGCTACCGAACTCAATGTTAGCCTATGGGGAAGGTCCTCATAGGCTTTCCTAAGTTTTTTTGATCGAAGGATATTCCTTCGATCGTTGGATTTAAATCTTTCGAATCGTTCGATTCGAAGGATTTTAACGTTCGATCGAAGGAATAATCCTTCGATCGTCCGATCGCACTATTTGCGCCAAAATCCTTCGACTTCGATATTCGAAGGATTTTAATTCCCAGTCGAATATTGAGGGTTAATTAACCCTCGATATTCAACCCTTTGTGAATCGGCCCCTTAGTGTAAATAAAACTACCTTTATTTTACAATACTGTCCTTTAAACACGGAGCATCATTTATTTGAAATTCATTAAAACATCAGACAGAGCATGTTGTAATCGGTGTGCTTATTTTACAATAGCATGCTCACAGTGACATTGCAGACACCTTTATCAAGCTGGTGCAGCATCAAACTTGCTAGCAATGGCCTGCCCCAATCGATGTTGACATTAATAAAGGTGATAGTTTATAGGCAAGTTTGGGTGGCACAAAGATACAGGAGAACTGACAAATGGAGGCTACTGCAGACTGGCAGTTTATATTGGGCGAACAGAAAGAAAGGCTATGCATAGGCAAATAATCTTCTTATACTACTGATAAAACTGATTTGAGATTATACTGTTTGAATGCACTTTGGTGCATTGAGCTGAACAATCACTGCTGGCTAGGACATCATCATTTGAAATATATATATGTAGACGTTTGGGACCTGATATCCAGAATGCTCAGGACCTGGGGTTTTCCGGATAACTAGTCTTTCTGTAATTTGGATCTCCATACCTTACGTCTACTAGAAAATGATGTAAACTTTAAATAAACTCAGTAGACTGGTTTTGCTTCCAATAATAATGATTCATTATATCTTAGTTTGAGTCAAGTACAAGGTACTGTTTTATTATTACAGAGAAAAAAGAAATTGTTTTTATAAATGTGAATTATTTGGATAAAATTGAGTCTATGGGAGACGGTCATCCTGTAGTTAGTAGCTTTCTAGATAATGAGTTTCCGGATAATGGATCACATACATCTCTCTCTCTCTCTCTCTCTATAAAGGTATATAAATCTCTCTATGGGGCAAATTAGCTAAGCAGCGAAAATGCGCTAGCGACGCCTTCACCACACTTCGCCAGGTGAATTTTCACCAGGGCGCCGCTAATTCACTAAAATCCGAAGTTGCGCTAAGGTAGGTGAACGGTAGCGATTTTGCACAAGCGTTAATTCGTCAAGCAAATCGAAGTTACGCTAGCGATGCCTAATTTGCATATGGCGCCAATTTAAAGTTGAATGGACGTGAATGTATACATTACACTACACAAACCTGGGAAAGCTTCATAAAATAAAATAGAGTTGTTATTTTGCCCTACACATGTGCCCACTGTATAGTTTAGGTGCCATATGTTAGGAAATGTAGGGGGAAGGAGGGTACCCCCAAAAAAATTTACAATCTTTTTCAGCCTATCAACTATTTTTGAAACAATCCCTATCTACTCTATTGCACTTCGCCTGGTCTGAGGTGGCGAAGGCAAGTCTGGCGCAAGAGGAAACGTTCAGTAATAGTAGTATATATATAAAGGTCTGAATATGTGACCAAAACTTTGATTTTGCACAATAAAAAGGATTTTTTCATTTTTAAGCAAGTCCTGTGAGTGCTGAGTCATTGCTGTGGATTTCCTTTCTGAACTACAATTTGCCACCCAGGCAGTTGGTGGATTTTTTGTGTGTGCCCTCCATTACTATGGTATAAATATATATATATATATATATACAGTATATATATATATATATATATATATATATATATATATATATCCTGTTATTTCTATAGCCCTGTCACATTTCTACAGCACGTACAAAGATTATACATCACTCACATCAGTCCCTGTTAAAGGGAAACTATAGCCCTGAACATTGCAAGTTTCTACGTTGCATAAAGTAGCCCATATCTAAATAAACCATTTTCATAAAAAAATATTTTCTAGGACTGCCATTGAATAAAACTAAAATCTCAAGGTAAAGGATTAAAAGATTTTGTAATAGGGCCCTTATTACAAGGGCAGTCTGTTCAGACTTCTTTCTACTCTATAACATATGTTTGACGAGTTTTTTCATTGTTCCTGAATGACCATATCTGGCAATGAAAAAAGAGTGAAAATTAAAAAAAAGTGAAATTAAAAGTAATACGCATGTGCAAGTGCAGTAGTACTTTTCTAAAAGTGTCAAAAAGCCATAGTGTAACTACAGGGAAAGCAGACCCTGCAGCTGCAGGGGGGCCCAGGAAGTATAGGGCCCCAAGAGGCCTTAATCCATATATATATAGTTCAATAAATATTGGTAAAAGAGGTAAATCTCTAGATATTTTGGGGGCCTGAAAAATAATTTGCCGTGGAGCCCCGTAATTTCTAGTTCCGCCACTGCATGGTTAAAATGTATATCGTGTTTGAAGTGGTGTATGTGGATTGCTAGCTGTCTAGAGTTTAATTTGCATACATGTATATAAACGCTTGCCTGAATGCAATGTTTCCTGTTTACACACAGAATGCATTCTGTGCGTATTAACAAACATATATTTATTCGTATTTACATTACACATTCCATTTCAGATACCAATCATTTCAAAAATAGCTTTGTCTCTGTCTGGTTATTCTAAACACAACACAAATGTTCCCTTTTCATGCATTATATTTTGTAAACACCACTGCAAACTTTAATTATTATATCAAATGGTCCATCTAGCTGGAAAGGCATCCGGAATCTTGTTTTATTTATGCAACTCAATGAATCTTATTTGCTGCGTAGAGTAGATCCTTATTTTTCCAAAGAAAAATTTCCAGAGATTGTGCAATAGTTAGTCATCTCAAAGATCTATATGGGAGCTTGAAAACCATGCCCCTGGGAAAATAGTAAAAAAAAAGTACCATTCCTCCCTCTTTTCCCAAGGAAAATAAATCCCATTTAATCTGATATCTCGTCCTCTTGTCTGCAAAATCACAAATACTGGAAGAACCTTCACTTAGAAAATATTTCTGGTGATGCCAATCAGCAAAATTTGAGGGTCAGATTATAATGACATGATGACGTGATGCAAAGGTGGCTTACAGATACATTTTTGGAGCCCTTGAGTAGGCTGTGGTCCCTCAGTCTATACCTAATTTACAATAATATGCAGATAAACAGGCATTCCTACCGCTGAAGAGATTTTTCTAAAGATGTATAGAAAGCCAAGGAACGTAATCCTTGCTTTTAAATATAGTGTGTGATTTTTAAATCAATCAACATGAGCAGTTTGGTACAATCTTGATTCAAGCCCAGTTAAAGTGGGAGTCAGTGGAGTTTGCCCTAACTACCTACCTGCCCCAGTTACACTGCTCTGTCTGTTGTTGGTACACACGTTACATTAAGTAATGTAAGTTTTTCCATAAGTTCCACGGTAAAGGCAGAGTTCAAGCAGAGTCAGACAGGCAGTAGTCAGTTCAGTCGGAGTTTAAGCAAGGTCAATCAGGCCAGGGTCGGTACAGGCAGCGTTAAAAGAATAGTCAGACAGGCAAGGGTCAATACTGGTAGATTTAAGAATAGTCAGGCAGGCAAGGGTCAGGATTGGCAGAGTTCAGAATAGTCAGGCAGGCAAGGGTCAAAACTGGAATAAAACAAGACAGAAATTGCATCCAGGATACTAACAAGTTAGACCTAACAACGGGCAATGAGTTTGAATTAAAAGCCCCTTTAAATATTAAAAATTCGTGCCAAACTCGATGATGTCATGACGCTCGCGACGTGTAAACCCAGAAGTGCGCGCCACAGTACAATGGGAAGGTAACCAGATAGCAGCTCACTTACACAAGATAACAGCTGCCTGGTAGATCTAAGAACAGCACTCAATGGTAAAATCCAGGTCCCACTGAAATACATTCAGTTACATTGAGTTGGAGAAACAACAGCCTGCCAGAAAGCAGTTCCATCCTAAAGTGCTGGCTCTTTCTGAAAGCACATGACCAGGCAAAATGACGTTAGATGTAAAAATACACTTGTTTGTTCAGGAATGAAATTGTATTTTGTAGATATATCTGCTTATGGGGTAACTCACAGCTTACAATAAGTTAAAATAATTTAATTTATTGAGACAAGAAGATTCCAAAGAAGGGTTTTTCGTATCTCTACAGACTAAGTAAACACAGATAACTTTTTTCTAGATAGGTGATTATCATCAGAATCAGTTCTAGATAAAGATTGAGATGAAGTAACTATTTTTTCTAGGTTTCCATTAAAGACTGCCTAATTCAGTGTAAACAAACTCATTTAAACTCATTTACATAAACAAACTTTATCTAATCCAGGTTAAACTGGCTTCATTTGGTAGACATACGTCAGACATATGTTCAAAATAAAACATAGCATTTTGGTACTTTATTATTTATCATGGTTTTGCCCAGTTATTGAATTATACTGGATGGATGAATGATGCACATGGAGAGATACGATGTAAAGATCCAAATGATACAATAACGTTGAATATCCTGTAAATTACATTATTATACATGGTGCTTAGTGATGTCATAATTTAAAATAGGTGCTCAGTGATGTAATTTGTGTCACACAACTTTTGTATTACTTTGGTAAAATATTTTATGCCCTAAAAATCCTTATACAGAGAGTACAGCAGAGAAATTCTACAGAATATATCAAACATGGCAAAACATCTCTAAACACATAATTGTTGCCTCATTGTCCCCCCCCCCCCACCCACACACACACTTTTACTGTGGTTTTTAATCCAAATTTTCCTTTTGGCAACTGGATATAGTACTACTGTTAATTTATTCTCAAAACCTTGGGAGGTAAGCTGTCCTGTTATGGCCAAACCTTGCTCGAGGTTTTTTTTGGAGGGTTTTGCCTGAAAACTTTAATTACTATTGTTAACTCAATTAATTTGAGTTTGCGAGACTCATACTCGCAGAATCCGGTTTTTGCCATTCGAGTTTCAAATTCATTCAAGGTAAAAAAAAAAAGTCTTACACTTTACCTTTCATAAATAACCCCCTATTCATCATTTTTTAAATCTGCATTTTTTGGGATTGGGGTGCAGATTTTTATACATGCTTCACCTCCTGCCACTGGAACCTTGTTGCCACAATAATATGCAATGACCTGCCCACTTATCAAGATATGAAAAGTTCTGAATACAGAAATGTGAAAATTGTTTCATAAATATAAATTGCTGTTTGTTTAGTATTATTATCCTTTTTGTTCTGTAAAGTTATGTAAAATGTGTTACAAAATGCTGCATAATACTTGAACCAACTTCTGGATACAGTTTCCCTTTATTAAAACTAACCCAAGCATTTTATAGCAGCATAATTGGCAGGACTCCATGCTGACAGCCCCTAAGGTCGGGATGCCTAGAACAATTGCCTTTGTTGCCTGCTCCAACCATTGGTTCTGCCTGCAAGTGCAAGGGATTTAACTGGTTAAGAGCAATGTGCTGAAAAGTCACTGGCCAAGAATCTTCCTTCTAATGTGAGAAAATGCTGTGTGTGCTTTTATTTTCTGGGCTTTAAACAGAGCCAGCCACGAGAATGTGTTTTGGGTCTGTGGAAAGCATGATTTCAACTTTATGAGACGCTGCCTCAAGCCCACAATCAGACAGCAGTGTGAAACAGCACAAGACACTAACAGACATTTTTTTTTTTTTATAAGAATGTATTTCTAAGGGTGTGTCCTTCAGAAAATGAATTGCCAAGCGAATTTATTTTTAATGTTAGAAGACCATATTAAAAAACAACATAAAATGTATTCTTTTTTGTGATTTTACAGGAGAATCATTCAATTTTCAGCACAGCATACTGAGAAACAAAGGAATATTAGACTGAGTGCTCTGTGCTCCAATGGTAAATGAGACCTAATGTTTGTTAGGTAGGTAGGACATTTTGAATGTCTTTTTTTTTTGCTGAGTAAAACAAACTCCTTGCCCAGGGATGGCTGTTATTGCTGGGTTATGTCAAGCAAGCATTCTACCATTTTTCATGCCAATTAACAGCTGACAAAGAAAAAGGAAAATAACAAACAGAGCTGGTAGTTAATAATAAACATTCTACCAGCTGCCCTTCATCAAAGAAAACTCAAAACTTTTTATTCTTGCAGGCTTGATTCAGCAGAGACAATTCAGAAGATATATTTTGCCAATTTATTACACAGTATCACTTTAGCCACATTTAACCATAGAATTGGAGTTAAAACAACCAACTAATTTCTATGTATAAGTGGAAAGACGTTTCCTATTAAAATGGTAAGAATACACAAGACGTGATCCTTGGAGCAGGAATTGAGGCTTTACATCAGGGGTACCAACCTTTTTTAGCCGTAAGCCTCATTCAAATGTAAAAGTTTCCTGGGGGGTGAGTTGTGATAGGTAGACACTATGTGGACTGGCAGCCTAAAGGAGGCTCTGTTTGGCAGTACATCTGGTTTTATACTACTATAGCTTGCCTTCAAGGCAGCCACTGGATGGGGATCACTGCTTTAGATGGCACAGCACTAATCTCCTAGTCACTTTGATTTGTAATAATCCTTTTGGTCATTGAATATATGGCCAAAAATGAAAAACAGCCCACTTAGCAAAATGTAATAAAGTTGTCTGCATTGTTTAAATCTTTTTGACGGCATTTTATAACTGCTTAATTTTAGATCAAAAACTCACAACACCACAAAACACCCCGTCTGGTTTTTAGGGGGGGGGGGGAGGTTGTGTGCAGAAATTTATGTATGCCTCCCAGATACCTAAAGGGTTAATATTCCGCCCATGGATCCAGAAGGATGCACAGAAAAGGCAGGAGGGATTTTATTTTAAGGGTTGAGCCAACCCCCTTCTTCCCTCTCTTTTAATGAAAACAGTGTGCATAAGGCAGAGTTGGAGTCTGACTATCAATGCAGACAGACAGCAGGAAATTGCAAGGCTGGAAAATACAGTAAGTTCTTAAATCCCCCCCCCCCCCTCTAGCTAACTACATAACATCTGAACCCTTACATAAATTGGGCAAAGGTATATATTAATATTAAATTTTTGTTATAGTATCTATGCACAAGTCATATACGTAGGCTGCTCTGATTGTAATTCGCTCATAGATTACATTTAGGTTTGTCATATCCAGGGAAATCAAGATCCCCTATTGTGTGTATTGTGTACTCCTCATTGTTTCATACATCTTTCCATTTATATCATGTACTACTGTGTATTATCTAGATTTAGATACTCGTTAATTGTGTTAAAATGTCACTGAAATGACCAAGCATGAGGCACGATGCTGCATAATGTTACCAATAAGTTTTATTTAAGTTGATATATCTTGGTACTGGTACGGGAATCATGAGAAATGGCTCATATGGTTTCATAAATCAACTCATTCTGACACTGAGATAAATAACAAACGAACTGTAACCATTTAAATATCAAGATGCATTTTTAGAAATAAATCCTATTAATGGCAAAAACACAGAACAAATATGCCAAAATGCTGTGGCTTTAAGACATTTTGACTTAACTTCAGTTACATACGAGAAATAATAGGATCACCTAGACTGCAAATGAATTCCCATGCCAATTTAGCCTCCAGATGTATAACATTTTCTCCAAGCAGACCAGTGTGACTGGGTATAGAGGTCCCCAGGGACAGAAATGTGCAACAAAGAGGCAGACATAGGCCAGATGTGCTTGCTTGCTAAAGTTTTAAGAGGGTTGGTGGGGGGGGGGGTTGGGACGGATACGCAGGCAGGATTTGATTCTGTATGTTTGCAGGGAAAGCCAGTGGGGTTTCTGGAAAAATCAATGCACTGTTCAACTCAGTTTCATCTTATTATGTCTGGCATAAACTGTTCTGCTAGGTAACCAGAGGCCACTAATGGAAGAAGTCTTGATTCTCCCCAAAGAGGAGATCTTAAACTCTAACCTTTTCTATGAGACTTTACTAGCATGACATAAGAAAGGATGATAGGAATTCCTTTCTCTTGTGAGTTTTTTCCCCAGTCCTTGTGATGTCAAAGTTGTGGACCTCCAGCTGTTGTGAATTCCAGGCTATCCATGTCAAGTTAGTTAGTTAATGGTGCTAGGGGTTGAAGGACACAAAAACGGGAATGCTGTTACATTATTATGCTTGATTTAGTGATAAGGTATATTTTATTTTTTTCTAGGATTTCTTTCCAGCAGGGCAACAGGAACTGATTAAACATATTTATTTTAACATATATTGTACATATTACATATTGCTACCAATATAAACATTGAAGAGTTATTTATTTATCCAGTATATTTGTAAGTGCTCGTAATGGAATCTCCTGGACTAAGACCTCAATGTCATGGTTAATCAGTCATTCATCTAATTACATTTCCAGAAATAAACTAAGGTTCATTTTTGTCATACAAACAGAGTTTCAAAATATTTTGTTCCCTCCAAAGCTTTCTCAATAAGCCCAGAGATATATTCCCCATTGACATGCACTGCTTTTGTATTTTCTTTCACAGACTCAAAGATAAGAAGAGGAGATCTGTTAATTAAGAATGGCATTCCTTAAGAACGTCTGTGTGTTCCTTATAATAACATGCCCCTTGTGTCTAGCAAGACATACAACCTCTTATACAGACTCACCAGCAGGCAGTGGAGATGGAGAAGTCCTGACTGTGATGTCTCCTAATCAGAGCCATGATCTTATCAACCTTACAACTGAAGGTCCAGGGTCGTTTTCTAATGGAACATCAAACCATGTTAATATATTTGACAGAATAACAAAGGTCCTTAAAGAATACATGTTGCTTGCCATTGTAGTTGGTACCTTAATTATTCTGTTGATATTTGTAATGTGTGGTGCTATAATTATGAGCCACAAACACAAGGCATCTGCCTACTACCCTTCTTCATTCACACAAAAGGAGTATGTCAATCACAATGATAAATCTGGTGGGACAAAGGCCTTTAATGAGATTCCAGAGAAAGCACAGGATGCCAAGGCTGAAGAAGTTGTAGACTCTAGTAAACAGCTCCAGGCGGACATCCTTAGTGCTGCCCAAAACTTAAAATCACCAGCTAAAGGTGGCAGCAGCAAAGAGGAACACAAAATACAAGAGGAACTCAAAGATCCCCAAGTGGAGACTACTACAGAAGACAAAGATGTGGCTACTAATGATAACACTCAAGTAGAGTCTCCCTCTGGAGAAGCAGAAGAAATTTCAGGTGAGCATACAGAGGAACCAAAACCTACTGATTGCCCTGAGGAACCTTCTGCTAACTTAGCTGAGCAGAAGAATCAAGAGGAGGCAATTGAAATTGTGGATGAGACCAATCCCCACCCATGTGATCTTCCTCCAGCAGAAAACAGCCCCTGCAAGGAACAAGCGGCACAGGAATCTCCTCAGCAGCCTCCAGATACATGTGGAGTTTAAAAGAATAAGGGGTTACCATTTTAAAAAATATTTTTAATGTTTGCAAACAACAAGGACCTGTAGGGCAAATATCTTTAACTTGTTAAACTGGTCATAATATCAGAAGGACCACACATTCATCTAGATTGATTTTTTCTGCTAACTCACATGTAAAAACTTCAAACACAAGACAAGGGCCAATGCTTTGGCAATGTTTTATGGAGATCCAATGATTGCGCAAACATCATTACTGCTCATTACTGTAATGGCCCCTTTAAGATTTTAACCTTTATCCAAAATAATGAGAGCAGGATGAGAGCAAACTTACTTGCTTACTTCTGGCATTACCAATAAAAACTGTTCAATTTCATGAATTTGTCAAAGGTTTTCATGAAGGATACAAGGGAGTTAAAGTGGGTTAGTGTGTGCAGTTTCTTAACTTTGTTAAGAATTATTGTTAATACGTAAGTGCGGAAGGGTGTACACATCAAACATACAGACTGCATCTAAATACTGGCTGATATTGGAGGCCTTGGGGTATTAGAAAGAATGGAGTAATCCACCATGCAGAAAACTACCATAGGGTAAAATAAACATGTTAGCCCCACAGAACCTATGGTTTTTATATACCTGCATTAGAGTCAGTGCAATGATATCTAACCTCTACCTGTTGCCAAACTACAGTTCTTAACAGCTAAAGACTGATAGTAAAGGTTGGATTGAAAGTTTGAAACCCATCAGGGAAGATGTGATGCCAAAGGGGCCAAATGTATTTCACAATTAACTGACTTGTGATGGTACCAAAAAAACAGACTGTCTACAGAGGCTTAATCCCATGGTCAGAAGACAAATAGTAAAATCTAATGTTTAGTATATTTCACAGGATGGAAGGCTTCACAATTTTTTAGTTTGTTGTGCCTTACTTACTTGAATTGATTCTTTACTGATTTTCGTTATTGTCATTAACATTACAGAAAACATAAATACAAATAGTAAAGACAAGCCTGCTAAAAGTAATACAAATGATATAGTTTCAGCTTTGCATTAGCCTTCATAGTTTCACAGGTCTTAAGAAACAAGATTGCAGGGAGTGTGGCCTCAGGATTAGCATGGCAGCAGAAAAAAAAACCTATAATGTATGACAGTGATATAGCCTTTTGCCGCTTTATTGAGTTAGGGGCCACTTTAAAGTGGGGTAAAAAGGACATTTGTCCTGGTGCCACCGATTAGAGAGACAAAGTTTAACTTGTGTAATTGTTCGTAGTTTTATATCAGTGAAATTCAACATGCGGCTTCTAAAATTTTGAGGACAATTGCTACAACATCCGAGATTAAATATTTATTTCTCTAAATCTGGGGCTCCAGCATTCTTCTATAGACCTAGGTCCCCTTTTTTAATTCTAGACCCAGCCAAGTCCATCAGAGATATTTAAACAATTAAAGAATTCCAAGTTATCTTACATTCATTTCTAAATTTCACTACAAGTAGCCAGTGTTCTGTATATATATATATATTTGAAGAAGTGCCTTATAAAAATCTCTTTTTACTTAACTGTTAGATTAGATTTTTGCAATGACAATTTATTTATTTTATGTATTCCTGAAAAAAAACCATATTACTTCAAATAAAACCAGGATGTCTCCATTGTAACTGTAGGCTGTTTGCTTTCATGTCTTTATGCTTTATGACCTTGCATGCAATGGAAAGGAATTACAAATGGTTCTAAAGTTATTTGTAAATGGAACTGTTATTGAAAGCTGTATTTGTCTGGCTCGTTATATTCTCTGCACTCCTGGCTCTGACTCCAGAAACAACATAACAGAAGCCAGCTGGGTAAAAGCTGTTGCAAGTTACATTGGTTTATGGCTCAGACACATAGAGCAGAACGAGATTATGACTTTAATTATTATTATTATTATATTATTAACATGTACTTATAAAGTACCAACAAATTCTGCAGCATTGTACAATAAATGAGGGTATACATACAGGTTACATACAAAAAATATAACCAAGAGGGCCCTGTCCAAAAGAAATGATAAACATTTACACCTGACAATACATAATGTATGTATATTAGAAAGTTGCTTAGAATTATTATTTTCTTTCATTGTGCAACATAAAGTAATGGGTAAAAATTCCCATAAACCTTATTAGAATAGAATTTGGACATATTCTAGGAGTCAGCACTGTGGTCCAAACTTGAGGCAGAATAAGTGATGCAAATTGATGCATCTACTGACAGTTTTTAAAGGTGCTAGTTTTTAAAGGGAACCTGAAACATGTTTTTTTCAAAACGCATCAGTTAATAGCGCTACTCCAGCAGAATTCTGCACTGAAATCCATTTCTCAAAAGAGCAAACAGATTTTTTTACATTCAATTTTGAAATCTGACATGGGGCTAGACATTTTGTCAATTTCCCAGCTGCCCCTGGTCATGTGACTTGTGCCTGCACTTTAGGAGAGAAATGCTTTCTGGCAGGCTGCTGTTTTTCCTTCTCAATGTAACTGAATGTGTCTCAGTGAGACATGGGTTTTTACTATTGAGTGTTGTTCTTAGATCTACCAGGCAGCTGTTATCTTGTGTTAGGGGAGCTGTTATCTTGTTACCTTCCCATTGTTCTTTTGTTTGGCTGATGGGGGGGGGAAGGGAGGGGGGTGATATCACTCCAACTTGCAGTACAGCAGTAAAGAGTGATTGAAGTTTATCAGAGCACAAGTCACATGACTTGGGGCAGCTGGGAAATTGACAATATGTCTAGCCCCATGTCAGATTTCAAAATTGAATATAAAAAAATCTGTTTGCTCTTTTGAGAAATGGATTTCAGTGCAGAATTCTGCTGGAGCAAAAAAAAAAATTTCCCCATGACAGTATCCCTTTAAAGTTGTCAGTTTTTAGGGGACTATAGTGTCCCCCCACAGATAGCATGATGAGCCTTTTTTATAAATATGTTATAAAAACCATTGGATACTCACTCAAAGATAGCCACTGGGAGTTTCCATGCAAGTGTAACTAACACAATGCTCCTCCTGCAAAGATATTTTGTGCTGTTAAGAATAAGAATTTGCAAACCTTGAAGAGTAAAAACCCTGCTTTTAGCTATATAAAGACTATTGACATAATTATCAAAAACACAGCAGTCAAAACAAAGAATATTTAATATATACTTTACGTCAGTACTGAAAGATATTTAAATGGCATTTTAATATGAACAGGTTAATAAAAATGTCATTATTGTATGCTTTGATGGCTGCTAGGAGGGCAGAGGTTAGAAAGAATCCAATTCTTCTGTTTTCAAGCAAATGCAACCTTTCAAAAACATCTTTCTAAATTGGATTCTCTTCAGAGGTTCTCAGTGGCGGAAATACAAATGGCACAAAAAGAACTGGCTCAAAATGTTTGATCTGCTATTCGGGACATTGCAAATAATCACATCCATCTGGAGAACAAATGCTTGTAGGGTGCAATGAAATATACAGAGCCAGATGTAAAATGTCATTGTTTCCTCTCTTGTGAATGGGAAAGATAAAACTGTAGAGGTTTTTGGGAATTTATGGGAATTTATAGCCATTGTTTTATGAACTGGTTTTTGTTCTTAATGCAGGGCAGCATTACTGGCATTTCCATGTGCTGGCAGCTTTAAAACATGAGCAGAAGAGGCCAATTAACCAGAGCTCAGCGGGTCCCACAATAGCCAAGAGTTTATATGGTGCATATCTTCAAGTAATAGCAGATCCGACATTTTTATCAGCAGTAAGACCTCTGTAACATAAATTTTTCATTTACTATAACTTTTGTTAGACATAATTCTTATAAAATATAATCAACTTTAGCTGAGATTCCCTTTGATACGGCAAGTGTGGTGGCATATTAGTCTGGGTAGTAGTTAGCTCTGGTTTGGTTTCCCTTTCTGTGAAGAAATAAGTCGTAAAGATTATAAAGTCAGGAAACGGACACGAGTACGAGTGAACAGTTTTTTTCAATCACTCCCTAATGTAGAAGCAACAGAGTTAGAGGACCATTCATCTGGACTTGGTCACCATAAAATATACATGTTAGAATATATTATAGGGGCATGGGCATCACAAGCCACAAATGAAAAACAGCAGTCCTGGTTTGATTTCCACTCCTTCCTCTTGAACACAGTAGTTCAGATAGAGTTAAAGGGAAGTGATTTTATCTTTTTGCACCCAGGAACCTGGTCCTCTCCTCAGCTGCATAGCCCCTACTTCCCCCAACTCCCCCATAATGCCATTTATTGATCAATCTCATTGTAGCAGACTGCCTTCAGCATACACACCTACGCTGACCTCCCAGTCCAGCATCTTCCTTGGTATATGTGCTGTTCTAAAAAAACACAAAACAAATCTAACAATTCTTACACAATATATGTTTTTGCTTTCATCTACTTTTTTCCCCAAAAAGCGGCTGTGATGTTGGGGTCCCATGGGGGAGTTTAAAAAAGGAAATTGTTGCAAAATAAATCTAAATGTACTATTTTTCATGGGGTTTTACTTTTTTTTAAGCAATGTTGCTTCTCCAACACACACAACCCCACATACTGTATGTGGTTTTTCAATAAGCCCCCTAAAAATTTAAGGAGAGTATTTAATCCATTAAATAGCCCCAGTTTACCACAAGCTGAAAAAGTTCACTTCAGTAAAATGTAACCTTCTACAAGAACATATCAGGCCAAGAGCGGACACTATACCTGCAGTAAAGATGTACACACATGTCACTACCATTTTAAAAACTTGGTCTTGTTTCCCTTGCTTTCTGTACAAGTTTCTAAAGTCCTTGACAGGCACTTCTCTCACTCCGCAGAATGCAGGCCAAAGTAAACAGCTGCCTGGGCCAACATGCTCAAGTAGTGACGAGATGCCTTAAATATCCAGTTCATTTTTTTCTCCCTAGGAAGTAATAAAATAAAATCTGCCTACAGAAAGACATTTATGTTCACAATTTTTTCTTACTCTATTTCTAACACTGTAATACTCAGTTTATCCAAACCATCCATGGTAGTAATGGTGAGAAATCAGGTAGGTCATTTACTTTAGCAGGGTGTCTATTTCTAGCTAAAGAAAAATGGCCAGCTGATTTAATAACCACTTTCCTGCCAAGGCCCTTTGATCTTGCTGCACTATGTTGGCCGGGCTATGACATAGATCAAAGAGTAACCCAAAGGTACCTGACAGCCAGCAGCAGACACTGTATAATCTATGGCAGGTAAGTGATTTAACACACAGAAAGAACAAAGTGACATATATGGCCTCTCTACTTAGCTCTGCCAGTGCAAAGTAACTTGATTATTCTATCCATTTCTCATTCCCACTAAACAATGAAAAATGTTTACTGTAGATAATTTTAAGATGTACACCTTATCAGACTCAACAAAGTCCCAACATAAAGGGTAGTTCGCTATAAAAGTAACTTCCTGTGTTATTTTTATTAGTATAAAATGCTGACATATTCAGCAGAGTATAGAATATTCATTAAACATGCAAATTCCATGCAAATACCTATCAATTCAGAAGCTCAAGAGAGCTCTGTATGATGAAAAGGCTGCTTTTCTTGCCCTAATAAATGACTTCTTAATCCATCAGTTATCTTCACCACAGCCTGAACTTATTGATGATTATTCATTGGTGATTGACTGTTACCAACAGACTGGGGTTTTCTGTGCAAAGAGACCATCTATCTCTACAACCATTTAAGGCTTTATTTATTACATGGTTATTGTTTTTGGTACTACAGTATGTTCCTGTTTTTTAGAGCACAGCCCTAAACATTTTTACTGGCAACCCCAGCACTTTGTATTAGGTAAGAGCAAGTGGATAATGGTACCCCAAACTACATTATACACAGTGAAAGGTGCTGGCACCACAAAATACATTATATATGGGTACTATCACATATCAAGTGAAAGTGTGAGGACAAGGTACATTCTATATATTAAAAGACAGTAGTACTGGCAGATCCACCTTCAGAAATCCAGGGGCAGTGCATAACTTGGTTAGCAAGATTCTCCCCCTCTTCTCCCTCTCAACTTTCTTGCTTCATGACTAGCAGGCCACACAATATGAAATTTATCTCTGAGATAAGTCACCATTCCAGCCAATAATGAAGCAACGACTGACACTAATCTGTAAGGGATCAGGGCCTCGTCTTAATTGAATTGGATAGCAGAACCATTTAGGGTGGTGGCACATGGGGAGATATAGTCGCCTACGATTAACCTTTGCTACTGCCGGCGACCAATCTCCCCGAAATGCCTTCCGACCAAGAATGCGAATTGCCGGCGGGATGGCATAAGTGTCCTGTCGGTTTTCCAAGTCGTCTGAAGTTTTCTTGTGAGGCAACTTCAGAAAACAATAGTGATAATTGGCTTTTGAAGACGCTACATGTGTTTTAGCTGCGGCAATTCTCATTATTGTCTACGGCAGGGTGTTTTTATAGCCACATAAAGTAGCTGCTACTAGTAGCTCTGTTTTTCTTCACCCACGCTTTACTAGGGATAAAACATTTCTAGAAATAGTACTGCTCCATGTGTGGCCATTTAGAATGTAGTGGACTGTTCTATAGGTAAATCAAACAGTAGACCTCAAAGGGGTTCTTGAACCAAAAAAGTCAAAAAAGTCTACCCTGTAATAATAAACCAGTTAGAAATCTCTCCTCATATTCTTTAAGTCATACGGACCTCTGCTGGTAGAATGCTTTTTCTAGTTTGAATTTCAAATATTCAGACATGAGTATTTTTTAGGGATGCACCGAATCCACTATTTTGGATTCGGCCAAACCCCCGAATTCTCCGCAAAAGATTTGGCCGAATACCGAACCGAATCCTAATTTGCATATGCAAATTATGGTTGGAAGGGGAAAACATTTTTTACTTCCTTGTTTTGTGACAAAAAGTCACGCAATTTCCCTCCTCACCCCTAATTTGTATATGCAAATTTGGATTCGGTTCGGCCAGGCAGAAGGATTCGGCTGAATCCTGCTGAAAAAGGCAGAATCCCGAACCAAATCCTGGATTCGGTGCATCCCTAGTATTTTTAAACATTTTATACAACAGGTTAAAAGTGCCAATATTTTAAAATTGTGTTTTAAAAGATGGATTTTCGACTTACCGGAAAATCTTTTTCTAGACGGCCTGGACTGTCAGTGCAGACGCTATGGGGTTAAGTATCCACCTCCGGAGGCAGAACAGAAGAAGAAACTTTTCGGCTCCACCCTCCTCATATAACCTCATACTCCTCCTGATTCCCTCAGTTGTGTCTGTTAGCTTAATTAGGAGGAGAATACAATACATGCACGAAAACTAGCAATATAAGTAACATTAACAACATACAACTATAACTATTTAGCAGAAGGGTGGGGCTTACTGCACTGACAGTCCAGGCCGTCTAGAAAAAGATTTTCCGGTAAGTCGAAAATCCATCTTTCTCTGGACCGGCTCTTCCTGTCAGTGCAGACGCTATGGGGACGTTCAAAAGCTGTCCCTTAATTTGGGTGGGTGCAAAATCATTAATCATGCCTGATTACAGCCTGTAGAACTTTCCTACCAAAAGCTGCAGGGGCAGAGTGAAAAACATGTAGTCTGTAAAATTTGGCAAATGTCGAAAGTGATGCCCAAGTGGCCGTTTTACTAATTTGTTCAGGGGTAGCTGAATTATGTAAAGCCCAAGAGGAGCTGATAGCTCTGGTGGAATGAGCTTTGAGCTTGAATGGTCTGGGTGTATTACTAAGGTCATAAGCACAATTTATGGTTTTCACCAACCACCTAGCAATTGTTCTTTTTGAAGCCGGTGACCCTTTGTTTACTCCATAGGTGACCAAAAAGGTGTCTGTTTTCCTATATAGTTTCGACCTGTCTAAGTAGTATCTAATTGCTCTAACCACGTCTAAGTTATGAAGAGCTTTCTCTTTAGCATTAGAGGGTTTTGGGCACAGGGAAGATAGGTTGATCTCCTCATTTATATGAAAGGAGGCGACCACCTTGGGTGTAAAAGATGGAATTGTTCGAAAGACTGCTCTGTCTTGGTGTATTATAAGCCAGGGTTCCTTTCTGGATAGAGCTGCCATATCTGATACCCTCTTGGCGGAAGTAACAGCCAATAAAAAAATCTTGCATGTAAGGAATTTTAAAGGGCATGAAGCTAGTGGTTCGAATGTAGGACCTTGAAGGACCGTAAGCAAAATGTTAAGATCCCAAGGCGGTGTGGGATCTCTATATGGTGGTCTAACTCTGCCTACCCCTTGCTGAAATTGAATAAGGTCTGGTTCTCTAGCCCATTGGTGTTGAAGTAGAAGGGAAATGGCAGAAATTTGACCCTTTAATGTAGCTAGGGATAAACCTAAATGGAAACCTTGTGTTAGAAATTCGATAACAGTTTGTACGGAAGCTTGCTGCCATGGAGTGCCCATGGAATCACACCATGCTATGAACGTCTTCCATGTCTTATAGTAGATTTTGGTGGTGGACTGTTTTCTGGCTTTTAAAAGAATGTTTGTGGCCTGCTCTGAGAAATCCTTGGAGCGCCATATTTCGGACTCAATAGCCAGGCCGTCAAAAGCAGAAATTGTAATTTGTCGTGTTTGATTGGTCTCCATGGTGGAGCTGCTGACATGTTTACGAGTTCCGAGTACCATGCTCTTCTCGGCCAATCTGGGGCAATGAGAATGGTGGGTGTCCCTTCCTGCCTTATTTTGCCGATTATCCTTGGCAAAAGCACCAGTGGGGGAAAAACTTAAACTTTTTTGAAAGTCCATGGTATGACTAAGGCGTCCACATACGCTGCTCCCGGGTCCTGAGTTCTGGCGCAGTATGTGGGAACTTTGTAGTTGTGTCTTGATGCCATGATGTCTATGTCTGGTGTCCCCCATTTGGACACAATCTCCTGGAAAATGTCCTGGTGGAGTGACCACTCGCCTTCAGGGCTGGTCTTAGGCCGATTGGACCTATTGCGCCCAATCGGGCCCCCCACCCATGGGGGCCCGCACAGCAGCTCAGATGATGAGCTTTCGGCAGGGCTTTCCACTGTGCCGAATAGTTCTCTCTCTGTCCCGAACTTGTGATGACTCTTCGGCTCTTTGCCCTGCTGTTCAGCTCTTTCCGACGTGTTCTTGCGATGTTTCCCCTGCTTCAGCCCAGGCTGGTTGAGACTGGTGGAGTGGAGGGGCGGGCTGCGTTCTAATCTGCCTGCATCTCCGGTCCTGCCCGTGCAGTTTGTTGAGGGTCAGGGGGTCATGCTTTCCTAACCCAAGGATCCTTTCTGATATAGCTAGGTATGTTGTGCTACTTCCGCATAGTTTATTTATTTTTATAAGAAATCCTTACTGCTTATTGTTCTGCTCTGCATTTTGTCTCTACTACAATGCACTTCACAGAATTATTAGCTTGTAGACATCCAGCAGAGAAAGGAGACCAATTCAGCATAACAGAGACATGGGCTGAGGAATTTCAAGGTCAGAAACTCTTACAGAGGATACATAAAAAGAGACCACTAGAGAGGAGGCTCTTTATATGGGGATAAAAGTGGTTCATGGAATCACAAATTGAAAGGAAAGATGTTCATGGACTTTTGGAGATTGTGTTTTAATTACCTGTAAATACTATTCTAACTGTCTTATTAAAAACATTCTGCCTCAGTGGTGCAAATTCCTATCTGCAGCCCAGCTCAAGCAGCATTTCTGTCCTGGCAGACTTTATGAAAAGTTAATTCTTCTTTGGTAGCATTCTGTCCCAGTGGCTGCACAGATCCTATCTGATCCCCATTGTAAGCAGCAGTCCTGCCCTGCTTTATGGCAGCTGAGATTCTAGCTATCTACATATATGTGCTGTTTTTCTATGCAGAACATGGCAGGCTTTGGGCATCTGTTCACAGGTGTTTATCTAATATTCCTCTGTATAATTGTATCCAAGGAGCAGATTAAAAGAACTAATATACCAGGAGAGTTGCCTGCTATAACCCTCACCCCCAAGTTTCTCCTCACAATTTTAAGTACTTTGTTGTTTTTCAGCCAAGAAAGTGGTGATGTAGTAAATTAGGTTAAAACATAATTTTAGAAAACAGTTTCACAGCAGGAATATCCTGTTCCAAGAGATCCTATAAAACAATATAGTATAGGTATTCCCCTGTACTAATCACAATTCTGCAGGAACAGCCCCTAAGTTTGCTCATAGTCTGTACAGAGAGATCCCATAAAACTATGGCAGCATAGGTATTCCCCTGTACTAAGCACAATTCAGCAGGAACAGTCCCCTAAGTTTGCTCATAGTCTGTACAGAGAGATCCCATAAAACTATGGCAGCATAGGTATGCCCCTGTACTAAGCACAATTCAGCAGGAACAGCCCCTAAGTTTGTTCATAGTCTGTACAGAGAGATCACATAAAACTATGGCAGCATAGGTATTGCCCTGTACTAAGCACAATTCAGCAGGAACTGTCCCTTAAGTTTGTTTATAGCCTGTAGAAAAAGATTACATGAATGAATACCAGCATTTCCCTGTACATTAGAGCAGGAAGGTCTGAGGGTAGGGTAGAATGCATCATGCGTTTATTATGAAAATGTTTAGCTGCTGCTGAGTATGCAGTTGCTCCATGAAAATAAAACTGAGTAACAAGTGAAATGTATTCATTTTGTATATATAATCCATGGTACTGCACACACATTTTACACTAGTCACCAATATTTTCACAAACAATTTGTTTTTGTGAACGTACTATAGCCTTAAAAAATGAGGGAGCATCGTCTCTCAGCTGCCCAGCCTGCCCACAACCTCAACTGGCTGACAAGCAGACACTATTTGCCACCCCACCCTGGAACCCTGTGGCAGGCAGCATAATTCCATCGAAGGGGCCCCGTCAAAACGGTTCCAATTCGGCCCCGCAGTTGGTAAGACCGGCCCTGCTTGCCTTGGTCTATCTGTTGCTGGCTGAGATAATCTGCTTCCCAGTTTAGTATGCCTGGGATGAAGACTGCTGAGATGGCAGGGACGTGGGACTCCGCCCAGTTGAGTATTTGAGCAACCTCTTTCATTGCTCGACTTCTGCGTGTTCCTCCCTGTTTGTTTAGATAGGCTACCGCGGTGGCATTGTCTGATTGGATTCTGACGGGTAGACCCGTTAGTTGTTGTGACCAGTGGAGAACTGCATTCCGTATGGCTTGGATTTCTAGAACATTGATGGGCAACTTCACTTCCTCCGGTGACCAGGACCCTTGGCAATTTTGTGGAGGGAAAACTGCCCACCAGCCCGTTAGACTGGCATCCGTGGTTATTACTGTCCATTGATGTGAGGTCCAACTTCTGCCCGAGGACAGGTTGCTTTGTCGTGTCCACCAGTTCAGTGATTGTCTGATTGTTTTGGTGATTGGTATCTGTTGCAACAGGTTGAGATGATCTTTGTTCCAATGATGCAAGAAATGGTTCTGGAATGTTCTCATGTGAAACCTGCCGAAAGGTAGTGCTTTTAGTGCTGTTACCATGTAACCCAACAGTTGTAGACAAAGGTCCACAGATACTGTGGTCTGGAGGCAAACGTGTCGTGCCGTCATTGTGATATTCTGAATCTTTTCCGTTGTCAACGAAATTGTCTGGGTGGTGGAGTCGAACCACATTCCCAGGAACCGAATGCACTGTGATGGCGTAAGTTGACTCTTTTTGTGGTTTATTAGCCATCCATGGTTTTGAAGTGTGCTGACACAAATTTGGGTATCCTTCAAACTCTGTTCATACGTTTGGAGACCTTATCAGTAGGTCGTCTAGATATGGAGTGAGTGAAATTCCCTTGTGTCTGAAGCACGCCATGAGGGGGCTGAGTGTCTTTGTGAATACCCTCGGTGCAGTGCAAAGACCGAAGGGCAGGGCTGTGAGTTGAAAATGTTTGTCGAAGATCGTGAACCTCAGGTATTTTTGGGACTCCTTCCTGATGGGGATATGCAAGTAGGCATCCTGAAGATCCACCATTGTCATGTAACATTGTTGTGTCATGGACATTAAGACTGATCGAATTGATTCCATGCGAAATTTTTGTTTGGACACAAACTGATTTAGAGGCCTCAAATTGAGTACTGGTCTGAAAGAGCCTTCCTTTTTCGAGACCAGGAATAAATTGGAGTAAAACCCTTTGTAGCGCTCTTGAGATAGAACTGGGGTAATGACATTGTTTTGTTGTAGTTCGTCGACTATGGTGACTAGTGCTTGAAATTTGTTGGGGTTCCGTGGAGTGGATGAGTTTTTGAAACTGCGAGGAGATAGTGTGTCAAATAGAATTCTGTACCCATCGTTGATGATGGAAAGAACCCAATTGTCTTGTGTATGTGTCTGCCAAACTGGAAGGAAGTTGTGCCTGCCCCTCCTAGTCTTTGATTGTGTAAGTCAGGTTGAGGTAGTTTTGGGCGGGCCTGGTTTTCTGTTTTGTCTTGGTTGATTGGACCAAGATGGACTAGGCTTTTTGTGATCTGTATTCGCTTGTGATGGGCGAAAGGTGGAATTCCTAAAGGGACGAAAGGAGCGACTTTGAGAGTTCCATTGCCTATTGTAAGGCCTACTGAAAGACTCCTGTCTGGGCCTTTTTCCTGATGGTAAAAAGTTGTTTTTACCACCGGTAACCTCTGTAATGTAGTATTCTTAGAGAGTCTGGCAACTGCGGAATCTACTTTAGGGGCCCTATCCCAACTTTTTTGCTGTTCCTGAGGAATAGGATATGTTCTGAGAAAACATTGAGTTAGATTCAGCCTGTGATCTGGTTTAGCCCATTCATTGTCTATGATCTGAGATACTGACATAAAAGTCATCAGAAGAATTAACGCTATCAGATAGCTCACCTGGTTCTGGGTCACTATCGTATTCACTGGTGTCATCTGAGCCAGAAGAATCAGTATCTAAAGGGACCAGTGGTTTCCTCTTTTTGCTATGAGCTGGAACCTTATTAACCAATGATTTAAATGTGGATTTGATCCAGTCAAATAATTCCTCAAGTTGAGGTGTTTTTGTTGATGTAGATGGATTTTGCTCCGGTGTCTCTTTAACTTGGGGGCAATCCTTTATATCTTGAGATAAAATTGGATGTGGTGAGAGGATTGGTGCAATATCTGGTGGTTCTGCGCAGTCTAGACATATATCCTGCTCACCCTTGCGTAGAGTATGTTTGCATCTCCTGCATTTTATAAATTGGCTATAGGACCTTTTAGTAGTGGCCTTCTTAGTCTTAGGTGTTGTAGTAGTGCTTTGCATGTCCTTTCTGAGATCATCTAGAGCAGAGTCTGTCTCCATGATGTTAAAGGTAAGCTGGTATCGATACCTGTGTGACATAAGAATAACACAGCTTAGTGATGTAACAGAAGGACCCTACGTAAGCTGTAGTGTAGGGGTTATGGTTGTGTACAATCTACACTACCCTAAGGGCTGATGCGCCTCTGTATGTAGTTATAGTCTTAATAAAAGTTGCTGCGCTGTTGGCGCAAAGAAACCATAAAGTACCTGTGCCTTGTAAGCCTGCAATGGCTGTGCGGCTGGTTGTGCCTCAGATCTCTGAACCGTAGCTTGTCAGCGCCTTGCCGAATAAAGAAAATGGCGCCCGCGCAACGTGCGCGACGTTTTGGTGCCTAGACTCCGTGAAACCGGAAGTGCGGCTACGCTTAGTAGCGTACAGGGAGACCGGTGACCCCATTCGGTCTAGTCCCTGTAAACAGCAAACCGATCTCTGTGAGATGGTATTTGCCGTTCTTGCTGCCTTTGCACTTGTGAGTGCCTCAGAGTCGCTCTGTCCCTAGTCCTGAGGACTGGAAAGGAATGGCAGTGTATTTCTGCAGAATTTGTTAAGTGAAGGCAGCGCTTGCATACTAGCAAGTAAAGGATCCCAGAAGAACCTAAAGAAAAAATAAAGAAAAAAAAAAAAAATTGTCCTAACCTCCAGTAGGACAGAAGAAAAAACTGAGGGAATCAGGAGGAGCATGAGGTTATATGAGGAGGGTGGAGCCGAAAAGTTTCTTCTTCTGTCCTGCCTCCAGAGGTGGATACTTAAAGTGATACTGACACTAAAAAATGAATTTTAGCATATGAATGTACATTAAATGTTACCTATAGGTCATGTTGATCATTTGTTGCTGAGATGTTTGTTTTTGTATATAATTGTTAGTTGAAATTCCTAAGCCTGACTCTCTGACACTCTGACTTTGCCAACCTGACTGTCCCATCTCAGCCTGTTAGTTACAGTTTCTAATGCTAATGGACTCCTGCTGCACAAATATGGCAGCCCCCTCATACAGGAACATGGGGGGGATCAGACATGTAATGTAAAAGCATCATGCAAATACTTTATGGCAAAGTTAGAAGTAGCTTGCAAAGCCAATATTATAATAGATGTAAAAAAAAGTTTAATCAGTATCTCTTTAACCCCATAGCGTCTGCACTGACAGGAACGGCCGGTCTAGAGAAAAGGGGATATCCACCACCACCATATACTGTAGTTAACAGGAAAAAATAAAAAACCCATATAGCTTGGTTTCCTGCTTCATACTGTCTCCTTAAACAAAAAATAAAAATTACTGGGGGTTCCAATGCGTTGAGAAACCCCTAGTAAACATCACTGCTAACCTTACATTGGTACTATTCCTGCCACCATTACACATGCACAGAGTAAATATCAGACTTAAGGAATTGCAAACTTTACTGTACTGCGCATGCACGCCATCCGGGCAGTGCAGAGGTTCTCTGGGGCATTGTGGAAGATGGCGGTGCAGTTGACAGGAACATTACCCTGGGCAGTGTACTTTTCAGTGGATAGAAGCACTGGGGTCTAACTTTAGAGATGATATTCACTAGGGGGGGGGCCAGGTCAGGTCAGGCATAAATGGTGCTTCCCTCTGTATGGTTAGCAAAAATAGATATATCAAACATACTAGGGATGCACCGAAACCAATATTTGGGATTTGCCCGAATCCTTTGTAAAAGATTCAGCTGAATACTAAACTGAATCTGAA
Source organism: Xenopus laevis (assembly GCF_017654675.1). NCBI lineage: Eukaryota > Metazoa > Chordata > Amphibia > Anura > Pipidae > Xenopus > Xenopus laevis. The sequence goes on from NC_054371.1 coordinate 158,641,898, forward strand.
TTTGCATATTCAAATTAGAGGCGGGAAAGGAAAAAGTGTGAATTTTTTCCCCCACTTCCTTGTTTTGTGATGAAAAGTCATGTGATTTCCCTCCCCACCCCTAATTTACATATGCAAATTAGGAATCGAAATTGGTTTGGCCTCACACAAGGATTCTGCTGAAAAAGGCAGAATACTGAATTCTGCTGAAATCCCGAATTCTGCTCAAAAAGGCCAAATCCCAAATTCGGTGCATCCAACAGCAAAATGTCTAAATTACAGAAAGACAATGCATAATATTTTCTTTTCTTTATTATCTTATAGCAAATATATACAAAAGCAAAAGGCAGCTGGTCAAATGCACTGCATACAAAACGGTGAAGCATTATCTCTGCTTTCGATACTGTTACTATCATTCTCAGTCCTCAAAATAGGGAATTTTCCAGGCTGCTGGTATGATGGCTGGAATATGCTACTTCCTTTTTTTTAAGCTTACAAACCCAGTTTTGGTATGGGATCAGAAATTTCCAGCCAGACATTCAATTCTCAAAAATGAACCCTTCTGAGAACAGTTACATTCCAGTTCAGTAATATACAATCACACAAAATAAATTGCATCCACTAAAAAAATTGTACAATGATGTACATATGAACAGGTCACAGTGGCTAGGTTTCTTTCATTCCTGTAATCCAGCATGGGTTTTATTTTCTGACTGCATAGCTGTTTATGTACAAAACCGTACAATATTTACTCAAGCAGAAGGGCGCAAAAACAGATGAATTTAAAAAAAACAGAATAAACACACATCTTCAGTGTCTTGGTGCAGATGAAGATGTGTGTTGTGGTATCTATTTTTATGGAAATACTGAAATTAGACGGACTAGATTACATTTCTATTACTTCACAGGGGTGGTATGAGAAACCTGGCAATGTTATATAGTGGAAAGTCATGTGTTCAAATCAAAGATTGTTAAAATCACATGTGAACAGAGGACAAGTGCAGGTCTTGGATATTAGGGAATAAAGAACAAAATAACTTCCTTTTCTCAAACTAAATATAATCAGCTTGCAAATTGAAAGTAATCACATTAGGAGGAGATTCACACACAGTTTGACAAGCTGCTATATAATTGTGCGTATCAGAAGTCTGCTGTTCAAATGGTAAAGGCATGCTTTAATGCCCAAAGGAGTGGCATAAAGTGACTGAATGTTGCTATGATGGTCTAGCTGATAGTCTGCTCAGCTAGCCACTTGCTGCAGCTTCATCTTTATCCTGCTTCAGTCTGTAATCTGCCAGGGCTGCTCTGATGGCATCTTCCGCCAACACTAAAAACAATGGAGGAGAACAAATACACAATCTGTTAAAAGTGATAAATCAACTAGCCAGAGATGAAAATAAGATGTTCAAATAAAGTATTTTTCAGTAATGTTAACAGTAGCAGAGATAAAGTATTTAAAAAGCCTCTGACTTTCTCTGCAACTTGTATTGGGTTGCTTGTAGGGATGCAAAGAATCCCAAAACCTTTGTGAAAGAAGCATACAAACCCAAATACTAACTTAATTTGCAATTCAAATTAGCGCTAGGAAGGTTCTTAGATTTGGCCAAATCTGAATCCTGCTGAAAAAGGCAGAATCTTGGCCAAATCCCGAACGGAATCCTGTATTTCATGCTTTCCTAGTTGCTCGTTAGCATTATTGCTTAAGTAAACAATACATCAATACATGAGCAACGAGATAGAAGCCTCCCAATATAGGGAACTATAGCGAAAACGAAAATTTAATATCAACTTCAACATACTGAAATAAGAAAATTACTAAATACATTCAAATAAAAATTCTGTACAGTTTCTTAAATACTCAAGTTTATCTTCACTATCCCTCTCTCAGCATCTGTTTTTCTTCATTTTGTCAATGAATCAAAATATCTTATAGGGGGGCTCCTTTTGCCAAGAAGATGTATTAGAGCTAATTTTTAATAAAATCACCAGACATCATGTCTCTCTACATGTCTCTACAGGATTTGAGCAAAAGGCAGCTATTTTGTTAATTTGTTTGTACTGGAATCAGTTATTTAACTGAGCTCTAATACCTCTGCTAGGAAAGGAACCCCCCCCCATAAGATATATTGGATGTAACAGTCAATGAATATCTGACAGACAACTCCTGCATGAAGACAGAATAAAGATAAACAGATGCTGTGAGAAGGATAGTCAAGACAAACTTGATTTCAGAAATGATGCAGAAAGTTTCATATTTCAGTATGATGAAGCTTATATCAAATGTTCATTTTCACGATAGTTCCCCTTAAAAAAAAACCTTCCACCTAAGGGAATTGACCAGAAAGTGTTTTCACCTCTACTGCCATCAACCATGTGAAAAATGCACTGCCTGAGTGACACACGTCAAAACACAAAGATGTTAGCTTTCCTAGCATCCCATATAGCCAGTGAGATATGGCAGCTTTAGCTGCATGTTGTTCATCTCACAGGAACAATACATGAAAATGTATTGTGGGTCTCAGTGAGAAATTCAGAATGAAATGCACCAGATCTTAAAGGCTGTTGTGGTTAATCTATAAAAAAAAAGAGTATTTTTACATTAAAATAGGCAGAAAACAAGATAACTCCTTAATGTATAAAATAGGACAAATACCACCCACTTCATCCCTTCACATATCTGATTTAGACAATATGTTCTGTTTATATACAAGCCATTGAATTAGACAGATGCTGTTAAACATTCATAAGTCTGGTAAAAGCATACATCCTTACTTGAACAGTGCAGCTTCACAGGGGGAAGGCAGAGTTCTTTGGCTATATCTGTATTCTTGATAGTCATGGCTTCATCTACCTGTGTTTAAGAAACAAAGCAACATTAACTAGCAAGAAACAAGCCATTGGTTTACCCAAAGGGGCATATTTGTTAATATTGGAGACAAACATCATTGGTGATGTTACCCATAACAACCAGATATTTGCTTTTGTTTTCTATCTTGTAAGTTACTCTTCAAATCTAATTGCAGATTGGCTGCTATAATAAACACCACATGTGATCTATGCATCCAATGTTAATAAACAAGCACTTAAGTGTATAATGATTCCTGCCCAAGAGTATATGACAAAGTTACAAGGTTATCTCAATATACCCATTAGAAATGTTACAAGCTGCCAGTAGAGTAGCGTTAAAGAAATTATTTTAACCTCTAAGACACCTGTTTATGAATATCATACTAATTCACAAAAGGGATAAGTAAATTCCTCAATACAGGGGCAACATAGATTAAAAAAAAATCTATTACATTACCGTTTTTCCCTTAACCCATTCTGTGGCCAGAGAACTGGAGGCAATGGCAGATCCACAACCAAACGTTTTGAACTTGGCTTCAATAATTTTTCCATTGGCATCCACTTCAATCTGCAAAGTGAAACATCATGCAAATATCAGTCTGATTATAACTGCCATCCCAGTAGTACATTGAAAAATGGACATTACAGCAAGAAAAGGTATAAAAAATAAACAATGTGATTGATTCCAGTATAGCTGGACCCTTTGGGCACAAAACCCCTCCCCCTGTAGGCCCTCCGGCCTAACTCCCCCCCGGGCAAATGCCCCTAACTTGATAGTCACCCCACTGTGCAGGTCCTCTCTTGCCGAGTTCACGGGCGCCATCTTCGTCCGAGCGCACTTCTTCCTGTACAGTAGGAGGCATTTGCTGGTTGGATCTACTGCGCATGTGCCCGAATTTCACGATTTATTTTTTCGGTAACTTTGTGACTTTCGGCGCATGCGCAGTAGATCCAACTGGCAAATGCCTCCTACTGCGCATGCGCCACCAGATACAGAAAGAAGAGCGATCGGACGAAGATGGTGCCCGTGAACTCGGCAAGAGAGGACCTGCATGGAGGGGTGACTAACAAGTTAGGGGCATTTGCCCGGGGGGGAGTTAGGCCGGAGGGCCTACAGGGGGAGGGGTTTTGTGCCCAAAGGGTTTCCTTCTCCTTTAAAACATTGAAAAACCCATCGCCGCTGATGTTGTCCATAGCAACCAATCAGATCTTCACATTTGTTTTATAACTTGTAGGTTACTTTTGAAATCGAATTGCCAATTAGATGCTATGGGCAACATCGGTGATGTTTTTCTCCAATGTTCTACACAGCATTATAAATAGGTCCCTAACTGTTTAATACTAAGTGGAGTGTTTATGAACATTGCTGAAAAGTACTCCATTAGTGATGTTGCCCATAGCAACCAATTAGAATCTTTGCTTTTGTTTTCTATCTTTATGTTGACTATTGAAATTTAATTGCTGATTGGTTGATATTGGGCAATATCACGGTGATGTTTGTCTCCAATGTTAATAAATACGCCCCTAAAACTAAAAAAAACATGTAAATCTGGTGAAGCCGAAATGAACACTTTGTTCCCCACAGTTTACAAATCAGTGATCTAAAAAGCATACTAAAGTAAACACAAAATGTCACAAGCCAATTCAACTTTATTATTACATTTCTACAGAGTTTTAAGTGACATTTTTATCCTTAGCAATTCTAAGGTCGCCCTACAGAATAATGAGCTGTTTTTGTAAGCAAAAGAAGAAAAAGTTTGGAAAACACAGATCGAGTTCTGAAAAGCGTTTACCTGTAGTTTCATGACATCTCCACATGCTGGTGCTCCAACCAAACCAGTCCCAACATTCTTTGCATTCTTGTCAAGGGATCCAACATTTCTTGGATTTTCATAATGATCAACTACCTGTGAGAAAAAGCAGGTGTATGATTTAATAGCACGATATAATAGACAATTGTTTATATCTTTAAAAATTAGCTAAGTTCATTTTTTTTATAATAGGAAAAAAGCACTGGTCTATCATACCTATTCAACCCAATGTGATTGTTTTGCCATCAATATGGATTCATGTATACTGTATAAATATGGCCAAGGTCACAAATTCTATCATTTTAAATGTTGCCTACAATTGCATAGTAAGTTAGGTTGAAAAAATGACACACGTCCATCAAGTTCAACCTTTTAACTCTATTTTAACCAGCCCAACGAAACCTGACTGACTAAATCATTGGCTCCAAAATCTGAAAAAAAATGCCCTATTAAATTATTACAACCAGAAGTGGATTATATAATTTTTTTTTTACAATTCTATACAGGTATGGGATCTGTTATATGGACAACCGGAAAGCTCTGAATTACGGAATGGATGTGTCCCGTAGACTTCATTTTATCCAAATAATCCAAGTATTTAAAAATGATTTCCTTTTTCTCTGTAATAATAAAACTGTACCTTATCCCAACTAAGCTATGATTAATCCTTATTGGAAACAAAACAATCGTATAGGGGTTTAATTGTTTACATCATTTTCTAGTAGATTTCCATAGGATAAACAAAAACCTCCTGATTTTGTAGGCAATGATGTATACTATATGTTGCTGGTTTTACTTTAGCCTGTAAATTAACATTATCTTCAAAAATGGCCCCTTTATTGGAGCTCCCCATAGATGTTCTCTGTTTCAAATGAGGGGTGGGCATGTCCTAATGGTCCCTGGCAGAAGTACAGTAGGAGGTGACGGGCAATCACAGCCCTGCAGTCACACAAGCAGAGACAGGCTTAATTTCCCTATCAGGTCAGCCGAGCTGCTGATTGGTTCCTATCCTACAGTGCAGTGTGTGGAGTGCTGCTGACTCCCCTGCACAGCCTGGGAAAGGAGGCAGCAGGAAGTGGAACAGATGGGCGGGAGAAGGGTGGGTTTTTGCATAAGTTTTCAATAAAGTAACCAGAAACATAACTTTTTCAAGCGCATTCTTTATATATCTAAAAGTGTTTAATGCACTGGTAGATTCTTGTACCTTTAAGGTATGTAGAGAAAGATCCCTTATTCGGAAAAACGCAGGTCCCAAGCATTATGGATAACAGGTCCCATACATGTACAATGGGTTTTTTTTTTAATTGCTCTTGCTTACTCAGACATACTAGTGCGTAAAACATTCAGCATAAATAAATACTGCTAACAATTAAGAGCTTCAAGGGTAATGAAACGGTGCAATTATGTGATTTGAGTGTTTTAGCAAGACAATTCTTAGTGCAGGTATTGGGCCCATTATCCAGAATGCTCAGAACCTGGGGGTTTCCAGATAAGGGGTCTTTCTGTAATTTGGATCTCCATACCTTAAGTCTACTAAAAAATAATTTAAACATCAACTGAACCCAATAGGTTGGTTTTGCTTCCAATAAGGATTAATTATATCTTAGTTAAGATCAAGTACAAGCTACTGTTTTATTATGACAGAGAAAATGGGAAATCATTTATATAAATTTGGATTATTTGGATAAAATGGAGTCTATGAGAGACAGCCTTTCTGTAATTCAGAGCTTTCTGGATAATGGATACCATACCTCTATTGTCTATGGCAGGGTATATAAGGTTGCAACAAAATGCAGGTGACAAGTAGCACCAAGTGTTATTGTAATAAAGCCTCACATTTTCATGCCAGCCGCATTTACCACTCTTAAGACAAACATGTAACGGTTCTATAAAATAAACACTAGCATAAGATTACCACTCGTTAATTTTTAACCATGTTATAACAAGCACTGCACATAATTACCCGTCTGCTTTACAAAGTTGGCTATGCAGCATTAACATTTTTAACAAGTTTTCTATTTTCATTAAAAGATTGTTTAACCAGCACAAAATAACACTACTTTAGTCATCATATTTGTACAGGTATGGACCCGTTATTCAGAATGCTCGGGACCCCTAATTTGGATCATCATATCTTAAGACTACTAGAAAACCATGTTAACACTAAATAAACACAGCAGGTTGGTTTTGCTTCCAATAAGGATTAATTATATCTTAGTTTGGCATTCCATAGTTCGGAGCTTTCTGGATAACGGATCCCATACCTGTAAAGCTTCTTATGTAAAACGTCCTTTTAAACAGTGTATTATCACTTTGTTTGAACTTTTAAATAAAGCATAACCTCGGTTTTCCATTTTCCATGGAGTAGGGGTTAAACAGTTGGAAAAAATAAATTCAAAGAAGTTAAAGGAGTATTTTGGAACTGAATTTAAGGGTGTAAACTGGATGAATGTAGGAATACAATAGAGGTTTGTTTTTTTAGTAAATCTGTGAAAGCATTTTGCACTGCGTGGTTCAAGAAACCAAGCCCTGAACTGTATTATCTAAAGCTCAATGAAAAACAGGTGAGACAGGGAAGGGGATTACATAGAAACACAGCCACAGAAAGGGTCAGTGCTTCTGGGAACCTGTGTATTCCAGGTGACAACCATCACAAACCTATGATCAGACTGCCACAAATATTGTTTCAACTCCACACACCTAAAACTGGATGTGAGCGCTTGCAGAGGCACAGAGGACTCTTTCCCACTGACTTCTATTAAAATTACAGTGCATATTTGACTAGCGCTATTGGTTTAATTTCACTGAGGATAAAGCTGTAGTACCTCAACTTTGTGCAAAAGTGTGAAATATACACTGATCTTCATGTATATGAGTGATTGCATCCAATTATATCTGACGAGCAATTACAACATAAACATCCATAATGCCTATAGCATGAGGTGTTTCAAAAATCATGATTTTCTCAAGGACAGCTACAAAAGGTCAAAACACCCTTACTACATTCCCTTCTAGGGATTCACCGAATCCACTATTTTGGATTCGGCCGAACCCCCGAATCCTTCGCGAAATATTCAGCCGAATACTAAACCATATGCAAATTAGGGGTGGGAAGGGGAAAACATTTTTAAATTCCTTGTTTTTTGTCAAAAAGTCATGCGACTTCTCTCCCGCCCCTAATTTGCATATGCAAAATTAGGATTCGGAATGGGTTCTGCCGGCCGAATCCTGCTGAAAAGGGTGAATCCTGGATTCGGTGCATCCCTACTCCCTTCACATTCAAATGAATGGCAAAATCTCTAGCTATACTATGTTCTGTGATGTCAGCTTAGCGACATTACCAGCTACTAAGTGTTTCCAATTCACATGAATAAATTTTTTTTTCCCAAGCCACCCATGGCAGCATATCACCAACATGAGTATTCCCCGCCCCTCAGGTCACTGGACAGGAAAGGGTTAACTCCCAACCCTATAACATCCGCTCTGCACCGCCCCCACCTTGTCTTTTTTCCTGTCCAGGTCACGTGTGTAGCTTACCGCTTCCAGGGTCTCTCTGCTCTCTCTCTGCCCTGATGCCTCCCATATGCTCCCCGGAGGGGATCGCGGTGGAGAAGGACCAATGGCTGGGTCACATTCCACCTATCAGGCCCACAGTTAAATACTGGCCGTGTTGTTTGGTGGCGAAGTGCGGATCCTCTGAAAACCGCTTCTAACAGACGCAGGAAGTACGTCATTTTCCTCCCAGAGCCAGGCGTTCTTGCGTTCCACCGGCCGGATGTACGCGTCATTTCCGGTCGCGCGTCATTCCGGTCGCGCGTTATTTCTGGAGCGACGGACGCGTGCGCCGGCGTCTGACGTCACGACGCGCGACGGAATTGGAAGTGAAGCGTGGTGTGTTGGTGAGCATGAAGGAACTTAAATTCTCAATTTTTGGACGCAAGGGTGCTTACTATTGCCTGTCTCATAGGTTACAGACAACATGGATCAGTCTGGCTCTGGGAGAGGAGTGCAGCCAAAAGTTTCTAAGTAAGCAAACGATAACAGAGTTATTGTTGGGGAGAGAGTGGAGGCTAATGGTGCTTGTTTCTTTCCTATTAGCCTCTCTGCCTCTACTGAAGCACAGAAGGTGGAAAGTCAACAAGCAAGAAAGCAGTCGGTGGCGGAGCAACCCTTAACGGCTGAGCCTCAAACTTCTACAGCACCCCAATTGGATGCCTTAGTGTCCCTAATTAAGCAAGCAGTGGTGCAGGGGGTGCAGGAAGCATCCTCTTCAAACAGGAGGCCTAAAAGGTCTCGGGAAATGCTGTATGAGTCCCTTTCGGACATTTCAGAAGAGGAATATTATGATCCGGCGGATGATCAGTCGGATTTATCAGAAGAAGGTGAAATTTTTTCTGAGGATGAGTCTGCCTTTGATGCCTCCACAGTAGAGAGTCTGGTGAAGGCAGTTAGGAAGTCATTAAGCTTAACGGAAGAGACACCAAAGAGTTCTTCTGCAGACAAGTTGTTTCCGTCTGTGAAAAAGCGTTCCTCTACCTTTCCGGTTCATGGCTCAATTAAGGAGCTAATTAGCTCAGAGTGGAAGAAGACGGAAAAGAGAGTGGTTATTCAAGGTAAATTTGCAAAGAAATACCCTGTGGATGAGCCTAATGCAAAGTTGTGGGATAATCCACCTAAAGTTGATGCGGCAGTGGTTCGATTGGCTCGGAAAACTACCCTTCCGGTTGACGATGCGGGTGCGTTTAGAGATCCGATGGAAAAGCGGATGGAATTGGATCTGAAGAAGGCGTTTGTCTCTGCCTGGGCATCTTGCAGGCCTGCAGTTGCACTAACTTCAACCTCTAGGGCGATGAAGATCTGGGTAAACAATCTAGAGGATGCCATTTCTTCAAATGTCAAAAGATCAGTCTTGCGAGAGATGTTGTCTGATCTAAAGATAGCTACTGATTTCATGGCAGAAGCTTCCATCGATTTAGTCAGGTTGGCAGCGAGGTCAATGGCTCTTTCAGTAGCATCAAGGAGAGCACTATGGCTGAAGTCCTGGTCAGCAGACACTGCCTCTAAAGCCAATTTGTGTCAGTTGCCTTTCGAAGGAGACAGATTGTTCGGTGAGAGTCTGGATTCAATTATTAAAAAGGTGTCTGGTGGGAAAAGTGTTTTTCTTCCACAAGAGAGGAAATTCAGACGTCATGGGCCAAGAGCTGAATCACCTAAGAATAGGAATTTTCGTAACTCAAGGCAGTACAGACCTGGGAGATCTCAAGGCAGACAGTCTCCATGGAGATCTTCTAGAGGGGAGCCACGACAACCGGCAAAAAAGGCAACTGGGTTCGGCTCCTCCTCACACAGAACACAATGAGATCAGGCCGGCTCAAACCTGTGCAGTAGGAGCGCGTCTAGCACTCTTCAAGGAGGTTTGGGCCGAGAATATTCGGGATCGTTGGGTTTTAGAGATTATAAGAGAAGGTTACCATCTCGAATTCTCCAGGATCCCAAGATACGATGTGTATCGAGTTTCTTTGGTGCCGAAGGTTCAAGGTGCAAAGGAAATAGTCCAAGAATATATGGATCAGTTGCTAGAAACCGGTGCTGTAGAACCAGTACCCCGGGAGCAACGAAGGAGAGGGTTTTACTCCAAACTCTTTCTAGTAAAAAAATCCTCAGGGGCCTTCAGACCAGTTCTGGATCTTCGTCCACTAAATCAATTCATACGTTGCAGAAAATTCAAGATGGAGTCCCTGACATCCATAATTGCAGCAATTCCGCCTCGAGCATGGTTGGTAAATCTGGATCTCAAAGACGCGTACTTTCATGTTCCAGTGTACGGTCCACACAGAAAATACCTGCGGTTTGTGTTTCAGGAACAACACGTGCAGTTCACTTGCCTTCCGTTTGGCCTATCCACGTCTCCAAGGACTTTTTCAAAGGTCTTAGTAACAGTAATAGCTTTACTGAGAGTGAAGGGGGTCCCAGCCTTCCATTATCTGGACGATATACTTCTGGTGTCCAACTCAGAAGAAGAAGCTGTAAAAAACAGAGACAAAGCGATTGGAATCCTGCAACTCTTCGGCTGGGTGATAAACTGGCAAAAGAGTCATCTGGTGCCAACTCAGAAGATAATTTTCTTGGGAGCCAGCTTGGACACTCTTCAAGGGATAGTGTCTCTTCCAGATCAGAAGGTCTCATACATCATGGACCGAGTGAGATCCTTTCAACAGCTCACCAGAGTGTCAGTCAAGGATTGCATGTCAATTCTGGGTCTATTTTCCTCCACCATTCAGATGGTACGTTGGGCAAGATGGCACATGAGACCCCTTCAAATATTTTTTCTGGGTTCAGGGTCGACCAATCCCATAAATCTGAAGAGGCTTCTTCATATTCCAAGTCAGGTGATGGCGAGCCTAGACTGGTGGTTGATCCCGAGAAATCTAACCAGAGGAATGCCGTTGACAGAACCAGACTACGTCACAATTACAACAGACGCCTCTCAAACAGGCTGGGGAGCCATGTTAGACGATCTGTCAGCTCAAGGGCAGTGGGAAGTCTCTCATCTTCCTTCCAATGTATTGGAGTTGAGGGCAATAAGGATGGCTCTGTTGGCCTTTTCGGAGAGGATAACACACAGGTGGGTGAAAATCCGTTCAGACAATGCCACGGCGGTGGCATATGTACACAGACAAGGAGGCACCAAGAGTGCGCGGTTGATACAAGAGCTGTCAACTATCATGTCATGGGCAGAATCAAACCTAAGAGGTTTAGTAGCCTTTTTTGTACCAGGCAAAATGAATGTGCAGGCGGATTTCCTAAGCAGAAATTCCTTGGAGCCAGGAGAATGGTCCCTGAATCCCGTTGTGTTCCAGACCATTACCAAGAGATTTGGCAATCCAGAGATAGACCTCATGGCCTCGGATCACAATCACAAGTGCAAGAGGTTCTTTTCAAGGTACCCGTCCCGGATATCCAGTGGGGTAGATGCCCTAAATCAGAACTGGAGAGGGATGTTCGGGTATGTCTTTCCACCCTTTCCATTAATTTGGAGGGTATTGAAGAAAATAGACAAAGAGGAGACACAGGTGATTGCTATAGTCCCATTCTGGCCCAGGCGTCCCTGGTTTCCACTTCTAAGACAGATGTCAGTGGAGCCTCCAATGAAACTTCCAGTTATGAAAGATCTGCTGATGCAGGCCCAGTTCCATTTCAGGAGGTGTTCCACCTGTCTCTGAGGGCGTGGAAGTTGAAAGGCAGAGGTTATCAGGTATAGGCCTCAACAAAGATCTGATAGAATTGCTGTTGAAGTCTAGAAAGCACTCTACGTCAAGTCAATACTATCGTGTCTGGTCTTGTTTTGTCAAATTTGCGGAAGATAAAGGATTTGATCCCAGATGTCCTGGGGCGTCAGAGTTGGTGCAGTTTCTCTTTGCTGGGTACCAGAGAAGGCTTAGTGTCAGCACTTTGAGAGGACAAGTTTCGGCACTGTCGGCATTAACTGAAAAATCATGGGCGGAGGATCCGTTGGTCATTCGCCTGTTTAATGCACTTAAAAGAGTGTGTCCAATAAGACGACTAGGGGTACCTCCATGGGATTTGCCTTTAGTCTTAAAGGTTTTAATGGCAGCTCCTTTTGAACCGTTGGAAAAGGCTTCGGATTGGCATGTTACTCTGAAAGCTTTATTTCTGGTGGCGATCACTTCAGCCTGCAGAGTAGGGGAAATTCATTCTCTTTCAGCGAAGGAACCTGATACGGTGGTGTTCCCAGATAAAGTGGTCTTGAGACCAGCGTTTGAATTTCTTCCGAAGGTTGTATCACAATTTCATATGAATTTGGAGATAACTTTGCCCTCCTTTTGTCCAGATCCCAAAACAGTGCGTGAACAACAGTGGCATACGTTGGACCTAGTTCGAATAATATCTCATTATCTGACCCGTACACAGGCGTGGAGGAAGTCAGAAAGACTGTTTGTCATTCCGAGGGGTCCTAGAAGAGGTTGTGCCCCGTCTAAAGCGACTATCAGTCGATGGATCGTTGAATGCATAGTGTTCGCCTATCACAAAGCAGGCAGAGAGGTACCTAGAGACTTGAAGGCTCACTCTACTCGAGCATTGGCTGCTTCCTGGGCGGCGGAAGCCAGAGCGCCGCCAGACGTAATTTGCAAGGCTGCAAGATGGTCCTCCTTGCATACATTTATAAAGCATTATAAGTTAAATGTTTTTCTTTCCCAAGAGGCTAAATTTGGGAGAAAAGTTTTGCAAGCTGTATTGCATTCATAATAAATGTTAAGCATCAGTTGTTGTCCCTCCCTTCTTTTGGCTTTGGAAATTCTCATGTTGGTGATATGCTGCCATGGGTGGCTTGGGAAATAGAGAAATTTAATTACTTACCGTAATTTCTATTTCCAAGTCACCTACCATGGCAGCACTCACCAACTTCCCTCCCTTCTGAAGCTAAGAAACATAGACAAGGTGGGGGCGGTGCAGAGCGGATGTTATAGGGTTGGGAGTTAACCCTTTCCTGTCCAGTGACCTGAGGGGCGGGGAATACTCATGTTGGTGAGTGCTGCCATGGTAGGTGACTTGGAAATAGAAATTACGGTAAGTAATTAAATTTCTCTATTTCTTTTTTTTTTTAAAGAAGTCAACTTTCACTCAACACTGGTGCCTGTAAACACGTGTTATAATCTTTACACAACCATGGAAAGATATTGTGCAGTTTCCAATCAGGGCTGTCAAGCCGCTGGCAGCTAAGGAATCTTAGAAGATTAGAATTGGCTACCGTTCTGCAGTCCACATTGCAGCCAATGGAAATCAAGGGGTAGGAAATTTTAATTAAGACAAAAGGTATTTTAGAGGTGTAGAATGTACAACTTAAAGGTGTGGTTCATTTTAAAGTTAACTTTTAGTATGTTATATGTGAATTCTATAGGTTTTTTTCAATTATTTGCCTTCTTCTGACACTTTCAAACGGGGGTCTCTGACCGCAGCTAAAAAAATCAAATGCTCTGTAAGGCTACACATTTATTGTTAGTGTCACTTTTTATTACTCTTTCTATTCAGGCCTCTCCTATTCATATTCCAATCTCTTATTCGAATGAATGCATGGTTGCTAGGATACCGCTTGCTGAAACTGCAAACTGGAGAAGTGCTGAATAAAAAGCTCAATAACAAAAAACAACATTAATGAAAAATAAAAACCAATTGAAATTTGTCTCAGAACATCACTCTCTGCATCAGACGAACAGTTAATTGACAATTATTTGACACTATGGGGGGGGGGTGTTCACCAAAGTGTTGGAAAGAAAGCAGTTGTTAAAATGCTGGTTATCACATTTTAGTAGTGGCAAAATCTGGGCAGGTATTGACAGTGAAATGGTCATCTCTGCTTATAATGCTATTTTCTGACAAAACTGTCAGTAGGGGCAGAAAAGGTCTGTGAATTTGTTGCTGCAATTGGGACATTTTGCCTTAAGAGTCCATGTTGCTAATTCAGTTCTTGTGTCCAGTCAAGAGCTTGATAGTGATACATTTCCACTAGCATGTGTACATTATATAACAGTGTGTGTCACCAGAGAAGTCTCCCTTAAACACTCACACTGGCGCTTGGGAGGGATACCCTCAGTCATTCGTTTATTAGTTACTAACTCTCGAGTCGCACACTTTTCCTCTGAGCCATCTAGACAAGTAGAGATCATGTGACAGAGCCGCTGGCTGATGTTACAGGATTACGCCGGACTGTGGATCAACACAAGCGAAGTTGGCAGCAGGTCTCTAGCAGCAACTATACGACGCATGTAGAGAAACGTGTGGGTTTACGGAACGCATTTTAGGACATCCCGCAGCAAAATGCATCTCCTTCCTGTGATGTCCTATGCCTTTGGAATGGCGCATCAGTTGCTTTTACCGTCAGTCATCATCCACATTTCCGTATGGGTTAGCGTTGGTTAAAAAGTAACTTTCACTGACATCTGTGTACCTTATACTTATGTAACACTCGTTTGTCAGTCCGCACACTACCCTGTTACGTACCCAACTTGTACGTCAAACACACACACACCGTCCTACCTTCTTATGATAATAAGCACAAGGCACCCGAAGGTCGAGCACCCCATAGCTTCTCCAAAACGAGCAAAACACCCGACCCACACCAGCCATAGTAGCGTGGTAGCTGCTAGTTCCCAGTAGATAAGACGCCGTGGGTGACGTCACGAACGTCTCCGTCACGTGACCTTCGGCGCGTATTCGGCGCCTTCGTCAAATGGTGGTCACGCGGGGATTGGCTGGAGCCGTACGCTACTACAGTGCTCCACTTAGTAGTTGTTTACGCTGACTAGCTTTAGGATTTTTCTTTGGGGCAGGATTTTATTCAGTCTTCCCTTGAGGCTACGAACCTGTTTACATACTTGCTGGTTTCTATAAGGTGTGTGTCCTTAATATTAGGGGGTTATTGGAGGCTGTTTACACATAATGCTGTTGTGTGGTAACTCGGAGGGCCCAAGAATAAGCAGAAGCCACCCACACGTCACGTAGTTCCATTAGTCTGATTTATAGCGGCCATTGGCCCTGCTGCATCAGGTAACACGTGCTATTAATGACAAAAGAGTTTTATTAGACATGTTGGACGAGAATAAACCTGGGTATTGCGCTTTATAGCAACCTATACCCAATACGTACCTACATGTGAATAACAGCCAAACTGTACAATGATCAAGAAGTGAAGACATATAAATATCCCAATGTAAAGTGTAGTGGCACTTAAAGGGGTTGTGCAACTTTAAATTAACTAACCCCCGAAAATTTGTCAGCGACGGCTTCACTCACACCGCCACACTTCGCCAGGCGTAGATTTGCTAGGACATTGCTAATTCACTAAAATCCGAAGTTGCGTCCAGGATGCCGGGGAAGTTGCGCTAGCGTAATTGCGCCAAGTGAAGCGAAGTTGCGCTAGCGATGCCTAATTTGCATACGGGCAGGAAGTTAAAGTTGAATGGACGTATATGTTGCAGCAAATACATTACACTACACAATCCCGGGAAAACTTAATAAAATAGAGTTTTTATATTGCCCTACACATGAGTCCACTGTATAGTTTATGTGCCATATGTTAGGAAATGTAGGGGGGAAGCCAGTTACCCCCCAAAAAAATCAGGCTCTTTTTCAGCCTATCACCCTGAAAAAGTAAAAGTCGCCAGAGTTTTTTGGGACTTAAATTAAATGAAAAAATGTTCAACTATTTTTTGAGGAAGTCCTATCTACTCTATTGCACTTTGCCTGGTCTGAGGTGGCGAAGGCAAGTCGTTCAGTAAAATCCACATATTAGTGAATTTGCGTAGTTACGTCCATTCGCCAGAGCGCAAATTCGCCAGGCATTAGGGAGCGAAGTACCGCTAGAGTCTATCTCCTTCGCTAGCGAAGTTACGCCAGTTACGAAGTTAGTAAATCGGCGATGTACCAAAATGACGTCACGCTAGCGAATTTTTGCACGCATTAGTCACTTCGCCCTTTAGTAAATTTGTCCCATAGTATGATGTATGGGTGATATTCTGAGACAATTTGCAATTGATTTTCATTTTTTGTGGTTTTTGACCCCCATTTGAAAGCTGGAAAGCATCAGGAGAAGAAGGCAAATAATTCAAAGATTATAAATAATGAAGACCATGTCAAAAGTTGCTTAGAATTAGTCATTCTATAATATACTACAAGTTCATTTAAAGGTGAACTACCCCTTTAAATAAACAGTATATGTGCCATGGTATAGAAGTATATAACTGGAATATGACTGCATTTAAACATCCAAATAAAAGTTTCTTGTGTAGGATATATTACATATTAACTGGCTAGATTGTAATAAGATTAAAGGGGACATTTTACATAACCTTCATATTCAGATATATGATTAATCTTTCCCAAAACAATGTAGTGATGCAGGAAAAAAAAAGTTTTGAATGCGTTTTTACCTGCTAAAAGTGTCATTATATCAGAGCTGCAATGAGAGGTGGGAGTGTCTGTTCATTCTCTCACAGGAAATGGTGACAGCACTGACTGACAGGCTGAACTCTGCTGTAGCTTGGAAAACTCCTCCCATCTCCCTGCCTGTGTGTCTGTTCCATGTCTGCACATAACTGTCCTATGTCCATCTCTCTGCCATATACCTGCCACGTGGGAGCTGTAGTTTACGAACTTAAGGCTGCACATTTTGGACACCTGGGATGTGGGGGGCCTTTCTACCACTTTCTAGAAACATAATAGATGGATTTTTCCAAGGCCGCTTTATGCTAGTTATTTGCAGCTTGGAAGTCTTCCAGCCACCCTCCCCTTACGTGCACAGATTTATGCTGAAGCCGTTTGTAAAGCAAGCGTTCTCCCTCTATCTGATCATCACTGCGGCCTAGGGTTGCCACCTGGCCGGTATTTTACCGGCCTGGCCGGTAGAAATGATGGCTGATCCCAATGTTATTAATAGGGAAAAAAGTTAAATATATAGGAAGGCCGGTATTTTTTTCCAGAAAAGGTGGCAACCCTACTGCTGCCCCCTGCGACCCACCCCCTCCTCGTTGTGTAGTGCAGGGAAATTCATTGGGGAGGAGCAGGGTGGGTGACGAGTGGAGTTAAATCTAAACAGTTTCAGCGTTAAGCAGGCTAAATGTGTCACTGCTGGGACACAGCTGCTTTAAATCAGTGGATCACTTCTTCTCCTAGCTCCTGCCTGCCTTGCTTGCCTGCCTGTGTTCCATTCTGCTCCCCTCGCAACCTAATTGTTCGATGCCCTGTGCTTGTGTGACCCGCACCTAACCCGCCCTGCTGCAGCCCGCGCCCACCCTTTCTTCCGGGGTCCTTTTATAGACCCGTGCCACCCTGCAGATGACATCACAATGATGTAACAAAAGGGGCGGGGCGAGCAGACGCGAGACTATAAAACCGGAAGTTGGATGCCGGCATTTGAACGTGGCGGGCAGGGAGGGCAGGAGAAGAGCTCAACCCGCACCCGCCCGCCACCCACGAGGAGCAGTGCGAGGTCGACCCAAACCCGCCCGTCCCGCGGGTATTGGGTCGGCCCGCACATCACTATTGTGTAGTGTGGAAAACACATTGTCGAGGGGGAAGAGTGGGAGGGGAGATGAGTCGCTGGTCTTCGACCATCTCCTGAGCTCCATTGTTCAGTCTGAAGGTGCACTGAGTCTGTGTGCAAGGGTGCCTGCCCGAAGTTGGGCGAGTGGGCGGGGCAAGCACAAGCAGCCCTGAGAAGGACCCAGGCTTGATTGACATTTTTATCTTATAGGGTTACTTGATTAATTAGCCTTTAAAAATTACCTAATCTATTACTTTATACTCAATCCATCAATTCTCCACATTATTAGTTAAAATTTGCATATTTGTTACATATATATAGGGAGGTTTTTTTTTTTATACAATTTGTATATATCAAGAAGGTATATTGTACATAAGTTTAGATAAAGACCTCCTAAAAAGGACCTTAGATTGAAGTCTATGTTGAGGCTCTTAGGTTCCAGTGTTCCCATTTTATATATCCTTCTGCTTTCGCATCTTCTACAATGTTTCCCCCCTCCACTTTCTGGTTAATGCCTCCACACCCCAATATGTTAGACCCTTGGGGTTACATCTATGTGCCGCCTTAAAATGTTTATATACACTATGGGTTTATATACCTTTCTCTATATTTCTCAGATGTTCCCCAATTCAACTTATTTTGTCGTTTGAACCCTCATCAACTTATTTTGTCGTTTGAATACTAAGCTCAAGGAGAACGAGCCTTCCTGTGGGTCGGTTTTAAAAGGGGATTTCCAGAAACTGATTTCCAGTGCACTTACCCTTTACTCAGAAGCTCTAGTCTAGTGAGAAAGCAAGGAGCTTTTAGGGCTCTTACAGACCAGTTAGAGTTACTTTCCGGTTTCATTCGTTCAGCCGCAGGGGAGCGCAGGAGTAGATGCACTGATTTCTTTTCAATGGGGCTGTACTCACACAGACGCATGTAAGCGCCGAACGCATTTTGGGATGCAGCATGTTGCATTTTACCTGCAATCGGTGCTTACATGCATCTGTGTGAGTACAGCCCAATTGAAAACAATTCATTGCATCTACTCCTTGCGCTCCCCTGCGGCTGAACACATGAAACCAGAACGCAGGGGAGCGCAGGTAAAAACGCTCGCCTGTAAGAGCCCTTAAGCCCCAGCCCATTAACATACACCTGTAATCATACCTTGTTTTAATGGCTCAATGTCAGCTATAGGCAATTTTTGGCTGCAATTTGTGCACAAAACACAGAAAAAAATCACCAGCGCTCAGTCTAACCCATACTGTGGCATTGACCAGCTGCTAGAAGCACCTTGCCAGTGCTCGGTCTAACCCACAATCTGGAGTTGACCAGCTGCTATAAACGATTTGAAGCCAATAATTGTACACAATGAGAAAGAGAAAAATTGCCGGCACATGGTTTGCCTTTAAAAACAATTATTACAAAAAATGAGGTGTTAGTACCACACATTGGCCAACATATGTAAGCTGTCACGGAGCCGGGATTGGGCAGGTATGGGACATCGGGGTGCAGAAATAGGCATATTGGGCAATTGTAAGCTGTGGGAGATGAGAGGGAATGTTTAAAAAGGAGTTTTTTTTAGCGAACCACTTTAGGGAGGGAAGGAGAAGATTCTTCTTATTTCTGGGGAACAATCTAAAAACAACTGAATTGAAGAAATTATTTGGCAGATGAACAATTTTATTGCCGGTAAATTAGTAATACCAGCCCCGGTTCTAGCTGGTGTTTTTCTTGCTAGCCCAGTCAAATATCAGCTGTGTGGCAACCTTAGGGGCTATACCTATTTTCACTTGGCATTGTATAAAATAAAATGCTATCAGGACATTTATAAGTATTCTTTTGTGTTTGAGTTGTTATTGGTAAGGGATTTCTCCCTACCAAGTCCTCGTACATACTGTATACCGTATACCAGGTAGTAAACTAAAATACATAGGAAGTTTCCTGCTATCGATTGCGGGGTAATGTCTGTACATATTTTGTCCAGGTAGCAAAGAAGGTAGTTACTTAGTGCTCTATGTTCAAGGTGGCTTCCAGCCAATCCATGTGATAGGCAAAATCAAGCTTAGTAATCGTCATTTCAAGTGATGGGGGGAGGGTTGATATCCAGGAATACTGTGTCTCCCAAGATTGCCCACAAAGATGTGATATGTATCTGAAAATGTAGCGTGAATTTACAATAGGAGGTGACAGTCTCCCAGAATTGTTTGATCAATGGATAAGACCATAGACAGTGGTAAATATCAAAATAAGCAATCGTTTGGGTTATCGATTTACTCTGATAGTATGTTACAAATCACTATTTGTGCATAAAGCCTAATTTGGAGATATATTTGTTAAAGAATGAAATGGGGAAAGTATAAATGAGAGAATCCTTTAAACTAGGCTTGTTGAACCAGAGGGGTAGTTGAAAATAAAACAATTTCTCTTTGTCAGAGTTTTGACATTTGCTTATACAATCACCCCAACAAAGAATATTTGTAGGGGAATTGAGATGTTGTAACCAATTAATATTTTTTCTTTTCCATTTAGGAGACTGGAGGCTAAGCCGAGCAGAGGAGACTCACGTTCCTTGATAAAGGGGAAGGAAAGTCTTTTTAACTTGTGGGTGCCACAATTTAGGCATCCCAAGTGATTTTATTTACTTAACTGATAACCCAGGCTGCTGCTCCTGTCAACAGAAAACTGCACCGGCCTAGTGTTCTTCCAGAGATCACCACAGAGTGATTCTCTTTTTCCACTTCTTCAGACATAACTGCATAGTGGTGTGAAATAGCTGTTTTTTTCTGTTGTTAAAGTATGGCTTTTCACTCTGCTGTGTATGCACAGCTGCGGGAATAAAGAATAAGCATGAACAGGATCCCTCTGTGTAGCTCACTGGGCCTCTGCAGTTTTCTGTTGATAGGAGCAGCAGCCCTGGGTAGATACAATCACTTAGAGCTGCCTAACTTTTGGTACCTTCAAGTAAAAAACTTGCTTCTCCTTTAAAGGTAAGTAAGGGTAACCTGATAATCATATTTATGTAATCAGTATAGTATTTGCCATACTATAAAATTGTTTCTATAAACTTGGTTATCTTTAATTTCAGAGGGGTGTTTTTTGAATTGTTCATTAAGCATTTCTAATATATTTTCTTTAGATTGTGTAGTTATTTTTAGATCTATATTAATATATTTGTCATTTTCAGAGATGTGCCTGGTTAATGCTGACTAGTTAAATCTCTGTAACCAGGTACCCCAAGACCATCATTTATTTTTGGACAATAACATCAAAAAAATTAAAATGTAACAAAGTAATAACAATTTGATGAACTGTGGCCCTACATTGATAGCACTGATGTGTTTGTTTTAGAAACACTACTAAAGTTTATACAATCAACCTGCTGTGTAGCCATGGGGGCAGCCATTCAAAGCTGGAAAAAAGAAAAAAGGCACAGGTTTACATAGCAGATAACAGATAAACTATGTAGAATACAATGGGATTCTACAGAACTTTTCTGTTATCTTCTATGTCACCCGTACCTCTTATCCTTTTTTCAGACTGAATGGCTGTCCCCATGTTTATCTGTATAAACTATAGTAGCCTTTCTGAAGCAAACACACCAGTTTTACCAGTACAGGGCAACAGTACATTACATTTTAATTAATTGTAAACACTTTTTTAGTTTCGGTAGAACAATTTTTTTGATTTTTTCCCTTTCCAAATGAATTAAAAGTATTGAGCAAATTCACCATAGGATAGATGCATTTAAGAAAGATCAACATTTTTTAGAAGGCAGTCCTTCCTTTTAAATTTAATGGTGCATTTTTCTGTTTATTATAAAAATGTGCCATCTTTTTTTTATCATTGGAAGTCATCAAAAATAGAGCCAATAAAGATCTGCTGGAAGTTATATACCTAGATTTTTGATTTTAGGATTGTTTCTTTTCGATACCTAGTTGCAATAGGACTTCAGCAGAAGAAAGGCCTTATATATTTATTAGTTCAGTCTTTTGGGTTTAAACCCAGAAATAGACTCAAAGTTTGTAATATTGAGAAGATATTTTTATATTATGAGAAGGATTTTTCACAATTAAGAAAACTCAAATGCTGGTAAACACACGGATAGATTATTAATATCCAGAGCAGGTAATCAGGAGGACATCTTGAGATATCTGATGAGGGATTCCAATGTTATGTTGAACAGTAGGAGTGAGAGAGGCCAACCCTGTCCAGTCCCTCTTTTTAGGTGGATTACTCCTCATATTTCATCAGCTGCGATTTTATGTCTCTTCGAAGAAGTGTATAGCAGCTGAAAAATATTCCATCACTAGCAGATTCCATAGCGGGCACTATTGCTACTTCTATTGCGAAAGCCATGTCAAAGGTTCAGGAGGTTCCAGTGGAAAAACACAAGCGCACACTATCTAAGCGTGACGATATACCCTCCCGCACTTCTCACTCTCCGGATGTATCTGAAAGTTAGGGATCCAACAGGGAGGTATTTTCGTCCCCTGCCCAATCAGAAGATGACGACAACGATGAGGAAGAAAATACCAGAGAGAAGGATACCTCTCACGACATTGACGGCATTATCATGGCCGTCATTGAGGTGCTAAAGCTTGACTCCAACGCAATTCCTCATATCATAAAGGTCTTTTTAAAAGAAAGAAAAAAATCTGCAACCTGCTTTCCCTCGCATGAACAGCTGACAGCGGTAATCCAGGATGAGTGGCATATACCAAAAAGGGCTTTTCAGGCATCACGCAGGTTCTCCAAGTCCTACCCCTTTCAAAGGAGTTTGTGGAGAAATGGTCCGTTCCACCACTAGTAGATGCGCCAGCCTCACACCTTTCCAAAACAACTACTCTACCAGTCATGGACACAGCCACCTTCAAGGATACTACAGAGAAGAGGTTGGAAGGATCCCTAAAAGCGATCTTCTCAGTTGCAGGATCAGCTCTTCGGCCATCCCTAGCCTCAGCATGGGTGAACAGGGCCATAGAAGCATGGGCAACCTCGCTCATACTGGGCACACCCCAGGTAGAACTCATTCACACTGCTCGTTGCATAGCAGAAACCAATGCATTCTTATGCAAAGCAGTTCTGGACACGGCATAGCTCATAGAACGTACCTCGGAGCAGCACCGCGGACCTTATGGCTAAAGAACTGGTCATCCGGCATCAGTTCCAAGAAATTCTTTACAATTTTACCCTTGAAGGGTCTTCGACTATTTGGGGAAAAAATTATCAGGCAACAGGGGGTAGGAGCACTTTTCTACCACAGTCCAAATAACGTTCCGCCTCAGCCCCCTGTAGGGGGTGATTTTTTTTCGTGGCCAAAGCAGCAGGTCAACAAAAAAATCAAACTCTCCATTCAGGTCATCCTTTAGCTCCAAACCATCAGACAAACCTCGTTCAGAATGGAAACCGAACAAGCCCCAAGGCAAGGTCACCCATGACAAGCCCTCATCGGCATGGCTGGGCACTCCCTCCGAGGTCACAAAGCACATAGGGGGACAGCTTCTCCAATTCTAGGAGGCGTGGCTATGCCACTCTTTAGATTCCTGGGTGAAGGAAATAGTCACAGACGGCTATCACCTGGACTTCACTTCTCTTCCCCACAGGAGATTCTTCATTTCAAAAGTCCCGTCCACTCCAAGCAGAGCTCAGGCCTTCCAGGAATGTGTCAGATGTCTTTGGGACCTAGGGGTTATCGAACCAGTCCCATCACAAACGAGATTTTACGACTACAACTCCAATCTCTTCATAGTTCCAAAGAAGGACAACACATTCAGACCGGTGCTGGACCTCAAAGAATTGAACCTCTTGATCAGATTTGTGCAGTTGAAGAAGGAAACCTTGTGCTCCATAATCTGGGGAATGGAACCAGGACAACTGCTGGTGTCCTTGGGCATCAAAGACACTTTTCTCTGTCGTCTCTGGGGGACACAGGGACGCTAGGGGTTAAGCTCCATCCTCCAGGAGGCAGGACACTTATGAAAAATGTAAGGGGCGTGACTGGAGAGCCAGCTTGACCCCACACACTTACTGTACTAATCAGTTTTTTAAGTGTCCTGCTGTCAGGAGGATTGATTTTATCTGATGGGGAATAATTTGCTTTCTTCATCAAGAACACTACATCTGACCAAGTCAATCCCAGAAGCAGGCGTAACCCTGGCATTCTAGAGGGTGATTTCTACGTGGGAATCCACCGTGGGGTAGGTTTCCCAGCCCGAAAAAGGCTGGATGCAACCCCCCAGACGTTCCCGTTCCTACTTGGAGCACACGGTGGAAGAGGCTGATTTACAGAGGGGACTCTCAGGTAAGAGTTCACCCTTCCTGCCTATCCAGCACGTTACAGGCTTCGGTCCCATTCAGGTAACCACGGCTGACATTAAGGCAAAACAAAACCCCCACTTCTCCTCTCTCTACAACGGGGTGCTACTGACAGCTGTATCCCACCCCCCTCTAAAAGTAAGGTGACTATCGCTCACTAGAAGGGACTTGCGCATTTCATCGCAGCCCTGCGGTCCGCGCAGCTTTCCTCTACTCTTCGCATTCAAAGAGGAAAGGGCGCGCGGCTGCAGGGAGGTGGTCGGCACGGGCAACAGCGCCTCGAGGTGCACGCAATTGCGTGGGCGCCATTTTGGTTGAGGGAAGGTGAATCGAAGCACGCCAATTACACGGGCGCCATTTTAAACTGCCTTAACGCCACTATACACTGTTACAACAGCCGACCCACGCTCCAGTGCACCTATACAATCAGCGCAGTGACAAGCAACGGTGCTCACATCCTTGGTCGGCGGATTAACCCGTTCCTCACCAGGGGGGGCTGCAAGGGACAGACTTCAACAGTCTACAACAGTTTTTCCCTCATATCTGCAGGATGGCAGAAGGTAAGGCAGGGGGATTATTCCCTAGGGTAGGGGGAAAAGCCCCAACAACGGCGCAGGTCTCCCACTTTGCCTGCACAAAATGCCAAGCAAAATTTTTGGGGGGCCAGAATGAGTCGCTGTGCAGATCCTGCTCTGGGGGACAAATTAATCCCTTACAGCACCAACCTCAGGTAGCAACCAATGATTCACAGGGCAATTCTCAAAATACAGGAGACACTGCCACACAAGACGCAATAGTACCACCCTGGGCCATACACCTTTCTTAATCCTTGGCATCCTTATAGGGACTTCCAGCTATTGCTGATAACCTGGGAAAGGTACTTTCAAAACTTAACCAAAAACACACAGGCAAGCGAAAAAGAGCAGATAGCCCTAAAACCCTTGCTACCTCACACATTTTTTCTGATGTATCATCAGAAGATCAGGACTCTTCCCAGTCGGAGGGGGAACTTCCTCAGTCTAATGCATCTTCAGAAGATGACGAGAATCAAGGGGAAAGCAACCAAAAGGAAACGCAACATGATATTGATGGCATTATTAAGGGAGTACTCGAGATACTTAATATCACGGCGTCACCAGATGAAAAGGCTCAGACCACAGGCCTTTTTAAACGAAAACAAAATCTACATCTTGTTTCCCCGCACATTACCAATTGACAAACCTTATTCAAGACGAATGGAATTTTCCGGAACGAAAATTTCAAGCCGCTAAAAAATTCTCTAAGTCCTATCCATTCCCTAAGGATGTAGTGGATAAATGGTTCAATCCCCCATCCGTGGATGCACCAGTTTCCCGATTGTCGAAATCTACTACCCTGCCGGTTACCGATGCCGCTGCATTCAAAGATCCAGCAGACAGGCGAATGGAAGGCACCCTGAGAGCTCTCTATTCAACCTCAGGAGCTGCATTACAACCGTTACTGGCTTCAGCATGGGTATCCAGGGCCATACAAGCCTGGGCTGAGGCCCTTCTCAAAGATGTGCAAGAAGGAGTACCCAGATCCGAACTCACTGCATCCATCCTATCAATCGTGGATGCTTCAGCTTAACTGTGTGACGCCACACTAGACGCTGCACAAACCACAGCTAGAGCATCAGCACTATCAATATCAGCAAGGCGGATTCTATGGCTTAAGAGTTGGTCAGCAGATCTCAGCTAAAAGAAATCCCTCACATCACTTCCATTCAAGGGAAAACGGTTGTTCGGCGAAGAACTTGAAAAGATCATTTCCCAAGCCACTGGGGGTAAGAGTACCTTCCTTCCGCAGTCCAAAAGCAGGCCAACTAACACCCCTAGAAAAGGACGGTTTTTTCGAGGCCAAAGCGGACGTTTTCCCAGAAGGAATCATTCTCCACCTAGATCACACTTTCGCTCCAAGCCAAGTGACAGAGGTCGGCCAACATGGAAGTCTAACAAAACCCACAACAAGCCGACACACGAGAAATCGTCAACAGCATGACGGCCCACTCCCTCCGGAATCACAGGAACAAATAGGGGGCAAATTACTGCGATTCCGGGAGGCATGGATCCAGCACTCTTCAGATGCCTGGGTCAAAGAGATAGTATCAGAGGGGTACCACATAGATTGCCTCAGTCTTCCCCCCAACAAATTTTTCATGTCCAGAGTTCCCTCCAACAGCATCAAGGCTCAAGCTTTCCTAAAATGCATCTCCAGTTTGGAACTATCAGGAGTCATAGTGCCTGTGCCCTCTCAAGAAAAATTCTCTGGTTTTTACTCCAATCTATTCATCGTCCCAAAGAAGGACGGATCATCCAGACCGGTGCTAGATCTAAAATTGCTGAACAGATTTGTCCGTTCGACCCGATTCAAAATGGAAACCCTGTGATCAGGGGAATGGAGAAGGATCAACTAATGATGTCATTGGACATAAAAGATGCATATCTCCACGTCCCAATCTGGCCTCACCATCACTGATTCCTACGGTTCGCATTTGCCAACAAGCACTACCAGTTTGTAGCTCTACCTTTCGGATTATCGACAGCACCACAAGTGTTCACCAAACTGATGACGATCTCGGCGGCGGCTCTAAGACTAAGGGGAATTTCAATCACTCCCTATCTCGACGGCTTACTCATAAAAGCCAGATCAGTGGAAAGAGCAAAAGAAGACCTTCATCTAGCGATCTCGTTGCTACAAAGTTTCGGATGGACCGTGAATTGGTCAAAATCCAATCTACAACCCAGTCACCAAATGACCTTTTTGGGGATGGAATTCAACACGATCACACAAGTAGTCTGTCTTCCTCTCGACAAACAGAAAAGACTCAGAGACCAGATAAAACGCCTACTTCACGCACAAAAGATAACGATTCAGGCCGCAATGAGAGTATTGGGGGTCATGGTCTCAGTCATCGAGGCGGTACCGTTTGCACAGATACACCTTCGACCACTCCAGACGAACATATTAGCCGTCTGGAAAGGGGGACCACTCACCCGAACATTCTTCCTATCCCAACCGACCAGGAATTCTCTCCTCTGGTGGCTAAAACCCGACAACCTCAACACCGGTCAGTCATGGGCGACACCAGACTGGAACGTCATAGCCACAGACGGCAGTCTGCAAGGTTGGGGAGCGACATGGACCAACCTATCAGCACAAGGGTTTTGGTCAGCAGACGAAACAAAACTCCCAATAAATATACTGGAATTAAGAGCTGTGAGACTGGCACTCAACGAGTGGACACAACCGCTACGAATAAAACCAGTACGAGTACAAATCAACAATGCCACAACAGTGGCATACATAAATCGACAAGGTGGAACCCGCAGCAAGGCGGCACTAGCAGAGGCTCAACAAATATTACATTAGGCAGAAACCAACAGAGTGACGCTGTCCGCAATCCACATACCCGGGATAGCCAACACCAAAGCGGACTACCTCAGCCGCAATCAGTTGGAGCCCGGAGAATGGGAATTACATCCGGAGGTTTTTGCAGAGTTAGTGCATCGCTGGGGTCAACCACAGATAGACCTCATGGCCTCAAAACGCAATCACAAAGTACCAGCATATTTTGCTCGATGTCGAGATCCGGCAGCACAAGGAACAGACGCAATGACTCAAGACTGGCGGTTCGATCTAGCCTACGTATTTCCACCTCTACCCATGTTACCCAGGGTGTTAAAGAAGATCAGACAGTCGCAAGTCACAGTAATCGTAGTGGCACCATATTGGCCACGACGGACATGGTTCTCAGATCTACAGGACATGTCGGTAGATCAACCAATGCACTTGACCCAACGGTCGGATCTCCTCCTTCAAGGGCCAATAGCCCACCACAACCCAGGGCTGTTTCTTTTGACGGGGTGGCTATTGAATCCGACATCTGGAGAAGACAGGGGCTATCAGAAGATGTAATTTCTACAATGTTGAAAGCCCGAAAAGCAACATCGTCCAAATCTTATCATAGGATTTGGCACTCCTACCATACCTGGTGCTGTGAAGGGGGTCTACCTTTTCGAGAACTTGACATTCCCAGGATATTATCTTTTCTTCAGAGAGGAATCCGACTAAATCTCAAGCTAAGTTCGATTAAGGTCCAGATCTCAGCCTTATCGGTTCTTTTTCAGACAAGACTAGCACTCCATGGATCAATAAAGACCTTCGTACAGGGAGTACAACACATAAGACCCCCGTTCCGTTCCCCAGTACTAGGGTGGGACCTAAACCTAGTACTTGAGGCACTGCTTGATCCGCCCTTTGAACCCATGGGATCCACTTCAGAATCACAACTGACCAAGAAGGTACTATTCCTAGTGGCAATATCATCAGCAAGACGAGTGTCCGAACTGAGCGCACTTTCATGTGATGAACCTTTCCTGATTTTCCACAAAGACAAAGCTGTTCTACGGACATTACCTTCCTTCCTACCAAAGGTAGTATCCAATTTTCACGTTAATCAGGAAATTGCAGTACCGACGCTGTGTCCGGATCCCAAGAACGAAAAGGAACGTCGACTACACAAGCTGGACGTAGTCAGAGCACTCCGTTGGTATGTTGAACGTTCAAAGCACTTTAGACGTTTTAGATCATTTTTCCTACTACCAGTGGGACCTAAAAGAGGTCAAGCAGCTTCTAAGGAAACCTTAGCACGATGGATTAAAGAAACCATTCGGCAGGCCTATCTCTCAAAAGGGAAGGCCCCGCCACTGTCTGTTCGAGCCCACTCAACGAGGGCAGTCGGAGCATCATGGGCATTGCGCAATTCTGCCTCAGTGGAGCAGATCTGCAGAGCGGCCACCTGGTCCTCAGTTCACACATTTTCGAAATTCTACAACATTGACACCTACTCCTCAGCTGAGGCGGCGTTTGGCCGTAAAGTACTACACTCAGTGGTACAGTAATAGGGTCAATTCATCCATTACAAATTCAATTCCCACCCGTTGTTTTGGGGCTGCTTTGTTAAGTCCCCTAGCGTCCCTGTGTCCCCCAGAGACGACAGAGAAAACAGGATTTTTAATACTCACCGTTAAATCTGTTTCTCTGTAGTCGATAGGGGGACACAGGGCTTCCCGCCCTCTTGTGAAGTTGTTGACCACGTTGGTCTAATGGGAATATTCTTCTGTTTTACCTTTATGCTATTGTTCTTAGTTTTATGGAGTTAAATATAGCAGTATCTTTGGTACAAACTGATTAGTACAGTAAGTGTGTGGGGTCAAGCTGGCTCTCCAGTCACGCCCCTTAAATTTTTCATAAGTGTCCTGCCTCCTGGAGGATGGAGCTTAACCCCTAGCATCCCTGTGTCCCCCTATCGACTACAGAGAAACAGATTTAACGGTGAGTATTAAAAATCCTGTTATCTCCATGTCCCCATCTGGCCACCCCACCACCAGTACCTCCGATTTGCCTTTGGCAAGCGGCATTTCCAGTTTGTAGTACTCCCGTTCAGGCTAACCTCGGCGCCATCCATCACACGGATGATTTTCCTCGAGTTGGAATGCGACACGCTGGAACCAAGAGTGTTCCTACCACAAGAGAAGCAACTCAAGCTCCGCAACCAGATTCAGCATTCCAGACATTCTCTCCTTTTTACAAGAGGGATGGACATAGGCCTTAAAGGAACAGTAACGCTAAAAAAAATCTACCCTGCATAAAGTGTATTAATAGCAATTCTTTATTAAAAAAATACTGTTAGAAAACACTGCTTCCTGTCTACTGGAGAACGGCGATATGGCGACTCACTCTGCAGCTCTGCACTCCGCATCTTCTCGGTAAACCGACTTCTGCCAAAACCGGAAGTTATGAATCCGGAGCCCACAGGCTTGTGGCCAGTTACATAGGTGAGATCCTGGCAGCCTAAAGCCCCTGTCCGACCCATTATCTCCCTGGGCAGCAGCTCGTCTGCCCTCCCTGGGGGCATCCGTTCATCCCCCGACCCCCCTCCAGAAGAGAAGTGAGCAAGAGGAGCAGATCTGCACTACTCTCTTGGATTTACCTGTACAGCTCTGCCTCGCGATGGGATCTCAGAAAGGATTTGTGCCTCCAGTTGTTGTTGATCGGTGGTTCGATGCGGGGGGGAAAGAGCAGAGAGAGCACAACAGGCACAGTGACTGCAGCTCCGCGCAGGATAATAGTGCTCTTCATCATTGCCGACCTTTCTCTCCTCTGCCCTGTAAATCAACTGATTAGCTGAGGAACCCTCTGTAAATCGTTGATTGTTGAAATAGTGTTACTGTTCTCTCTACCTCTCTGTGTCCGTTTACTTGGTACCAACTGAGTTGAATAGGAAAGTACTAGGGGTAAAGCTGGAACATCCAGGCATGCCCTCTTTTTCTTATCCAATCAAGTGTCCTGCCTCCAGGAGGATGGAGCTTAACCCCACTGGTCTCATGTGTCCCCCTGTCGACTACAGAGAAACGGATTTACCAGTAGGTTAGTGATGTGCGGGTAGGCCCAATACCTGCGGGTTTACACATGGGTCTGGCGGGTTCGGCCCCGCTCCTCCATTTGTGGGTGGGAGCTACTGACTTCCTGCTTGATTTTGTAAAGATGCTCGCCTCCTGCGCCTCCCCTTTTGTGACGTCATCAGCTGGGCGGGTTATGGTAAAACCCGACCCGCACATCACTACGGTAGGTACATAAATCCTATTACAAGTGCCAATTACAACCAGTGCCTTTATTTTTAACCTATTTTGCAATGTAGATAATCTTTATACTAGTACTTCCCAGATCTTCCTTTTTCAAGGCTCTTCTTTCCAGGGGTGATATGCTTCAGAGGAGTTTTAATAAACCATTTTGGGATCTGTTATCACCTTAGTAAGAGAAATTAGGCTTGATGTCAAAGGTTGTTTTGAGAAACAACGGTATTAAGCAAATGGGTCAAAAAAAGAGAAATTCAATTGATTAACTATTTGTTAAAGGGGTTGTTCACCTTTTAACATCTGTTCAAACATAAACAGTCTGGGTCATTTAAGCATTTTACTTAATCATCTTTATTATTTAAAAAACTTTTTTTTAAATTACAGATCACTTTAGCTGCAGGTCAGAAGCTCTTAAAGAGATACTGACACCAGAATTTAAACTATTTTTTACATCTGTCATAATATTGCCTTTGAAAGCTACTTATAACTTTGCCATAAAGTATTTGCACAATGCTTTTACAGTACCTGTCTGATGCCCCATGTTCCTATATGAGGGGGCTGCCATATTTGTGCAGCAGTAGCCCATTAGCATTAGAAACTTTAACTGACAGGCTGAGATGGTACAGTCAGGTTGGCAAAACAGTCAGGTTTAGAAACTTCAACTTACTTACAAAAACAATACTCTCCACAAAAAAACGATCAACATGACCTATAGGTAACTTTTAATATACATTCATATTTTAAAAAGTAGTTTTTAGTGTCAGTATCACTTTAAGTTTCTTTCTGTTCTCCACTTAGGGAGGGGATCTCTCACATCTTTGCCTGTGTGATGTGATGAAAGCCCAAGGAGGAAGTTCTGGACTGAAGAGCTACTGCACATTCCTTTCCTCTCCTGCTTCATTTGCATGTCTTCGACCCAACTGGCTGGCAAGATTTTACATAAGAGAATTAATTTAATTTATGTTCCAGAATATGACTTTGATTTTATCATTATAAACAATTGAAATGTACTATGCCACAAAAGAGATCATATTCAGTTAATCTATCCATAGAAAAAAATATATATATATAAATGTCAGCACAAAAGAAACCAAAAATAAACATTAAGAAACATGTTCTGCATTCTCTAATGAACCAGTGTGGCAGAAGATTTAGGGGTAGATTTATTAAAATGTGAGATCAGAGCTCACCACAAAAAAAATACAGTTCACCATTTGATAAATACACTTATAGGAATGACTAGAAAGGGGATGAGTTTTTTTGTGGTGAGCTCTGATGTCACATTAAGGGGCCTATCTATTATGCTGTGTAAATGGAGTCTTGTCAAAAAAGGTGATAAGTGTGAAGACACGCAGAGCTACTAGTAGCAGCTACTTGCCGCATCGACAAAATAGACAATAGTGATTATTGGCTTAGCTAAGACACTACATGTGTTTTAGCAGAAGCAAGTCTTAGGGGCACATTTACAAAGCTCGAGTGAAGGATTCGAATTAAAAAAACTTCGAATTTCGAAGTGTTTTTTTGGCTACTTCGACCATCGAATGGGCTAGTTCGACCTTCGACTACGACTTCGACTACGAATCGAACGATTCGAACTAAAAATCGTTCGACTATTCGACCATTCGATAATCGAAGTACTGTCTCTTTAAGAAAAATTCGACCCCCTAATTCGACAGCTAAAAGCTACCGAACTCAATGTTAGCCTATGGGGAAGGTCCCCATAGGCTTGCCTGCGTTTTTTTGATCGAAGGATATTCCTTCGATCGTTGGATTAAAATCCTTCGAATCGTTCGATTCGAAGGATTTAATCGTTCGATCGCAGGATTTGCGCTAAATCGTTCGACTTCGATATTCGAAGTCGAACGATTTTAGTTGCTGGTCGAATATCGAGGGTTAATTAACCCTCGACATTCGACCCTTAGTAAATCTGCCCCTTAGTATTGTCTATGGCAGGATAATTTTTTGGCTTTTTGTAGCTGCTACTAGTGGCCCTGTGTGTTTTCACCCTAAACGTTGTGTAAAATAAACAGCAAATTCCTCAACATTTGTGCGCCTTCCAAATTCCACATTTGGCGGCATTAGAAAAGTAGAATGCATGATAAGTGCACCTTTTTCCTTTTGATGTGTGGTGAATTTGAATGTTGTTTCTTTGCTGTATTTTTACACAACCGTAAATATTCCCCGTAGTGTCAGTCAATCGTTCAAGTGTCCATTGCTAATTGATGTGAAAGGGATATGCTCTTAGTCAGAGAGGATCTGGATAATTGGCTATATATATTTTTCATTGTCCTTTTATTTGATAAGGCTGAGAACTCTGCTCCCTGAATATCGCATAATCATCTTTTGGTAGGGAGTCATCAGTTACCAGAGAGAGAGTCTGATAGTAATAAAGCAAGCAAGTCTTTATAAAGTTCAAGAATGCCTTTGAAACATACATTTTATCTTCTGGACCTGTTTTCCCAATACTTAGCTTTTCTTGCTAACTGTTTAAACTTTTTTTCCTAGATACAACAATTTATTTTTTGTGGAGGAAGAGTTATCTTCTTTGAAAGGAATGCTGTCTTCCATCTCTAAAACAGTCATTTTGGAGGTAGGTAGGACAGTTGATTATTTATATAACTCTGTAACCTATCTCTTGCTTTCTATACATAATTCTCAATAGTCATGTCAGCTGTCTAGCTATAATTCAACTGTTTTTGCATGACATGACATGTGGGAGAGACTTATAATTGCACGTTGTCTGTTGGTGTCTTATATTTTATGCAGTTCTTAACACAGATTATACCCCATTCACATCTGTCCCTGCCCCACAGGAACTTACAATATAAACTTCCTATCACATTCATTCACAGTTAAGTCAGTTATATGTTAATCATATCACACACACACACACAGAGTTTACAATCTAAAGATCCTATCCTTTCATACATAGTAGGGTCAGTTGTAGCGTGTGGGTTGTATAAAGGAGTGATTGGAAACAATGTGGATTTAGTGAATCTGGTGTTTGAACTACTGAATTACATACTAGTGAAGAAGCACAGAATGCTAAGGTGTTTTACTCATTGCATGTTGGGAGGGACACCGTGATCGATAAAGCCTGGCTTTACCCCTCAATAGAGCAGTGAAACCCTTTATCAGACGGGATAGTAGCGAACAGCTTAGCTTCTGGCTTGTGAGTGCTAAAGGGTTTTTACCTTACAAGATACATAATCATTAGAAAAGGTCCTTTTACAGATTATACATCATTCACATCAGTCCCTGACCCACGTGAAGAGCTTACAATCTAAGTATCCTATTATGTTCATTCACAGTAAGGCCAGTTATTTCTCAATCATATGGCTCACACACACACACACACTTCGTGCAGATGTTCCAGAGAGTTTACATCATTCACATAAATCCCTGCCCCACGGGGGGAGTTTAAAATCTAAGGATTCCTATCACATTCATAGACAGAAGGGTCAATTATAGGTTGTGTAACTGAGTGAGTGCAATCAATTTTGATGATTTTGTGAATCTGGTGTTTGAAAGATCCTATCACATTTATACACATAACGGTCAGTTGTAGTGTGTGGGTTGTATAACGGAGTAATTGGAACCAAGGTGCATGATTTAGTGAATCTGGTGTTTGAACTACTGAATTGCATAGTAGTGAAGAAGCACAGAATGCTAAGGTGTTTAACTCATTGCATGTTGGGAGGGACACCCTGATTGATAAAGCCTGGCTTTACCCCTCAATAGAGCAGTGATACCCCTCATCCTTCATGCTCCGAGTGAACAGGCACTACTGTCTGTCTTCCGTAATGAGGTATGCCTTCTTCCCCACATTACAGTCGAGCGTGCACTACCAGACGGGACAGTAGCGAAGAGCTTAGCTTCTGGCTTGTGAGTGTGGAAGGGTTTTTACCTTACAAGGTACATAATCATTAAAACAACTCATTGCATTGCACAGATTATACATCATTCACATCAGTCCCTGGCCCACGGGGGGAGCTTACAATCTAAGGATCCTATCACATTCATACACAGAAGGGTCAGTTGTAGGTTTAGGTTGCATAACGGAGTGATTGGAACCAAGGTGCATGATTTAGTGAATCTGGTGTTTGAACTACTGAATTGCATAGTAGTGAAGAAGCACAGAATGCTAAGGTGTTTAACTCATTGCATGTTGGGAGGGACACCCTGATTGATAAAGCCTGGCTTTACCCCTCAATAGAGCAGTGATACCCCTCATCCTTCATGCTCCGAGTGAACAGGCACTACTGTCTGTCTTCCGTAATGAGGTATGCCTTCTTCCCCACATTACAGTCGAGCGTGCACTACCAGACGGGACAGTAGCGAAGAGCTTAGCTTCTGGCTTGTGAGTTGCGAAAGGGTTTTTACCTTAGAAGATATACAATCATTAAAAAAGTCCTACCTTCTGTTCTTCAAATGTGCCATCGTCATTTGTTCCATGTCATCTGGCTTCCTCTTCTTATTTCTATAGCTCCGTCACATTTTATGCAGTGCATTTTACAGATTATACATCATTCACATCAGTCCCTGCCCCACTAGGAGAGCTTACAATCTAAGGATTCTATTACGTTCATTCACAGTAAGGTCAGTTATTTGTCAATCATATCGCTCACACACACACTTCATGCAGTGGTTTCCAGAGAGTTTACATCATTCACGTCTGTCCCTGCCCCACAGGGGGAGCTTACAATCTAAAGATCCTATCACATTCATACACAGAAGGGTCAGTTGTAGTGTGTGGGTTGTATAACGGAGTGATTGGAACCAAGGTGCATGATTTAGTGAATCTGGTGTTTGAACTACTGAATTGCATACTAGTGAAGAAGCAGAGAATGCTAAGGTGTTTAACTCATTGCATGTTGGGAGGGACACCCTGATTGATAAAGCCTGGCTATACTCCTCAATAGAGCAGTGATACCCCTCATCCTTCATGCTCCGAATGAACAGGCACTACTGTCTGTCTTCCGTAATGAGGTATGCCTTCTTCCCCACATTACAGTCAAGTGTGCACTACCAGACGGGACAGTAGCGAAGAGCTTAGCTTCTGGCTTGTGATTGTGGAAGGGTTTTTACCTTACAAGGTACATAATCATTAAAACAACTCATTGCATTGCACAGATTATACATCATTCACATCAGTCCCTGGCCCACGGGGGGAGCTTACAATCTAAGGATAGTATCACATTCATAGACAGAAGGGTCAGTTGTAGGTTTAGGTTGCATAACGGAGTGATTGGAACCAAGTTGCATGATTTAGTGAATCTGGTGTTTGAACTACTGAATTGCATAGTAGTGAAGAAGCACAGAATGCTAAGGTGTTTAACTCATTGCATGTTGGGAGGGACACCCTGATTGATAAAGCCTGACTTTACCCCTCAATAGAGCAGTGATACCCCTCATCCTTCATGCTCCGAGTGAACAGGCACTACTGTCTGTCTTCCGTAATGAGGTATGCCTTCTTCCCCACATTACTGTCGAGCGTGCACTACCAGACGGGACAGTAGCGAAGAGCTTAGCTTCTGGCTTGTGAGTGTGGAAGGGTTTTTACCTTACAAGGTACATAATCATTAAAATAACTCATTGCATTGCACAGATTATACATCATTCACATCAGTCCCTGGCCCACGGGGGGAGCTTACAATCTAAGGATAGTATCACATTCATAGACAGAAGGGTCAGTTGTAGGTTTAGGTTGCATAACGGAGTGATTGGAACCAAGGTGCATGATTATTGAATCTGGTGTTTGAACTACTGAATTGCATACTAGTGAAGAAGCACAGAATGCTAAGGTGTTTAACTCATTGCATGTTGGGAGGGACACCCTGATTGATAAAGCCTGGCTTTACCCCTCAATAGAGCAGTGATACCCCTCATCCTTCATGCTCCGAGTGAACAGGCACTACTGTCTGTCTTCCGTAATGAGGTATGCCTTCTTCCCCACATTACAGTCGAGCGTGCACTACCAGACGGGACAGTAGCGAAGAGCTTAGCTTCTGGCTTGTGATTGTGGAAGGGTTTTAACTTTACAAGGTACATAATCATTAAAACAACTCATTGCATTGCACAGATTATACATCATTCACATCAGTCCCTGGCCCACGGGGGGAGCTTACAATCTAAGGATCCTATCACATTCATAGACAGAAGGGTCAGTTGTAGGTTTAGGTTGCATAACGGAGTGATTGGAACCAAGGTGCATGATTTAGTGAATCTGGTGTTTGAACTACTGAATTGCATAGTAGTGAAGAAGCACAAAATGCTAAGGTGTTTAACTCATTGCATGTTGGGAGGGACACCCTGATTGATAAAGCCTGGCTTTACCCCTCAATAGAGCAGTGATACCCCTCATCCTTCATGCTCCGAGTGAACAGGCACTACTGTCTGTCTTCCGTAATGAGGTATGCCTTCTTCCCCACATTACAGTCGAGCGTGCACTACCAGACGGGACAGTAGCGAAGAGCTTAACTTCTGGCTTGTGAGTGTGGAAGGGTTTTTACCTTACAAGGTACATAATCATTAAAACAACTCATTGCATTGCACAGATTATACATCATTCCCATCAGTCCCTGGCCCACGGGGGGAGCTTACAATCTAAGGATAGTATCACATTCATAGACAGAAGGGTCAGTTGTAGGTTTAGGTTGCATAACGGAGTGATTGGAACCAAGGTGCATGATTTAGTGAATCTGGTGTTTGAACTACTGAATTGCATAGTAGTGAAGAAGCACAGAATGATAAGGTGTTTAACTCATTGCATGTTGGGAGGGACACCCTGATTGATAAAGCCTGGCTTTACCCCTCAATAGAGCAGTGATACCCCTCATCCTTCATGCTCCGAGTGAACAGGCACTACTGTCTGTCTTCCGTAATGAGGTATGCCTTCTTCCCCACATTACAGTCGAGCGTGCACTACCAGACGGGACAGTAGCGAAGAGCTTA
Organism: Xenopus laevis; assembly: GCF_017654675.1. Lineage (NCBI taxonomy): Eukaryota > Metazoa > Chordata > Amphibia > Anura > Pipidae > Xenopus > Xenopus laevis. Next base: position 158,679,508 of record NC_054371.1, read on the forward strand.
GCTTCTGGCTTGTGAGTGTGGAGGGGGTTTTTACCTTACAAGGTACATAATCATTAAAACAACTCATTGCATTGCACAGATTATACATCATTCACATCAGTCCCTGGCCCACGGGGGGAGCTTACAATCTAAGGATAGTATCACATTCATAGACAGAAGGGTCAGTTGTAGGTTTAGGTTGCATAACGGAGTGATTTGAACCAAGGTGCATGATTTAGTGAATCTGGTGTTTGAACTACTGAATTGCATACTAGTGAAGAAGCACAGAATGCTAAGGTGTTTAACTCATTGCATGTTGGGAGGGACACCCTGATTGATAAAGCCTGGCTTTACCCCTCAATAGAGCAGTGATACCCCTCATCCTTCATGCTCCGAGTGAACAGGCACTACTGTCTGTCTTCCGTAATGAGGTATGCCTTCTTCCCCACATTACAGTCGAGCGTGCACTACCAGACGGGACAGTAGCGAAGAGCTTAGCTTCTGGCTTGTGAGTGTGGAAGGGTTTTTACCTTACAAGGTACATAATCATTAAAACAACTCATTGCATTGCACAGATTATACATCATTCACATCAGTCCCTGGCCCACGGGGGGAGCTTACAATCTAAGGATAGTATCACATTCATAGACAGAAGGGTCAGTTGTAGGTTTAGGTTGCATAACGGAGTGATTGGAACCAAGGTGCATGATTTAGTGAATCTGGTGTTTGAACTACTGAATTGCATAGTAGTGAAGAAGCACAGAATGCTAAGGTGTTTAACTCATTGCATGTTGGGAGGGACACCCTGATTGATAAAGCCTGGCTTTACCCCTCAATAGAGCAGTGATACCCCTCATCCTTCATGCTCCGAGTGAACAGGCACTACTGTCTGTCTTCCGTAATGAGGTATGCCTTCTTCCCCACATTACAGTCGAGCGTGCACTACCAGACGGGACAGTAGCGAAGAGCTTAGCTTCTGGCTTGTGAGTGTGGAAGGGTTTTTACCTTACAAGGTACATAATCATTAAAACAACTCATTGCATTGCACAGATTATACATCATTCACATCAGTCCCTGGCCCACGGGGGGAGCTTACAATCTAAGGATAGTATCACATTCATAGACAGAAGGGTCAGTTGTAGGTTTAGGTTGCATAACGGAGTGATTGGAACCAAGGTGCATGATTTAGTGAATCTGGTGTTTGAACTACTGAATTGCATAGTAGTGAAGAAGCACAGAATGCTAAGGTGTTTAACTCATTGCATGTTGGGAGGGACACCCTGATTGATAAAGCCTGGCTTTACCCCTCAATAGAGCAGTGATACCCCTCATCCTTCATGCTCCGAGTGAACAGGCACTACTGTCTGTCTTCCGTAATGAGGTATGCCTTCTTCCCCACATTACAGTCGAGCGTGCACTACCAGACGGGACAGTAGCGAAGAGCTTAGCTTCTGGCTTGTGAGTGTGGAAGGGTTTTTACCTTACAAGGTACATAATCATTAAAACAACTCATTGCATTGCACAGATTATACATCATTCACATCAGTCCCTGGCCCACGGGGGGAGCTTACAATCTAAGGATAGTATCACATTCATAGACAGAAGGGTCAGTTGTAGGTTTAGGTTGCATAACGGAGTGATTGGAACCAAGGTGCATGATTTAGTGAATCTGGTGTTTGAACTACTGAATTGCATAGTAGTGAAGAAGCACAGAATGCTAAGGTGTTTAACTCATTGCATGTTGGGAGGGACACCCTGATTGATAAAGCCTGGCTTTACCCCTCAATAGAGCAGTGATACCCCTCATCCTTCATGCTCCGAGTGAACAGGCACTACTGTCTGTCTTCCGTAATGAGGTATGCCTTCTTCCCCACATTACAGTCGAGCGTGCACTACCAGACGGGACAGTAGCGAAGAGCTTAGCTTCTGGCTTGTGAGTGTGGAAGGGTTTTTACCTTACAAGGTACATAATCATTAAAACAACTCATTGCATTGCACAGATTATACATCATTCACATCAGTCCCTGGCCCACGGGGGGAGCTTACAATCTAAGGATAGTATCACATTCATAGACAGAAGGGTCAGTTGTAGGTTTAGGTTGCATAACGGAGTGATTGGAACCAAGGTGCATGATTTAGTGAATCTGGTGTTTGAACTACTGAATTGCATAGTAGTGAAGAAGCACAGAATGCTAAGGTGTTTAACTCATTGCATGTTGGGAGGGACACCCTGATTGATAAAGCCTGGCTTTACCCCTCAATAGAGCAGTGATACCCCTCATCCTTCATGCTCCGAGTGAACAGGCACTACTGTCTGTCTTCCGTAATGAGGTATGCCTTCTTCCCCACATTACAGTCGAGCGTGCACTACCAGACGGGACAGTAGCGAAGAGCTTAGCTTCTGGCTTGTGAGTGTGGAAGGGTTTTTACCTTACAAGGTACATAATCATTAAAACAACTCATTGCATTGCACAGATTATACATCATTCACATCAGTCCCTGGCCCACGGGGGGAGCTTACAATCTAAGGATAGTATCACATTCATAGACAGAAGGGTCAGTTGTAGGTTTAGGTTGCATAACGGAGTGATTGGAACCAAGGTGCATGATTTAGTGAATCTGGTGTTTGAACTACTGAATTGCATACTAGTGAAGAAGCACAGAATGCTAAGGTGTGTTTAACTCATTGCATGTTGGGAGGGACACCCTGATTGATAAAGCCTGGCTTTACCCCTCAATAGAGCAGTGATACCCCTCATCCTTCATGCTCCGAGTGAACAGGCACTACTGTCTGTCTTCCGTAATGAGGTATGCCTTCTTCCCCACATTACAGTCGAGCGTGCACTACCAGACGGGACAGTAGCGAAGAGCTTAGCTTCTGGCTTGTGAGTGTGGAAGGGTTTTTACCTTACAAGATATACAATCATTAAAAAAATCCTACCTTCTGTTCTTCAAATGTGCCATCGTCATTTGTTCCATGTCATCTGGCTTCCTCTTCTTATTTCTATAGCTCCGTCACATTTTATGCAGTGCATTTTACAGATTATACATCATTCACATCATTCCCTGCCCCACTAGGAGAGCTTACAATCTAAGGATTCTATTACGTTCATTCACAGTAAGGTCAGTTATTTGTCAATCATATCACACACACACACTTCATGCAGTTGTTTCCAGAGTTTACATCATTCATGTCTGTCCCTGCCCCACAGGGGGAGCTTACAATCTAAAGATCCTATCACATTCATAGACAGAATGGTCAGTTGTAGTGTGTGGGTTGTATAACGGAGTGATTGGAACCAAGGTGCATGATTTAGTGAATATGGTGTTTGAACTACTGAATTGCATACTAGTGAAGAAGCACAGAATGCTAAGGTGTTTAACTCATTGCATGTTGGGAGGGACACCCTGATTGATAAAGCCTGGCTTTACCCCTCAATAGAGCAGTGATACCCCTCATCCTTCATGCTCCGAGTGAACAGGCACTACTGTCTGTCTTCCGTAATGAGGTATGCCTTCTTCCCCACATTACAGTCGAGCGTGCACTACCAGACGGGACAGTAGCGAAGAGCTTAGCTTCTGGCTTGTGAGTGTGGAAGGGTTTTTACCTTACAAGATATACAATCATTAAAAAAATCCTACCTTCTGTTCTTCAAATGTGCCATCGTCATTTGTTCCATGTCATCTGGCTTCCTCTTCTTATTTCTATAGCTCCGTCACATTTTATGCAGTGCATTTTACAGATTATACATCATTCACATCAGTCCCTGCCCCACTAGGAGAGCTTACAATCTAAGGATTCTATTACGTTCATTCACAGTAAGGTCAGTTATTTGTCAATCATATCGCTCACACACACACTTCATGCAGTGGTTTCCAGAGAGTTTACATCATTCATGTCTGTCCCTGCCCCACAGGGGGAGCTTACAATCTAAAGATCCTATCACATTTATACACATAACGGTCAGTTGTTGTGTGTGGGTTGTATAACGGAGTAATTGGAACCAAGGTGCATGATTTAGTGAATCTGGTGTTTGAACTACTGAATTGCATACTAGTGAAGAAGCACAGAATGCTAAGGTGTTTAACTCATTGCATGTTGGGAGGGACACCCTGATTGATAAAGCCTGGCTTTACCCCTCAATAGAGCAGTGATACCCCTCATCCTTCATGCTCCGAGTGAACAGGCACTACTGTCTGTCTTCCGTAATGAGGTATGCCTTCTTCCCCACATTACAGTCGAGCGTGCACTACCAGACGGGACAGTAGCGAAGAGCTTAGCTTCTGGCTTGTGAGTGTGGAAGGGTTTTTACCTTACAAGGTACATAATCATTAAAACAACTCATTGCATTGCACAGATTATACATCATTCACATCAGTCCCTGGCCCACGGGGGGAGCTTACAATCTAAGGATAGTATCACATTCATAGACAGAAGGGTCAGTTGTAGGTTTAGGTTGCATAACGGAGTGATTGGAACCAAGGTGCATGATTTAGTGAATCTGGTGTTTGAACTACTGAATTGCATACTAGTGAAGAAGCACAGAATGCTAAGGTGTTTAACTCATTGCATGTTGGGAGGGACACCCTGATTGATAAAGCCTGGCTTTACCCCTCAATAGAGCAGTGATACCCCTCATCCTTCATGCTCCGAGTGAACAGGCACTACTGTCTGTCTTCCGTAATGAGGTATGCCTTCTTCCCCACATTACAGTCGAGCGTGCACTACCAGACGGGACAGTAGCGAAGAGCTTAGCTTCTGGCTTGTGAGTGTGGAAGGGTTTTTACCTTACAAGATATACAATCATTAAAAAAATCCTACCTTCTGTTCTTCAAATGTGCCATCGTCATTTGTTCCATGTCATCTGGCTTCCTCTTCTTATTTCTATAGCTCCGTCACATTTTATGCAGTGCATTTTACAGATTATACATCATTCACATCAGTCCCTGCCCCACTAGGAGAGCTTACAATCTAAGGATTCTATTACGTTCATTCACAGTAAGGTCAGTTATTTGTCAATCATATCACACACACACACACTTCATGCAGTGGTTTCCATAGAGTTTACATCATTCATGTCTGTCCCTGCCCCACAGGGGGAGCTTACAATCTAAAGATCCTATCACATTCATAGACAGAATGGTCAGTTGTAGTGTGTGGGTTGTATAACGGAGTGATTGGAACCAAGGTGCATGATTTAGTGAATCTGGTGTTTGAACTACTGAATTGCATACTAGTGAAGAAGCACAGAATGCTAAGGTGTTTAACTCATTGCATGTTGGGAGGGACACCCTGATTGATAAAGCCTGGCTTTACCCCTCAATAGAGCAGTGATACCCCTCATCCTTCATGCTCCGAGTGAACAGGCACTACTGTCTGTCTTCCGTAATGAGGTATGCCTTCTTCCCCACATTACAGTCGAGCGTGCACTACCAGACGGGACAGTAGCGAAGAGCTTAGCTTCTGGCTTGTGAGTGTGGAAGGGTTTTTACCTTACAAGGTACATAATCATTAAAACAACTCATTGCATTGCACAGATTATACATCATTCACATCAGTCCCTGGCCCACGGGGGGAGCTTACAATCTAAGGATAGTATCACATTCATAGACAGAAGGGTCAGTTGTAGGTTTAGGTTGCATAACGGAGTGATTGGAACCAAGGTGCATGATTTAGTGAATCTGGTGTTTGAACTACTGAATTGCATAGTAGTGAAGAAGCACAGAATGATAAGGTGTTTTACTCATTGCATGTTGGGAGGGACACCCTGATTGATAAAGCCTGGCTTTACCCCTCAATAGAGCAGTGATACCCCTCATCCTTCATGCTCCGAGTGAACAGGCACTACTGTCTGTCTTCCGTAATGAGGTATGCCTTCTTCCCCACATTACAGTCGAGCGTGCACTACCAGACGGGACAGTAGCGAAGAGCTTAGCTTCTGGCTTGTGAGTGTGGAAGGGTTTTTACCTTACAAGGTACATAATCATTAAAACAACTCATTGCATTGCACAGATTATACATCATTCACATCAGTCCCTGGCCCACGGGGGGAGCTTACAATCTAAGGATAGTATCACATTCATAGACAGAAGGGTCAGTTGTAGGTTTAGGTTGCATAACGGAGTGATTGGAACCAAGGTGCATGATTTAGTGAATCTGGTGTTTGAACTACTGAATTGCATACTAGTGAAGAAGCACAGAATGCTAAGGTGTTTAACTCATTGCATGTTGGGAGGGACACCCTGATTGATAAAGCCTGGCTTTACCCCTCAATAGAGCAGTGATACCCCTCATCCTTCATGCTCCGAGTGAACAGGCACTACTGTCTGTCTTCCGTAATGAGGTATGCCTTCTTCCCCACATTACAGTCGAGCGTGCACTACCAGACGGGACAGTAGCGAAGAGCTTAGCTTCTGGCTTGTGAGTGTGGAAGGGTTTTTACCTTACAAGGTACATAATCATTAAAACAACTCATTGCATTGCACAGATTATACATCATTCACATCAGTCCCTGGCCCACGGGGGGAGCTTACAATCTAAGGATAGTATCACATTCATAGACAGAAGGGTCAGTTGTAGGTTTAGGTTGCATAACGGAGTGATTGGAACCAAGGTGCATGATTTAGTGAATCTGGTGTTTGAACTACTGAATTGCATACTAGTGAAGAAGCACAGAATGCTAAGGTGTTTAACTCATTGCATGTTGGGAGGGACACCCTGATTGATAAAGCCTGGCTTTACCCCTCAATAGAGCAGTGATACCCCTCATCCTTCATGCTCCGAGTGAACAGGCACTACTGTCTGTCTTCCGTAATGAGGTATGCCTTCTTCCCCACATTACAGTCGAGCGTGCACTACCAGACGGGACAGTAGCGAAGAGCTTAGCTTCTGGCTTGTGAGTGTGGAAGGGTTTTTACCTTACAAGGTACATAATCATTAAAACAACTCATTGCATTGCACAGATTATACATCATTCACATCAGTCCCTGGCCCACGGGGGGAGCTTACAATCTAAGGATAGTATCACATTCATAGACAGAAGGGTCAGTTGTAGGTTTAGGTTGCATAACGGAGTGATTGGAACCAAGGTGCATGATTTAGTGAATCTGGTGTTTGAACTACTGAATTGCATACTAGTGAAGAAGCACAGAATGCTAAGGTGTTTAACTCATTGCATGTTGGGAGGGACACCCTGATTGATAAAGCCTGGCTTTACCCCTCAATAGAGCAGTGATACCCCTCATCCTTCATGCTCCGAGTGAACAGGCACTACTGTCTGTCTTCCGTAATGAGGTATGCCTTCTTCCCCACATTACAGTCGAGCGTGCACTACCAGACGGGACAGTAGCGAAGAGCTTAGCTTCTGGCTTGTGAGTGTGGAAGGGTTTTTACCTTACAAGGTACATAATCATTAAAACAACTCATTGCATTGCACAGATTATACATCATTCACATCAGTCCCTGGCCCACGGGGGGAGCTTACAATCTAAGGATAGTATCACATTCATAGACAGAAGGGTCAGTTGTAGGTTTAGGTTGCATAACGGAGTGATTGGAACCAAGGTGCATGATTTAGTGAATCTGGTGTTTGAACTACTGAATTGCATACTAGTGAAGAAGCACAGAATGCTAAGGTGTTTAACTCATTGCATGTTGGGAGGGACACCCTGATTGATAAAGCCTGGCTTTACCCCTCAATAGAGCAGTGATACCCCTCATCCTTCATGCTCCGAGTGAACAGGCACTACTGTCTGTCTTCCGTAATGAGGTATGCCTTCTTCCCCACATTACAGTCGAGCGTGCACTACCAGACGGGACAGTAGCGAAGAGCTTAGCTTCTGGCTTGTGAGTGTGGAAGGGTTTTTACCTTACAAGGTACATAATCATTAAAACAACTCATTGCATTGCACAGATTATACATCATTCACATCAGTCCCTGGCCCACGGGGGGAGCTTACAATCTAAGGATAGTATCACATTCATAGACAGAAGGGTCAGTTGTAGGTTTAGGTTGCATAACGGAGTGATTGGAACCAAGGTGCATGATTTAGTGAATCTGGTGTTTGAACTACTGAATTGCATACTAGTGAAGAAGCACAGAATGCTAAGGTGTTTAACTCATTGCATGTTGGGAGGGACACCCTGATTGATAAAGCCTGGCTTTACCCCTCAATAGAGCAGTGATACCCCTCATCCTTCATGCTCCGAGTGAACAGGCACTACTGTCTGTCTTCCGTAATGAGGTATGCCTTCTTCCCCACATTACAGTCGAGCGTGCACTACCAGACGGGACAGTAGCGAAGAGCTTAGCTTCTGGCTTGTGAGTGTGGAAGGGTTTTTACCTTACAAGGTACATAATCATTAAAACAACTCATTGCATTGCACAGATTATACATCATTCACATCAGTCCCTGGCCCACGGGGGGAGCTTACAATCTAAGGATAGTATCACATTCATAGACAGAAGGGTCAGTTGTAGGTTTAGGTTGCATAACGGAGTGATTGGAACCAAGGTGCATGATTTAGTGAATCTGGTGTTTGAACTACTGAATTGCATACTAGTGAAGAAGCACAGAATGCTAAGGTGTTTAACTCATTGCATGTTGGGAGGGACACCCTGATTGATAAAGCCTGGCTTTACCCCTCAATAGAGCAGTGATACCCCTCATCCTTCATGCTCCGAGTGAACAGGCACTACTGTCTGTCTTCCGTAATGAGGTATGCCTTCTTCCCCACATTACAGTCGAGCGTGCACTACCAGACGGGACAGTAGCGAAGAGCTTAGCTTCTGGCTTGTGAGTGTGGAAGGGTTTTTACCTTACAAGGTACATAATCATTAAAACAACTCATTGCATTGCACAGATTATACATCATTCACATCAGTCCCTGGCCCACGGGGGGAGCTTACAATCTAAGGATAGTATCACATTCATAGACAGAAGGGTCAGTTGTAGGTTTAGGTTGCATAACGGAGTGATTGGAACCAAGGTGCATGATTTAGTGAATCTGGTGTTTGAACTACTGAATTGCATACTAGTGAAGAAGCACAGAATGCTAAGGTGTTTAACTCATTGCATGTTGGGAGGGACACCCTGATTGATAAAGCCTGGCTTTACCCCTCAATAGAGCAGTGATACCCCTCATCCTTCATGCTCCGAGTGAACAGGCACTACTGTCTGTCTTCCGTAATGAGGTATGCCTTCTTCCCCACATTACAGTCGAGCGTGCACTACCAGACGGGACAGTAGCGAAGAGCTTAGCTTCTGGCTTGTGAGTGTGGAAGGGTTTTTACCTTACAAGGTACATAATCATTAAAACAACTCATTGCATTGCACAGATTATACATCATTCACATCAGTCCCTGGCCCACGGGGGGAGCTTACAATCTAAGGATAGTATCACATTCATAGACAGAAGGGTCAGTTGTAGGTTTAGGTTGCATAACGGAGTGATTGGAACCAAGGTGCATGATTTAGTGAATCTGGTGTTTGAACTACTGAATTGCATACTAGTGAAGAAGCACAGAATGCTAAGGTGTTTAACTCATTGCATGTTGGGAGGGACACCCTGATTGATAAAGCCTGGCTTTACCCCTCAATAGAGCAGTGATACCCCTCATCCTTCATGCTCCGAGTGAACAGGCACTACTGTCTGTCTTCCGTAATGAGGTATGCCTTCTTCCCCACATTACAGTCGAGCGTGCACTACCAGACGGGACAGTAGCGAAGAGCTTAGCTTCTGGCTTGTGAGTGTGGAAGGGTTTTTACCTTACAAGGTACATAATCATTAAAACAACTCATTGCATTGCACAGATTATACATCATTCACATCAGTCCCTGGCCCACGGGGGGAGCTTACAATCTAAGGATAGTATCACATTCATAGACAGAAGGGTCAGTTGTAGGTTTAGGTTGCATAACGGAGTGATTGGAACCAAGGTGCATGATTTAGTGAATCTGGTGTTTGAACTACTGAATTGCATACTAGTGAAGAAGCACAGAATGCTAAGGTGTTTAACTCATTGCATGTTGGGAGGGACACCCTGATTGATAAAGCCTGGCTTTACCCCTCAATAGAGCAGTGATACCCCTCATCCTTCATGCTCCGAGTGAACAGGCACTACTGTCTGTCTTCCGTAATGAGGTATGCCTTCTTCCCCACATTACAGTCGAGCGTGCACTACCAGACGGGACAGTAGCGAAGAGCTTAGCTTCTGGCTTGTGAGTGTGGAAGGGTTTTTACCTTACAAGGTACATAATCATTAAAACAACTCATTGCATTGCACAGATTATACATCATTCACATCAGTCCCTGGCCCACGGGGGGAGCTTACAATCTAAGGATAGTATCACATTCATAGACAGAAGGGTCAGTTGTAGGTTTAGGTTGCATAACGGAGTGATTGGAACCAAGGTGCATGATTTAGTGAATCTGGTGTTTGAACTACTGAATTGCATACTAGTGAAGAAGCACAGAATGCTAAGGTGTTTAACTCATTGCATGTTGGGAGGGACACCCTGATTGATAAAGCCTGGCTTTACCCCTCAATAGAGCAGTGATACCCCTCATCCTTCATGCTCCGAGTGAACAGGCACTACTGTCTGTCTTCCGTAATGAGGTATGCCTTCTTCCCCACATTACAGTCGAGCGTGCACTACCAGACGGGACAGTAGCGAAGAGCTTAGCTTCTGGCTTGTGAGTGTGGAAGGGTTTTTACCTTACAAGGTACATAATCATTAAAACAACTCATTGCATTGCACAGATTATACATCATTCACATCAGTCCCTGGCTGCCCCACAGGGGAGCTTACAATCTAAAGATCCTATCACATTCATAGACAGAAGGGTCAGTTGTAGGTTTGGGTTGTATAACGGAGTGATTGGAACCAAGGTGCATGATTTAGTGAATCTGGTGTTTGAACTACTGAATTGCATACTAGTGAAGAAGCACAGAATGCTAAGGTGTTTAACTCATTGCATGTTGGGAGGGACACCCTGATTGATAAAGCCTGGCTTTACCCCTCAATAGAGCAGTGATACCCCTCATCCTTCATGCTCCGAGTGAACAGGCACTACTGTCTGTCTTCCGTAATGAGGTATGCCTTCTTCCCCACATTACAGTCGAGCGTGCACTACCAGACGGGACAGTAGCGAAGAGCTTAGCTTCTGGCTTGTGAGTGTGGAAGGGTTTTTACCTTACAAGATATACAATCATTAAAAAAGTCCTACCTTCTGTTCTTCAAATGTGCCATCGTCATTTGTTCCATGTCATCTGGCTTCATCTAAAAACAACATCATATGCATTGCACAGATTATACATCATTCACATCAGTCCCTGGCCCACGGGGGGAGCTTACAATCTAAGGATAGTATCACATTCATAGACAGAAGGGTCAGTTGTAGTTAGGTTGCATAACGGAGTGATTGGAACCAAGGTGCATGATTTAGTGAATCTGGTGTTTGAACTACTGAATTGCATACTAGTGAAGAAGCACAGAATGCTAAGGTGTTTAACTCATTGCATGTTGGGAGGGACACCCTGATTGATAAAGCCTGGCTTTACCCCTCAATAGAGCAGTGATACCCCTCATCCTTCATGCTCCGAGTGAACAGGCACTACTGTCTGTCTTCCGTAATGAGGTATGCCTTCTTCCCCACATTACAGTCGAGCGTGCACTACCAGACGGGACAGTAGCGAAGAGCTTAGCTTCTGGCTTGTGAGTGTGGAAGGGTTTTTACCTTACAAGGTACATAATCATTAAAACAACTCATTGCATTGCACAGATTATACATCATTCACATCAGTCCCTGGCCCACGGGGGGAGCTTACAATCTAAGGATAGTATCACATTCATAGACAGAAGGGTCAGTTGTAGGTTTAGGTTGCATAACGGAGTGATTGGAACCAAGGTGCATGATTTAGTGAATCTGGTGTTTGAACTACTGAATTGCATACTAGTGAAGAAGCACAGAATGCTAAGGTGTTTAACTCATTGCATGTTGGGAGGGACACCCTGATTGATAAAGCCTGGCTTTACCCCTCAATAGAGCAGTGATACCCCTCATCCTTCATGCTCCGAGTGAACAGGCACTACTGTCTGTCTTCCGTAATGAGGTATGCCTTCTTCCCCACATTACAGTCGAGCGTGCACTACCAGACGGGACAGTAGCGAAGAGCTTAGCTTCTGGCTTGTGAGTGTGGAAGGGTTTTTACCTTACAAGGTACATAATCATTAAAACAACTCATTGCATTGCACAGATTATACATCATTCACATCAGTCCCTGGCCCACGGGGGGAGCTTACAATCTAAGGATAGTATCACATTCATAGACAGAAGGGTCAGTTGTAGGTTTAGGTTGCATAACGGAGTGATTGGAACCAAGGTGCATGATTTAGTGAATCTGGTGTTTGAACTACTGAATTGCATACTAGTGAAGAAGCACAGAATGCTAAGGTGTTTAACTCATTGCATGTTGGGAGGGACACCCTGATTGATAAAGCCTGGCTTTACCCCTCAATAGAGCAGTGATACCCCTCATCCTTCATGCTCCGAGTGAACAGGCACTACTGTCTGTCTTCCGTAATGAGGTATGCCTTCTTCCCCACATTACAGTCGAGCGTGCACTACCAGACGGGACAGTAGCGAAGAGCTTAGCTTCTGGCTTGTGAGTGTGGAAGGGTTTTTACCTTACAAGGTACATAATCATTAAAACAACTCATTGCATTGCACAGATTATACATCATTCACATCAGTCCCTGGCCCACGGGGGGAGCTTACAATCTAAGGATAGTATCACATTCATAGACAGAAGGGTCAGTTGTAGGTTTAGGTTGCATAACGGAGTGATTGGAACCAAGGTGCATGATTTAGTGAATCTGGTGTTTGAACTACTGAATTGCATACTAGTGAAGAAGCACAGAATGCTAAGGTGTTTAACTCATTGCATGTTGGGAGGGACACCCTGATTGATAAAGCCTGGCTTTACCCCTCAATAGAGCAGTGATACCCCTCATCCTTCATGCTCCGAGTGAACAGGCACTACTGTCTGTCTTCCGTAATGAGGTATGCCTTCTTCCCCACATTACAGTCGAGCGTGCACTACCAGACGGGACAGTAGCGAAGAGCTTAGCTTCTGGCTTGTGAGTGTGGAAGGGTTTTTACCTTACAAGGTACATAATCATTAAAACAACTCATTGCATTGCACAGATTATACATCATTCACATCAGTCCCTGGCCCACGGGGGGAGCTTACAATCTAAGGATAGTATCACATTCATAGACAGAAGGGTCAGTTGTAGGTTTAGGTTGCATAACGGAGTGATTGGAACCAAGGTGCATGATTTAGTGAATCTGGTGTTTGAACTACTGAATTGCATACTAGTGAAGAAGCACAGAATGCTAAGGTGTTTAACTCATTGCATGTTGGGAGGGACACCCTGATTGATAAAGCCTGGCTTTACCCCTCAATAGAGCAGTGATACCCCTCATCCTTCATGCTCCGAGTGAACAGGCACTACTGTCTGTCTTCCGTAATGAGGTATGCCTTCTTCCCCACATTACAGTCGAGCGTGCACTACCAGACGGGACAGTAGCGAAGAGCTTAGCTTCTGGCTTGTGAGTGTGGAAGGGTTTTTACCTTACAAGGTACATAATCATTAAAACAACTCATTGCATTGCACAGATTATACATCATTCACATCAGTCCCTGGCCCACGGGGGGAGCTTACAATCTAAGGATAGTATCACATTCATAGACAGAAGGGTCAGTTGTAGGTTTAGGTTGCATAACGGAGTGATTGGAACCAAGGTGCATGATTTAGTGAATCTGGTGTTTGAACTACTGAATTGCATACTAGTGAAGAAGCACAGAATGCTAAGGTGTTTAACTCATTGCATGTTGGGAGGGACACCCTGATTGATAAAGCCTGGCTTTACCCCTCAATAGAGCAGTGATACCCCTCATCCTTCATGCTCCGAGTGAACAGGCACTACTGTCTGTCTTCCGTAATGAGGTATGCCTTCTTCCCCACATTACAGTCGAGCGTGCACTACCAGACGGGACAGTAGCGAAGAGCTTAGCTTCTGGCTTGTGAGTGTGGAAGGGTTTTTACCTTACAAGGTACATAATCATTAAAACAACTCATTGCATTGCACAGATTATACATCATTCACATCAGTCCCTGGCCCACGGGGGAGCTTACAATCTAAGGATAGTATCACATTCATAGACAGAAGGGTCAGTTGTAGGTTTAGGTTGCATAACGGAGTGATTGGAACCAAGGTGCATGATTTAGTGAATCTGGTGTTTGAACTACTGAATTGCATACTAGTGAAGAAGCACAGAATGCTAAGGTGTTTAACTCATTGCATGTTGGGAGGGACACCCTGATTGATAAAGCCTGGCTTTACCCCTCAATAGAGCAGTGATACCCCTCATCCTTCATGCTCCGAGTGAACAGGCACTACTGTCTGTCTTCCGTAATGAGGTATGCCTTCTTCCCCACATTACAGTCGAGCGTGCACTACCAGACGGGACAGTAGCGAAGAGCTTAGCTTCTGGCTTGTGAGTGTGGAAGGGTTTTTACCTTACAAGGTACATAATCATTAAAACAACTCATTGCATTGCACAGATTATACATCATTCACATCAGTCCCTGGCCCACGGGGGGAGCTTACAATCTAAGGATAGTATCACATTCATAGACAGAAGGGTCAGTTGTAGGTTTAGGTTGCATAACGGAGTGATTGGAACCAAGGTGCATGATTTAGTGAATCTGGTGTTTGAACTACTGAATTGCATACTAGTGAAGAAGCACAGAATGCTAAGGTGTTTAACTCATTGCATGTTGGGAGGGACACCCTGATTGATAAAGCCTGGCTTTACCCCTCAATAGAGCAGTGATACCCCTCATCCTTCATGCTCCGAGTGAACAGGCACTACTGTCTGTCTTCCGTAATGAGGTATGCCTTCTTCCCCACATTACAGTCGAGCGTGCACTACCAGACGGGACAGTAGCGAAGAGCTTAGCTTCTGGCTTGTGAGTGTGGAAGGGTTTTTACCTTACAAGGTACATAATCATTAAAACAACTCATTGCATTGCACAGATTATACATCATTCACATCAGTCCCTGGCCCACGGGGGGAGCTTACAATCTAAGGATAGTATCACATTCATAGACAGAAGGGTCAGTTGTAGGTTTAGGTTGCATAACGGAGTGATTGGAACCAAGGTGCATGATTTAGTGAATCTGGTGTTTGAACTACTGAATTGCATACTAGTGAAGAAGCACAGAATGCTAAGGTGTTTAACTCATTGCATGTTGGGAGGGACACCCTGATTGATAAAGCCTGGCTTTACCCCTCAATAGAGCAGTGATACCCCTCATCCTTCATGCTCCGAGTGAACAGGCACTACTGTCTGTCTTCCGTAATGAGGTATGCCTTCTTCCCCACATTACAGTCGAGCGTGCACTACCAGACGGGACAGTAGCGAAGAGCTTAGCTTCTGGCTTGTGAGTGTGGAAGGGTTTTTACCTTACAAGGTACATAATCATTAAAACAACTCATTGCATTGCACAGATTATACATCATTCACATCAGTCCCTGGCCCACGGGGGGAGCTTACAATCTAAGGATAGTATCACATTCATAGACAGAAGGGTCAGTTGTAGGTTTAGGTTGCATAACGGAGTGATTGGAACCAAGGTGCATGATTTAGTGAATCTGGTGTTTGAACTACTGAATTGCATACTAGTGAAGAAGCACAGAATGCTAAGGTGTTTAACTCATTGCATGTTGGGAGGGACACCCTGATTGATAAAGCCTGGCTTTACCCCTCAATAGAGCAGTGATACCCCTCATCCTTCATGCTCCGAGTGAACAGGCACTACTGTCTGTCTTCCGTAATGAGGTATGCCTTCTTCCCCACATTACAGTCGAGCGTGCACTACCAGACGGGACAGTAGCGAAGAGCTTAGCTTCTGGCTTGTGAGTGTGGAAGGGTTTTTACCTTACAAGGTACATAATCATTAAAACAACTCATTGCATTGCACAGATTATACATCATTCACATCAGTCCCTGGCCCACGGGGGGAGCTTACAATCTAAGGATAGTATCACATTCATAGACAGAAGGGTCAGTTGTAGGTTTAGGTTGCATAACGGAGTGATTGGAACCAAGGTGCATGATTTAGTGAATCTGGTGTTTGAACTACTGAATTGCATACTAGTGAAGAAGCACAGAATGCTAAGGTGTTTAACTCATTGCATGTTGGGAGGGACACCCTGATTGATAAAGCCTGGCTTTACCCCTCAATAGAGCAGTGATACCCCTCATCCTTCATGCTCCGAGTGAACAGGCACTACTGTCTGTCTTCCGTAATGAGGTATGCCTTCTTCCCCACATTACAGTCGAGCGTGCACTACCAGACGGGACAGTAGCGAAGAGCTTAGCTTCTGGCTTGTGAGTGTGGAAGGGTTTTTACCTTACAAGGTACATAATCATTAAAACAACTCATTGCATTGCACAGATTATACATCATTCACATCAGTCCCTGGCCCACGGGGGGAGCTTACAATCTAAGGATAGTATCACATTCATAGACAGAAGGGTCAGTTGTAGGTTTAGGTTGCATAACGGAGTGATTGGAACCAAGGTGCATGATTTAGTGAATCTGGTGTTTGAACTACTGAATTGCATACTAGTGAAGAAGCACAGAATGCTAAGGTGTTTAACTCATTGCATGTTGGGAGGGACACCCTGATTGATAAAGCCTGGCTTTACCCCTCAATAGAGCAGTGATACCCCTCATCCTTCATGCTCCGAGTGAACAGGCACTACTGTCTGTCTTCCGTAATGAGGTATGCCTTCTTCCCCACATTACAGTCGAGCGTGCACTACCAGACGGGACAGTAGCGAAGAGCTTAGCTTCTGGCTTGTGAGTGTGGAAGGGTTTTTACCTTACAAGGTACATAATCATTAAAACAACTCATTGCATTGCACAGATTATACATCATTCACATCAGTCCCTGGCCCACGGGGGGAGCTTACAATCTAAGGATAGTATCACATTCATAGACAGAAGGGTCAGTTGTAGGTTTAGGTTGCATAACGGAGTGATTGGAACCAAGGTGCATGATTTAGTGAATCTGGTGTTTGAACTACTGAATTGCATACTAGTGAAGAAGCACAGAATGCTAAGGTGTTTAACTCATTGCATGTTGGGAGGGACACCCTGATTGATAAAGCCTGGCTTTACCCCTCAATAGAGCAGTGATACCCCTCATCCTTCATGCTCCGAGTGAACAGGCACTACTGTCTGTCTTCCGTAATGAGGTATGCCTTCTTCCCCACATTACAGTCGAGCGTGCACTACCAGACGGGACAGTAGCGAAGAGCTTAGCTTCTGGCTTGTGAGTGTGGAAGGGTTTTTACCTTACAAGGTACATAATCATTAAAACAACTCATTGCATTGCACAGATTATACATCATTCACATCAGTCCCTGGCCCACGGGGGGAGCTTACAATCTAAGGATAGTATCACATTCATAGACAGAAGGGTCAGTTGTAGGTTTAGGTTGCATAACGGAGTGATTGGAACCAAGGTGCATGATTTAGTGAATCTGGTGTTTGAACTACTGAATTGCATACTAGTGAAGAAGCACAGAATGCTAAGGTGTTTAACTCATTGCATGTTGGGAGGGACACCCTGATTGATAAAGCCTGGCTTTACCCCTCAATAGAGCAGTGATACCCCTCATCCTTCATGCTCCGAGTGAACAGGCACTACTGTCTGTCTTCCGTAATGAGGTATGCCTTCTTCCCCACATTACAGTCGAGCGTGCACTACCAGACGGGACAGTAGCGAAGAGCTTAGCTTCTGGCTTGTGAGTGTGGAAGGGTTTTTACCTTACAAGGTACATAATCATTAAAACAACTCATTGCATTGCACAGATTATACATCATTCACATCCAGTCCCTGGCCCACGGGGGGAGCTTACAATCTAAGGATAGTATCACATTCATAGACAGAAGGGTCAGTTGTAGGTTTAGGTTGCATAACGGAGTGATTGGA
Source organism: Xenopus laevis (assembly GCF_017654675.1). Lineage (NCBI taxonomy): Eukaryota > Metazoa > Chordata > Amphibia > Anura > Pipidae > Xenopus > Xenopus laevis. The sequence continues at coordinate 158,697,567 of NC_054371.1, forward strand.
ACCAAGGTGCATGATTTAGTGAATCTGGTGTTTGAACTACTGAATTGCATACTAGTGAAGAAGCACAGAATGCTAAGGTGTTTAACTCATTGCATGTTGGGAGGGACACCCTGATTGATAAAGCCTGGCTTTACCCCTCAATAGAGCAGTGATACCCCTCATCCTTCATGCTCCGAGTGAACAGGCACTACTGTCTGTCTTCCGTAATGAGGTATGCCTTCTTCCCCACATTACAGTCGAGCGTTGCACTACCAGACGGGACAGTAGCGAAGAGCTTAGCTTCTGGCTTGTGAGTGTGGAAGGGTTTTTACCTTACAAGGTACATAATCATTAAAACAACTCATTGCATTGCACAGATTATACATCATTCACATCAGTCCCTGGCCCACGGGGGGAGCTTACAATCTAAGGATAGTATCACATTCATAGACAGAAGGGTCAGTTGTAGGTTTAGGTTGCATAACGGAGTGATTGGAACCAAGGTGCATGATTTAGTGAATCTGGTGTTTGAACTACTGAATTGCATACTAGTGAAGAAGCACAGAATGCTAAGGTGTTTAACTCATTGCATGTTGGGAGGGACACCCTGATTGATAAAGCCTGGCTTTACCCCTCAATAGAGCAGTGATACCCCTCATCCTTCATGCTCCGAGTGAACAGGCACTACTGTCTGTCTTCCGTAATGAGGTATGCCTTCTTCCCCACATTACAGTCGAGCGTGCACTACCAGACGGGACAGTAGCGAAGAGCTTAGCTTCTGGCTTGTGAGTGTGGAAGGGTTTTTACCTTACAAGGTACATAATCATTAAAACAACTCATTGCATTGCACAGATTATACATCATTCACATCAGTCCCTGGCCCACGGGGGGAGCTTACAATCTAAGGATAGTATCACATTCATAGACAGAAGGGTCAGTTGTAGGTTTAGGTTGCATAACGGAGTGATTGGAACCAAGGTGCATGATTTAGTGAATCTGGTGTTTGAACTACTGAATTGCATACTAGTGAAGAAGCACAGAATGCTAAGGTGTTTAACTCATTGCATGTTGGGAGGGACACCCTGATTGATAAAGCCTGGCTTTACCCCTCAATAGAGCAGTGATACCCCTCATCCTTCATGCTCCGAGTGAACAGGCACTACTGTCTGTCTTCCGTAATGAGGTATGCCTTCTTCCCCACATTACAGTCGAGCGTGCACTACCAGACGGGACAGTAGCGAAGAGCTTAGCTTCTGGCTTGTGAGTGTGGAAGGGTTTTTACCTTACAAGGTACATAATCATTAAAACAACTCATTGCATTGCACAGATTATACATCATTCACATCAGTCCCTGGCCCACGGGGGGAGCTTACAATCTAAGGATAGTATCACATTCATAGACAGAAGGGTCAGTTGTAGGTTTAGGTTGCATAACGGAGTGATTGGAACCAAGGTGCATGATTTAGTGAATCTGGTGTTTGAACTACTGAATTGCATACTAGTGAAGAAGCACAGAATGCTAAGGTGTTTAACTCATTGCACGTTGGGAGGGACACCCTGATTGATAAAGCCTGGCTTTACCCCTCAATAGAGCAGTGATACCCCTCATCCTTCATGCTCCGAGTGAACAGGCACTACTGTCTGTCTTCCGTAATGAGGTATGCCTTCTTCCCCACATTACAGTCGAGCGTGCACTACCAGACGGGACAGTAGCGAAGAGCTTAGCTTCTGGCTTGTGAGTGTGGAAGGGTTTTTACCTTACAAGGTACATAATCATTAAAACAACTCATTGCATTGCACAGATTATACATCATTCACATCAGTCCCTGGCCCACGGGGGGAGCTTACAATCTAAGGATAGTATCACATTCATAGACAGAAGGGTCAGTTGTAGGTTTAGGTTGCATAACGGAGTGATTGGAACCAAGGTGCATGATTTAGTGAATCTGGTGTTTGAACTACTGAATTGCATACTAGTGAAGAAGCACAGAATGCTAAGGTGTTTAACTCATTGCACGTTGGGAGGGACACCCTGATTGATAAAGCCTGGCTTTACCCCTCAATAGAGCAGTGATACCCCTCATCCTTCATGCTCCGAGTGAACAGGCACTACTGTCTGTCTTCCGTAATGAGGTATGCCTTCTTCCCCACATTACAGTCGAGCGTGCACTACCAGACGGGACAGTAGCGAAGAGCTTAGCTTCTGGCTTGTGAGTGTGGAAGGGTTTTTACCTTACAAGGTACATAATCATTAAAACAACTCATTGCATTGCACAGATTATACATCATTCACATCAGTCCCTGGCCCACGGGGGGAGCTTACAATCTAAGGATAGTATCACATTCATAGACAGAAGGGTCAGTTGTAGGTTTAGGTTGCATAACGGAGTGATTGGAACCAAGGTGCATGATTTAGTGAATCTGGTGTTTGAACTACTGAATTGCATACTAGTGAAGAAGCACAGAATGCTAAGGTGTTTAACTCATTGCACGTTGGGAGGGACACCCTGATTGATAAAGCCTGGCTTTACCCCTCAATAGAGCAGTGATACCCCTCATCCTTCATGCTCCGAGTGAACAGGCACTACTGTCTGTCTTCCGTAATGAGGTATGCCTTCTTCCCCACATTACAGTCGAGCGTGCACTACCAGACGGGACAGTAGCGAAGAGCTTAGCTTCTGGCTTGTGAGTGTGGAAGGGTTTTTACCTTACAAGGTACATAATCATTAAAACAACTCATTGCATTGCACAGATTATACATCATTCACATCAGTCCCTGGCCCACGGGGGGAGCTTACAATCTAAGGATAGTATCACATTCATAGACAGAAGGGTCAGTTGTAGGTTTAGGTTGCATAACGGAGTGATTGGAACCAAGGTGCATGATTTAGTGAATCTGGTGTTTGAACTACTGAATTGCATACTAGTGAAGAAGCACAGAATGCTAAGGTGTTTAACTCATTGCACGTTGGGAGGGACACCCTGATTGATAAAGCCTGGCTTTACCCCTCAATAGAGCAGTGATACCCCTCATCCTTCATGCTCCGAGTGAACAGGCACTACTGTCTGTCTTCCGTAATGAGGTATGCCTTCTTCCCCACATTACAGTCGAGCGTGCACTACCAGACGGGACAGTAGCGAAGAGCTTAGCTTCTGGCTTGTGAGTGTGGAAGGGTTTTTACCTTACAAGGTACATAATCATTAAAACAACTCATTGCATTGCACAGATTATACATCATTCACATCAGTCCCTGGCCCACGGGGGGAGCTTACAATCTAAGGATAGTATCACATTCATAGACAGAAGGGTCAGTTGTAGGTTTAGGTTGCATAACGGAGTGATTGGAACCAAGGTGCATGATTTAGTGAATCTGGTGTTTGAACTACTGAATTGCATACTAGTGAAGAAGCACAGAATGCTAAGGTGTTTAACTCATTGCATGTTGGGAGGGACACCCTGATTGATAAAGCCTGGCTTTACCCCTCAATAGAGCAGTGATACCCCTCATCCTTCATGCTCCGAGTGAACAGGCACTACTGTCTGTCTTCCGTAATGAGGTATGCCTTCTTCCCCACATTACAGTCGAGCGTGCACTACCAGACGGGACAGTAGCGAAGAGCTTAGCTTCTGGCTTGTGAGTGTGGAAGGGTTTTTACCTTACAAGGTACATAATCATTAAAACAACTCATTGCATTGCACAGATTATACATCATTCACATCAGTCCCTGGCCCACGGGGGGAGCTTACAATCTAAGGATAGTATCACATTCATAGACAGAAGGGTCAGTTGTAGGTTTAGGTTGCATAACGGAGTGATTGGAACCAAGGTGCATGATTTAGTGAATCTGGTGTTTGAACTACTGAATTGCATACTAGTGAAGAAGCACAGAATGCTAAGGTGTTTAACTCATTGCATGTTGGGAGGGACACCCTGATTGATAAAGCCTGGCTTTACCCCTCAATAGAGCAGTGATACCCCTCATCCTTCATGCTCCGAGTGAACAGGCACTACTGTCTGTCTTCCGTAATGAGGTATGCCTTCTTCCCCACATTACAGTCGAGCGTGCACTACCAGACGGGACAGTAGCGAAGAGCTTAGCTTCTGGCTTGTGAGTGTGGAAGGGTTTTTACCTTACAAGGTACATAATCATTAAAACAACTCATTGCATTGCACAGATTATACATCATTCACATCAGTCCCTGGCCCACGGGGGGAGCTTACAATCTAAGGATAGTATCACATTCATAGACAGAAGGGTCAGTTGTAGGTTTAGGTTGCATAACGGAGTGATTGGAACCAAGGTGCATGATTTAGTGAATCTGGTGTTTGAACTACTGAATTGCATACTAGTGAAGAAGCACAGAATGCTAAGGTGTTTAACTCATTGCATGTTGGGAGGGACACCCTGATTGATAAAGCCTGGCTTTACCCCTCAATAGAGCAGTGATACCCCTCATCCTTCATGCTCCGAGTGAACAGGCACTACTGTCTGTCTTCCGTAATGAGGTATGCCTTCTTCCCCACATTACAGTCGAGCGTGCACTACCAGACGGGACAGTAGCGAAGAGCTTAGCTTCTGGCTTGTGAGTGTGGAAGGGTTTTTACCTTACAAGGTACATAATCATTAAAACAACTCATTGCATTGCACAGATTATACATCATTCACATCAGTCCCTGGCCCACGGGGGGAGCTTACAATCTAAGGATAGTATCACATTCATAGACAGAAGGGTCAGTTGTAGGTTTAGGTTGCATAACGGAGTGATTGGAACCAAGGTGCATGATTTAGTGAATCTGGTGTTTGAACTACTGAATTGCATACTAGTGAAGAAGCACAGAATGCTAAGGTGTTTAACTCATTGCATGTTGGGAGGGACACCCTGATTGATAAAGCCTGGCTTTACCCCTCAATAGAGCAGTGATACCCCTCATCCTTCATGCTCCGAGTGAACAGGCACTACTGTCTGTCTTCCGTAATGAGGTATGCCTTCTTCCCCACATTACAGTCGAGCGTGCACTACCAGACGGGACAGTAGCGAAGAGCTTAGCTTCTGGCTTGTGAGTGTGGAAGGGTTTTTACCTTACAAGGTACATAATCATTAAAACAACTCATTGCATTGCACAGATTATACATCATTCACATCAGTCCCTGGCCCACGGGGGGAGCTTACAATCTAAGGATAGTATCACATTCATAGACAGAAGGGTCAGTTGTAGGTTTAGGTTGCATAACGGAGTGATTGGAACCAAGGTGCATGATTTAGTGAATCTGGTGTTTGAACTACTGAATTGCATACTAGTGAAGAAGCACAGAATGCTAAGGTGTTTAACTCATTGCATGTTGGGAGGGACACCCTGATTGATAAAGCCTGGCTTTACCCCTCAATAGAGCAGTGATACCCCTCATCCTTCATGCTCCGAGTGAACAGGCACTACTGTCTGTCTTCCGTAATGAGGTATGCCTTCTTCCCCACATTACAGTCGAGCGTGCACTACCAGACGGGACAGTAGCGAAGAGCTTAGCTTCTGGCTTGTGAGTGTGGAAGGGTTTTTACCTTACAAGGTACATAATCATTAAAACAACTCATTGCATTGCACAGATTATACATCATTCACATCAGTCCCTGGCCCACGGGGGGAGCTTACAATCTAAGGATAGTATCACATTCATAGACAGAAGGGTCAGTTGTAGGTTTAGGTTGCATAACGGAGTGATTGGAACCAAGGTGCATGATTTAGTGAATCTGGTGTTTGAACTACTGAATTGCATACTAGTGAAGAAGCACAGAATGCTAAGGTGTTTAACTCATTGCATGTTGGGAGGGACACCCTGATTGATAAAGCCTGGCTTTACCCCTCAATAGAGCAGTGATACCCCTCATCCTTCATGCTCCGAGTGAACAGGCACTACTGTCTGTCTTCCGTAATGAGGTATGCCTTCTTCCCCACATTACAGTCGAGCGTGCACTACCAGACGGGACAGTAGCGAAGAGCTTAGCTTCTGGCTTGTGAGTGTGGAAGGGTTTTTACCTTACAAGGTACATAATCATTAAAACAACTCATTGCATTGCACAGATTATACATCATTCACATCAGTCCCTGGCCCACGGGGGGAGCTTACAATCTAAGGATAGTATCACATTCATAGACAGAAGGGTCAGTTGTAGGTTTAGGTTGCATAACGGAGTGATTGGAACCAAGGTGCATGATTTAGTGAATCTGGTGTTTGAACTACTGAATTGCATACTAGTGAAGAAGCACAGAATGCTAAGGTGTTTAACTCATTGCATGTTGGGAGGGACACCCTGATTGATAAAGCCTGGCTTTACCCCTCAATAGAGCAGTGATACCCCTCATCCTTCATGCTCCGAGTGAACAGGCACTACTGTCTGTCTTCCGTAATGAGGTATGCCTTCTTCCCCACATTACAGTCGAGCGTGCACTACCAGACGGGACAGTAGCGAAGAGCTTAGCTTCTGGCTTGTGAGTGTGGAAGGGTTTTTACCTTACAAGGTACATAATCATTAAAACAACTCATTGCATTGCACAGATTATACATCATTCACATCAGTCCCTGGCCCACGGGGGGAGCTTACAATCTAAGGATAGTATCACATTCATAGACAGAAGGGTCAGTTGTAGGTTTAGGTTGCATAACGGAGTGATTGGAACCAAGGTGCATGATTTAGTGAATCTGGTGTTTGAACTACTGAATTGCATACTAGTGAAGAAGCACAGAATGCTAAGGTGTTTAACTCATTGCATGTTGGGAGGGACACCCTGATTGATAAAGCCTGGCTTTACCCCTCAATAGAGCAGTGATACCCCTCATCCTTCATGCTCCGAGTGAACAGGCACTACTGTCTGTCTTCCGTAATGAGGTATGCCTTCTTCCCCACATTTACAGTCGAGCGTGCACTACCAGACGGGACAGTAGCGAAGAGCTTAGCTTCTGGCTTGTGAGTGTGGAAGGGTTTTACCTTACAAGATAAACAATCATTAAAAAAAGTCCTACCTTCTGTTCTTCAAATGTGCCATCGTCATTTGTTCCATGTCATCTGGCTTCCTCTTCTTATTTCTATAGCTCCGTCACATTTTATGCAGTGCATTTTACAGATTATACATCATTCACATCAGTCCCTGCCCCACTAGGAGAGCTTACAATCTAAGGATTCTATTACGTTCATTCACAGTAAGGTCAGTTATTTGTCAATCATATCGCTCACACACACACTTCATGCAGTGGTTTCCAGAGAGTTTACATCATTCACGTCTGTCCCTGCCCCACAGGGGGAGCTTACAATCTAAAGATCCTATCACATTCATACACAGAAGGGTCAGTTGTAGTGTGTGGGTTGTATAACGGAGTGATTGGAACCAAGGTGCATGATTTAGTGAATCTGGTGTTTGAACTACTGAATTGCATACTAGTGAAGAAGCACAGAATGCTAAGGTGTTTAACTCATTGCATGTTGGGAGGGACACCCTGATTGATAAAGCCTGGCTTTACCCCTCAATAGAGCAGTGATACCCCTCATCCTTCATGCTCCGAGTGAACAGGCACTACTGTCTGTCTTCCGTAATGAGGTATGCCTTCTTCCCCACATTACAGTCGAGCGTGCACTACCAGACGGGACAGTAGCGAAGAGCTTAGCTTCTGGCTTGTGAGTGTGGAAGGGTTTTTACCTTACAAGGTACATAATCATTAAAACAACTCATTGCATTGCACAGATTATACATCATTCACATCAGTCCCTGGCCCACGGGGGGAGCTTACAATCTAAGGATAGTATCACATTCATAGACAGAAGGGTCAGTTGTAGGTTTAGGTTGCATAACGGAGTGATTGGAACCAAGGTGCATGATTTAGTGAATCTGGTGTTTGAACTACTGAATTGCATACTAGTGAAGAAGCACAGAATGCTAAGGTGTTTAACTCATTGCATGTTGGGAGGGACACCCTGATTGATAAAGCCTGGCTTTACCCCTCAATAGAGCAGTGATACCCCTCATCCTTCATGCTCCGAGTGAACAGGCACTACTGTCTGTCTTCCGTAATGAGGTATGCCTTCTTCCCCACATTACAGTCGAGCGTGCACTACCAGACGGGACAGTAGCGAAGAGCTTAGCTTCTGGCTTGTGAGTGTGGAAGGGTTTTTACCTTACAAGGTACATAATCATTAAAACAACTCATTGCATTGCACAGATTATACATCATTCACATCAGTCCCTGGCCCACGGGGGGAGCTTACAATCTAAGGATAGTATCACATTCATAGACAGAAGGGTCAGTTGTAGGTTTAGGTTGCATAACGGAGTGATTGGAACCAAGGTGCATGATTTAGTGAATCTGGTGTTTGAACTACTGAATTGCATACTAGTGAAGAAGCACAGAATGCTAAGGTGTTTAACTCATTGCATGTTGGGAGGGACACCCTGATTGATAAAGCCTGGCTTTACCCCTCAATAGAGCAGTGATACCCCTCATCCTTCATGCTCCGAGTGAACAGGCACTACTGTCTGTCTTCCGTAATGAGGTATGCCTTCTTCCCCACATTACAGTCGAGCGTGCACTACCAGACGGGACAGTAGCGAAGAGCTTAGCTTCTGGCTTGTGAGTGTGGAAGGGTTTTTACCTTACAAGGTACATAATCATTAAAACAACTCATTGCATTGCACAGATTATACATCATTCACATCAGTCCCTGGCCCACGGGGGGAGCTTACAATCTAAGGATAGTATCACATTCATAGACAGAAGGGTCAGTTGTAGGTTTAGGTTGCATAACGGAGTGATTGGAACCAAGGTGCATGATTTAGTGAATCTGGTGTTTGAACTACTGAATTGCATACTAGTGAAGAAGCACAGAATGCTAAGGTGTTTAACTCATTGCACGTTGGGAGGGACACCCTGATTGATAAAGCCTGGCTTTACCCCTCAATAGAGCAGTGATACCCCTCATCCTTCATGCTCCGAGTGAACAGGCACTACTGTCTGTCTTCCGTAATGAGGTATGCCTTCTTCCCCACATTACAGTCGAGCGTGCACTACCAGACGGGACAGTAGCGAAGAGCTTAGCTTCTGGCTTGTGAGTGTGGAAGGGTTTTTACCTTACAAGGTACATAATCATTAAAACAACTCATTGCATTGCACAGATTATACATCATTCACATCAGTCCCTGGCCCACGGGGGGAGCTTACAATCTAAGGATAGTATCACATTCATAGACAGAAGGGTCAGTTGTAGGTTTAGGTTGCATAACGGAGTGATTGGAACCAAGGTGCATGATTTAGTGAATCTGGTGTTTGAACTACTGAATTGCATACTAGTGAAGAAGCACAGAATGCTAAGGTGTTTAACTCATTGCATGTTGGGAGGGACACCCTGATTGATAAAGCCTGGCTTTACCCCTCAATAGAGCAGTGATACCCCTCATCCTTCATGCTCCGAGTGAACAGGCACTACTGTCTGTCTTCCGTAATGAGGTATGCCTTCTTCCCCACATTACAGTCGAGCGTGCACTACCAGACGGGACAGTAGCGAAGAGCTTAGCTTCTGGCTTGTGAGTGTGGAAGGGTTTTTACCTTACAAGGTACATAATCATTAAAACAACTCATTGCATTGCACAGATTATACATCATTCACATCAGTCCCTGGCCCACGGGGGGAGCTTACAATCTAAGGATAGTATCACATTCATAGACAGAAGGGTCAGTTGTAGGTTTAGGTTGCATAACGGAGTGATTGGAACCAAGGTGCATGATTTAGTGAATCTGGTGTTTGAACTACTGAATTGCATACTAGTGAAGAAGCACAGAATGCTAAGGTGTTTAACTCATTGCATGTTGGGAGGGACACCCTGATTGATAAAGCCTGGCTTTACCCCTCAATAGAGCAGTGATACCCCTCATCCTTCATGCTCCGAGTGAACAGGCACTACTGTCTGTCTTCCGTAATGAGGTATGCCTTCTTCCCCACATTACAGTCGAGCGTGCACTACCAGACGGGACAGTAGCGAAGAGCTTAGCTTCTGGCTTGTGAGTGTGGAAGGGTTTTTACCTTACAAGGTACATAATCATTAAAACAACTCATTGCATTGCACAGATTATACATCATTCACATCAGTCCCTGGCCCACGGGGGAGCTTACAATCTAAGGATAGTATCACATTCATAGACAGAAGGGTCAGTTGTAGGTTTAGGTTGCATAACGGAGTGATTGGAACCAAGGTGCATGATTTAGTGAATCTGGTGTTTGAACTACTGAATTGCATACTAGTGAAGAAGCACAGAATGCTAAGGTGTTTAACTCATTGCATGTTGGGAGGGACACCCTGATTGATAAAGCCTGGCTTTACCCCTCAATAGAGCAGTGATACCCCTCATCCTTCATGCTCCGAGTGAACAGGCACTACTGTCTGTCTTCCGTAATGAGGTATGCCTTCTTCCCCACATTACAGTCGAGCGTGCACTACCAGACGGGACAGTAGCGAAGAGCTTAGCTTCTGGCTTGTGAGTGTGGAAGGGTTTTTACCTTACAAGATATACAATCATTAAAAAATCCTACCTTCTGTTCTTCAAATGTGCCATCGTCATTTGTTCCATGTCATCTGGCTTCCTCTTCTTATTTCTATAGCTCCGTCACATTTTTTGCAGTGCATTTTACAGATTATACATCATTCACATCAGTCCCTGCCCCACTAGGAGAGCTTACAATCTAAGGATTCTATTACGTTCATTCACAGTAAGGTCAGTTATTTGTCAATCATATCGCTCACACACACACTTCATGCAGTGGTTTCCAGAGAGTTTACATCATTCATGTCTGTCCCTGCCCCACAGGGGGAGCTTACAATCTAAAGATCCTATCACATTTATACACATAACGGTCAGTTGTTGTGTGTGGGTTGTATAACGGAGTAATTGGAACCAAGGTGCATGATTTAGTGAATCTGGTGTTTGAACTACTGAATTGCATAGTAGTGAAGAAGCACAGAATGCTAAGGTGTTTAACTCATTGCATGTTGGGAGGGACACCCTGATTGATAAAGCCTGGCTTTACCCCTCAATAGAGCAGTGATACCCCTCATCCTTCATGCTCCGAGTGAACAGGCACTACTGTCTGTCTTCCGTAATGAGGTATGCCTTCTTCCCCACATTACAGTCGAGCGTGCACTACCAGACGGGACAGTAGCGAAGAGCTTAGCTTCTGGCTTGTGAGTGTGGAAGGGTTTTTACCTTACAAGATATACAATCATTAAAAAAATCCTACCTTCTGTTCTTCAAATGTGCCATCGTCATTTGTTCCATGTCATCTGGCTTCCTCTTCTTATTTCTATAGCTCCGTCACATTTTATGCAGTGCATTTTACAGATTATACATCATTCACATCAGTCCCTGCCCCACTAGGAGAGCTTACAATCTAAGGATTCTATTACGTTCATTCACAGTAAGGTCAGTTATTTGTCAATCATATCACACACACACACTTCATGCAGTGGTTTCCATAGAGTTTACATCATTCATGTCTGTCCCTGCCCCACAGGGGGAGCTTACAATCTAAAGATCCTATCACATTCATAGACAGAATGGTCAGTTGTAGTGTGTGGGTTGTATAACGGAGTGATTGGAACCAAGGTGCATGATTTAGTGAATCTGGTGTTTGAACTACTGAATTGCATACTAGTGAAGAAGCACAGAATGCTAAGGTGTTTAACTCATTGCATGTTGGGAGGGACACCCTGATTGATAAAGCCTGGCTTTACCCCTCAATAGAGCAGTGATACCCCTCATCCTTCATGCTCCGAGTGAACAGGCACTACTGTCTGTCTTCCGTAATGAGGTATGCCTTCTTCCCCACATTACAGTCGAGCGTGCACTACCAGACGGGACAGTAGCGAAGAGCTTAGCTTCTGGCTTGTGAGTGTGGAAGGGTTTTTACCTTACAAGGTACATAATCATTAAAACAACTCATTGCATTGCACAGATTATACATCATTCACATCAGTCCCTGGCCCACGGGGGGAGCTTACAATCTAAGGATAGTATCACATTCATAGACAGAAGGGTCAGTTGTAGGTTTAGGTTGCATAACGGAGTGATTGGAACCAAGGTGCATGATTTAGTGAATCTGGTGTTTGAACTACTGAATTGCATACTAGTGAAGAAGCACAGAATGCTAAGGTGTTTAACTCATTGCATGTTGGGAGGGACACCCTGATTGATAAAGCCTGGCTTTACCCCTCAATAGAGCAGTGATACCCCTCATCCTTCATGCTCCGAGTGAACAGGCACTACTGTCTGTCTTCCGTAATGAGGTATGCCTTCTTCCCCACATTACAGTCGAGCGTGCACTACCAGACGGGACAGTAGCGAAGAGCTTAGCTTCTGGCTTGTGAGTGTGGAAGGGTTTTTACCTTACAAGGTACATAATCATTAAAACAACTCATTGCATTGCACAGATTATACATCATTCACATCAGTCCCTGGCCCACGGGGGGAGCTTACAATCTAAGGATAGTATCACATTCATAGACAGAAGGGTCAGTTGTAGGTTTAGGTTGCATAACGGAGTGATTGGAACCAAGGTGCATGATTTAGTGAATCTGGTGTTTGAACTACTGAATTGCATACTAGTGAAGAAGCACAGAATGCTAAGGTGTTTAACTCATTGCATGTTGGGAGGGACACCCTGATTGATAAAGCCTGGCTTTACCCCTCAATAGAGCAGTGATACCCCTCATCCTTCATGCTCCGAGTGAACAGGCACTACTGTCTGTCTTCCGTAATGAGGTATGCCTTCTTCCCCACATTACAGTCGAGCGTGCACTACCAGACGGGACAGTAGCGAAGAGCTTAGCTTCTGGCTTGTGAGTGTGGAAGGGTTTTTACCTTACAAGGTACATAATCATTAAAACAACTCATTGCATTGCACAGATTATACATCATTCACATCAGTCCCTGGCCCACGGGGGGAGCTTACAATCTAAGGATAGTATCACATTCATAGACAGAAGGGTCAGTTGTAGGTTTAGGTTGCATAACGGAGTGATTGGAACCAAGGTGCATGATTTAGTGAATCTGGTGTTTGAACTACTGAATTGCATACTAGTGAAGAAGCACAGAATGCTAAGGTGTTTAACTCATTGCATGTTGGGAGGGACACCCTGATTGATAAAGCCTGGCTTTACCCCTCAATAGAGCAGTGATACCCCTCATCCTTCATGCTCCGAGTGAACAGGCACTACTGTCTGTCTTCCGTAATGAGGTATGCCTTCTTCCCCACATTACAGTCGAGCGTGCACTACCAGACGGGACAGTAGCGAAGAGCTTAGCTTCTGGCTTGTGAGTGTGGAAGGGTTTTTACCTTACAAGGTACATAATCATTAAAACAACTCATTGCATTGCACAGATTATACATCATTCCCATCAGTCCCTGGCCCACGGGGGGAGCTTACAATCTAAGGATAGTATCACATTCATAGACAGAAGGGTCAGTTGTAGGTTTAGGTTGCATAACGGAGTGATTGGAACCAAGGTGCATGATTTAGTGAATCTGGTGTTTGAACTACTGAATTGCATACTAGTGAAGAAGCACAGAATGCTAAGGTGTTTAACTCATTGCATGTTGGGAGGGACACCCTGATTGATAAAGCCTGGCTTTACCCCTCAATAGAGCAGTGATACCCCTCATCCTTCATGCTCCGAGTGAACAGGCACTACTGTCTGTCTTCCGTAATGAGGTATGCCTTCTTCCCCACATTACAGTCGAGCGTGCACTACCAGACGGGACAGTAGCGAAGAGCTTAGCTTCTGGCTTGTGAGTGTGGAAGGGTTTTTACCTTACAAGATATACAATCATTAAAAAAATCCTACCTTCTGTTCTTCAAATGTGCCATCGTCATTTGTTCCATGTCATCTGGCTTCCTCTTCTTATTTCTATAGCTCCGTCACATTTTATGCAGTGCATTTTACAGATTATACATCATTCACATCAGTCCCTGCCCCACTAGGAGAGCTTACAATCTAAGGATTCTATTACGTTCATTCACAGTAAGGTCAGTTATTTGTCAATCATATCACACACACACATTTCATGCAGTGGTTTCCATAGAGTTTACATCATTCATGTCTGTCCCTGCCCCACAGGGGGAGCTTACAATCTAAAGATCCTATCACATTTATAGACAGAAGGGTCAGTTGTAGTGTGTGGGTTGTATAACGGAGTAATTGGAACCAAGGTGCATGATTTAGTGAATCTGGTGTTTGAACTACTGAATTGCATAGTAGTGAAGAAGCACAGAATGCTAAGGTGTTTAACTCATTGCATGTTGGGAGGGACACCCTGATTGATAAAGCCTGGCTTTACCCCTCAATAGAGCAGTGATACCCCTCATCCTTCATGCTCCGAGTGAACAGGCACTACTGTCTGTCTTCCGTAATGAGGTATGCCTTCTTCCCCACATTACAGTCGAGCGTGCACTACCAGACGGGACAGTAGCGAAGAGCTTAGCTTCTGGCTTGTGAGTGTGGAAGGGTTTTTACCTTACAAGGTACATAATCATTAAAACAACTCATTGCATTGCACAGATTATACATCATTCACATCAGTCCCTGGCCCACGGGGGGAGCTTACAATCTAAGGATAGTATCACATTCATAGACAGAAGGGTCAGTTGTAGGTTTAGGTTGCATAACGGAGTGATTGGAACCAAGGTGCATGATTTAGTGAATCTGGTGTTTGAACTACTGAATTGCATAGTAGTGAAGAAGCACAGAATGCTAAGGTGTTTAACTCATTGCATGTTGGGAGGGACACCCTGATTGATAAAGCCTGGCTTTACCCCTCAATAGAGCAGTGATACCCCTCATCCTTCATGCTCCGAGTGAACAGGCACTACTGTCTGTCTTCCGTAATGAGGTATGCCTTCTTCCCCACATTACAGTCGAGCGTGCACTACCAGACGGGACAGTAGCGAAGAGCTTAGCTTCTGGCTTGTGAGTGTGGAAGGGTTTTTACCTTACAAGGTACATAATCATTAAAACAACTCATTGCATTGCACAGATTATACATCATTCACATCAGTCCCTGGCCCACGGGGGGAGCTTACAATCTAAGGATAGTATCACATTCATAGACAGAAGGGTCAGTTGTAGGTTTAGGTTGCATAACGGAGTGATTGGAACCAAGGTGCATGATTTAGTGAATCTGGTGTTTGAACTACTGAATTGCATACTAGTGAAGAAGCACAGAATGCTAAGGTGTTTAACTCATTGCATGTTGGGAGGGACACCCTGATTGATAAAGCCTGGCTTTACCCCTCAATAGAGCAGTGATACCCCTCATCCTTCATGCTCCGAGTGAACAGGCACTACTGTCTGTCTTCCGTAATGAGGTATGCCTTCTTCCCCACATTACAGTCGAGCGTGCACTACCAGACGGGACAGTAGCGAAGAGCTTAGCTTCTGGCTTGTGAGTGTGGAAGGGTTTTTACCTTACAAGGTACATAATCATTAAAACAACTCATTGCATTGCACAGATTATACATCATTCACATCAGTCCCTGGCCCACGGGGGGAGCTTACAATCTAAGGATAGTATCACATTCATAGACAGAAGGGTCAGTTGTAGGTTTAGGTTGCATAACGGAGTGATTGGAACCAAGGTGCATGATTTAGTGAATCTGGTGTTTGAACTACTGAATTGCATACTAGTGAAGAAGCACAGAATGCTAAGGTGTTTAACTCATTGCATGTTGGGAGGGACACCCTGATTGATAAAGCCTGGCTTTACCCCTCAATAGAGCAGTGATACCCCTCATCCTTCATGCTCCGAGTGAACAGGCACTACTGTCTGTCTTCCGTAATGAGGTATGCCTTCTTCCCCACATTACAGTCGAGCGTGCACTACCAGACGGGACAGTAGCGAAGAGCTTAGCTTCTGGCTTGTGAGTGTGGAAGGGTTTTTACCTTACAAGGTACATAATCATTAAAACAACTCATTGCATTGCACAGATTATACATCATTCACATCAGTCCCTGGCCCACGGGGGGAGCTTACAATCTAAGGATAGTATCACATTCATAGACAGAAGGGTCAGTTGTAGGTTTAGGTTGCATAACGGAGTGATTGGAACCAAGGTGCATGATTTAGTGAATCTGGTGTTTGAACTACTGAATTGCATACTAGTGAAGAAGCACAGAATGCTAAGGTGTTTAACTCATTGCATGTTGGGAGGGACACCCTGATTGATAAAGCCTGGCTTTACCCCTCAATAGAGCAGTGATACCCCTCATCCTTCATGCTCCGAGTGAACAGGCACTACTGTCTGTCTTCCGTAATGAGGTATGCCTTCTTCCCCACATTACAGTCGAGCGTGCACTACCAGACGGGACAGTAGCGAAGAGCTTAGCTTCTGGCTTGTGAGTGTGGAAGGGTTTTTACCTTACAAGGTACATAATCATTAAAACAACTCATTGCATTGCACAGATTATACATCATTCACATCAGTCCCTGCCCCACGGGGGGAGAGCTTACAATCTAAGGATTCTATTACGTTCATTCACAGTAAGGTCAGTTATTTGTCAATCATATCGCTCACACACACACTTCATGCAGTGGTTTCCAGAGAGTTTACATCATTCACGTCAGTCCCTGCCCCACAGGGGGAGCTTACAATCTAAAGATCCTATCACATTTATACACATAACGGTCAGTTGTTGTGTGTGGGTTGTATAACGGAGTAATTGGAACCAAGGTGCATGATTTAGTGAATCTGGTGTTTGAACTACTGAATTGCATAGTAGTGAAGAAGCACAGAATGCTAAGGTGTTTAACTCATTGCATGTTCGGAGGGACACCCTGATTGATAAAGCCTGGCTTTACCCCTCAATAGAGCAGTGATACCCCTCATCCTTCATGCTCCGAGTGAACAGGCACTACTGTCTGTCTTCCGTAATGAGGTATGCCTTCTTCCCCACATTACAGTCGAGCGTGCACTACCAGACGGGACAGTAGCGAAGAGCTTAGCTTCTGGCTTGTGAGTGTGGATGGGTTTTTACCTTACAAGGTACATAATCATTAAAACAACTCATTGCATTGCACAGATTGTACATCATTCACATCAGTCCCTGGCCCACGGGGGGAGCTTACAATCTAAGGATAGTATCACATTCATAGACAGAAGGGTCAGTTGTAGGTTTAGGTTGCATAACGGAGTGATTGGAACCAAGGTGCATGATTTAGTGAATCTGGTGTTTGAACTACTGAATTGCATACTAGTGAAGAAGCACAGAATGCTAAGGTGTTTAACTCATTGCATGTTGGGAGGGACACCCTGATTGATAAAGCCTGGCTTTACCCCTCAATAGAGCAGTGATACCCCTCATCCTTCATGCTCCGAGTGAACAGGCACTACTGTCTGTCTTCCGTAATGAGGTATGCCTTCTTCCCCACATTACAGTCGAGCGTGCACTACCAGACGGGACAGTAGCGAAGAGCTTAGCTTCTGGCTTGTGAGTGTGGATGGGTTTTTACCTTACAAGGTACATAATCATTAAAACAACTCATTGCATTGCACAGATTATACATCATTCACATCAGTCCTTGGCCCACGGGGGGAGTTTACAATCTAAGGATAGTATCACATTCGTAGACAGAAGGGTCAGTTGTAGGTTTAGGTTGCATAACGGAGTGATTGGAACCAAGGTGCATGATTTAGTGAATCTGGTGTTTGAACTACTGAATTGCATAGTAGTGAAGAAGCACAGAATGCTAAGGTGTTTAACTCATTGCATGTTGGGAGGGACACCCTGATTGATAAAGCCTGGCTTTACCCCTCAATAGAGCAGTGATACCCCTCATCCTTCATGCTCCGAGTGAACAGGCACTACTGTCTGTCTTCCGTAATGAGGTATGCCTTCTTCCCCCACATTACAGTCGAGCGTGCACTACCAGACGGGACAGTAGCGAAGAGCTTAGCTTCTGGCTTGTGAGTGTGGATGGGTTTTTACCTTACAAGGTACATAATCATTAAAACAACTCATTGCATTGCACAGATTGTACATCATTCACATCAGTCCCTGGCCCACGGGGGAGCTTACAATCTAAGGATAGTATCACATTCATAGACAGAAGGGTCAGTTGCAGGTTTAGGTTGCATAACGGAGTGATTGGAACCAAGGTGCATGATTTAGTGAATCTGGTGTTTGAACTACTGAATTGCATACTAGTGAAGAAGCACAGAATGCTCAGGTGTTTAACTCATTGCATGTTGGGAGGGACACCCTGATTGATAAAGCCTGGCTTTACCCCTCAATAGAGCAGTGATACCCCTCATCCTTCATGCTCCGAGTGAACAGGCACTACTGTCTGTCTTCCGTAATGAGGTATGCCTTCTTCCCCACATTACAGTCGAGCGTGCACTACCAGACGGGACAGTAGCGAAGAGCTTAGCTTCTGGCTTGTGAGTGTGGAAGGGTTTTTACCTTACAAGGTACATAATCATTAAAACAACTCATTGCATTGCACAGATTATACATCATTCACATCAGTCCCTGGCCCACGGGGGGAGCTTACAATCTAAGGATAGTATCACATTCATAGACAGAAGGGTCAGTTGTAGGTTTATGTTGCATAACGGAGTGATTGGAACCAAGGTGCATGATTTAGTGAATCTGGTGTTTGAACTACTGAATTGCATAGTAGTGAAGAAGCAAAGAATGCTAAGGTGTTTAACTCATTGCATGTTGGGAGGGACACCCTGATTGATAAAGCCTGGCTTTACCCCTCAATAGAGCAGTGATACCCCTCATCCTTCATGCTCCGAGTGAACAGGCACTACTGTCTGTCTTCCGTAATGAGGTATGCCTTCTTCCCCACATTACAGTCGAGCGTGCACTACCAGACGGGACAGTAGCGAAGAGCTTAGCTTCTGGCTTGTGAGTGTGGAAGGGTTTTACCTTACAAGGTACATAATCATTAAAACAACTCATTGCATTGCACAGATTATACATCATTCACATCAGTCCCTGGCCCACGGGGGGAGCTTACAATCTAAGGATCCTATCACATTCATACACAGAAGGGTCAGTTGTAGGTTTAGGTTGCATAACGGAGTGATTGGAACCAAGGTGCATGATTTAGTGAATCTGGTGTTTGAACTACTGAATTGCATAGTAGTGAAGAAGCACAGAATGCTAAGGTGTTTAACTCATTGCATGTTGGGAGGGACACCCTGATTGATAAAGCCTGGCTTTACCCCTCATTAGAGCAGTGATACCCCTCATCCTTCATGCTCCGAGTGAACAGGCACTACTGTCTGTCTTCCGTAATGAGGTATGCCTTCTTCCCCACATTACAGTCGAGCGTGCACTATCAGACGGGACAGTAGCGAAGAGCTTAGCTTCTGGCTTGTGAGTGTGAGGATTTATAGCTTACAAGGTATTTAATCATTTAAAAAATCCTATCTTCCCTTTTTCAGATGTACCTTCTTTTATTTTTCCCATGTCTTCTTCTCCATATTAAATCCAACTGGCTCTACTGGATGGAATAGTAGTAGATAGTATAACTTCTGGTTTCCTCTTTTTATTTCTATGTCATCATCACATTTTACACATTTCATTACACAAATTAGATGTAATTTAAACCAGTTTCTGCCCCAACGGAGCTTACAATTTAATCT
Source organism: Xenopus laevis (assembly GCF_017654675.1). NCBI lineage: Eukaryota > Metazoa > Chordata > Amphibia > Anura > Pipidae > Xenopus > Xenopus laevis. The sequence goes on from NC_054371.1 coordinate 158,717,231, forward strand.
TCCTATCACGTTCACTTACAGTAAAGTCAGATATACGTTATCACTATGGCTCATACGCACACTTTATGCATTGGTTTCCAGAGAGTTCACATCATTTACATCACTTCTTTCCCCTTGGGGGAGTTTATAATCTAAGGATCCTATCATATTCGTACACAGAAGGGTCAGTTGTAGCGTGTGGGTTTTATAAAGGAGTAATTAGAATCAATGTAGATGATGGAGTGAATGTTGTGTATGAACTACTTAAATGTATACTGAGAGAAGGATTCATGAATGCTAAGGTGTTGCTGTCTAGAAGTAGAATTATTGGAAGGTGTAATTGTGTTTGAGATGTATTGAAGTGGAATCAAGCACACAATGCCAAGGTATTTTCTTCTGTGGCATTTTGGATTAGGTGCCTGCAGGTTAGGCTCTGCTTTGGAAGAAGAAGCAGGGCAAACCGCACTCAGGTGGATCCACAGGACCAGAGAAAATTAGTTAAAAAATATATATTTTATTTGGACAAAGTTAAAAAGTGTATATTTGCATCTCCATCCGCCCAATGCATTTGCACCCACTTGCGGCACTTAGTCATGGACTAACTAATTTTCTCTGGTCCTGTGGATCCGTCTGAGTGCCGGTTGGCCCTGCTTCTTCTTCATACCTGCTCTCTAAAGCTGGGGGGCTGGGGCACCCATACCATATTTACTATTTGGTGAGACATTTATAATCTATTCTGGGGCATCTTTTTTTTAATCGTAACTATAGACTCTGCTTATACTGTACCTCCAACACTGTTGGTTCTAGCCCCACCTCCATGCTGTGTCTGGAAAAGACCTTATTCACAAAATTGGAAAAATAGGGACAAGCTAAAGAGGCTACACAGCACTCAGAAATCACACCAACCCCCGTGGAAGACTCACCACCTCCACAACACTCAAACTACATTAATCATACGCTTCAAAATGCACAATAGATTTATTTAATTAGACTTTTAATAATCTACTACGCTAAGTTTGATGTGCTACAGCAAACCGTAATCACAACACCTTTTAGAATTTAATCTAATACTCAGGGACTGAATACTGGAGATTAGAGGATTATTAATGTAGATTACCAAATTAACACAACAGAAAACGAGATCAGCTATAGACTTAATTACTAAATTAACTTTGAGAAAAAATAGATAATCTAGATAATAGATCTTGGAGAAGTAAGTTTCATTGGGGTACCAGTGTCAATACGTCTGGCAGACATTCCCAATCTCTGCAATTCTCTGAGTTTATAACATCAGTTATCTGACAACAGTATTGAAAGGGCACACGGGCTGGGGCGTGAGTAATCCTAGAATAGGAAAAGAAGTCACCCAGTTATGGCAGAATTGATCTTACAGGCATGTAGAAAAGTAAGAGATCTCAAGGTACAAGACCATAAGATACAGGTCTTTCAGGGCTTCTCAGCCAAAGTATCACAGAAGAGAGAGAGAATTAACACCAATTTGCAGATACTAATTTCAAAACGGCATGCACTTTTCGCTTACATACCCAGCAAAATTAAGCATTATTTTGAATGGTTAAACACACATCTTCCTCAACCCCCAAACATTAAGGGAGCACTTGGGTTTATGCAGAAAGAAACAAAAGGAAACTGTCACAATGGGCAGAGGCCATGCAACTAACAGACATATGGCAATGGAAAAACCCAGAGGAAAGTGTTCTCATGCTACTCCGCTACGCACAACACAATGTCCAGAATAGACCTGGCCCTAGCCACAGGTGACTTAATACAACATGTACGGACAGCAAAATAATTACCCTGAGGTATTTCTGATCATGCTCCTTACTTGTCAACCTAGGACTACTTTCACCCAGGGAAACCAAACCCTGGAGATTAAGCCCACTATGGCTAGTTAATGACACAGTGGCAGAGGCATCAACCAAGGCTATAACAGAATACTGGGCCCTAAATACAGCAACTGCAGCCCTCCCCCCCATGGTTTGGAATGCATTTAAAGCCACAATGAGAGGAACCCTTATCCGTGCTATAGCGGGAGCTAGAGCCAAAGCTGCAGAAGAAATTCAGAAAATGCAGTATATAGCTGTATATTGCTGCAAAGGAGAACATACTTTACTCTTTACTCATACCCCTAAAATTTCTTCTTTTTTCTAACTAAAAGTTGAACAGAAAAAAGTGAAGCACACTTGCAAGTAAGCCAAATCGAAACACTGGGTGATACCCCTTTATGCCAGAGAGATCGACAGATATAAATATAAGGCGGCTTTACAGCAATATCCTAGCAACACATAGGGAGGTAGGCTCTAGAGTGGTAGTCTCTTTGGATGCAGCCAAGGCTTTTGACTCGGTCGAATGGTCGTTCTTGTGGGAGGTCAATGAAAGTTTTGGATTGGGCGGCCAGTTCATCACATGGGTGGGACTCCTGTATCAAAACCCCCAAGCATGAATAAGTGTCAATAATATATTGTCAAACGCCACTCAGCTGAGTCGTGGCACCCGCCAGGGATGCCCCCTTTCGCCGTTATTGTTCGCCTTGGCGATAAAAGCAATGGCTATTCTAATACGCACAGCCCACAATATAGCAGAAATGCATCTGGGTAGGGTGGAGGAGCGCATCTCCCTATATGCTGATGATGTATTATTATACTTAAGTGATCCCGGACCCTCACTACAGTCAACTTTTGCAGTTATAAATGAGTTCGAAGGATACTCAGGGTTACTCATAAACTGGGAAAAATCCAGTATCTTTCCAGTAGATGAAGGCATAGACCCCAATAGCTACCCCCTTCCCCTCTAAGCTGAGTAAGCTCCTTCAAGTATCTGGGCGTTACGACCACGAGGGATAGCACTAAATACACAGAGTTAAACTTTACCCCGGTCACAGAAAGTAGTCAATCAAACTCAAGCAATGGGGGAATTTACCCCTGACAATATGGGGTAGGATCAACCAACATTTTTGTATATCCTCCACAATTCTCCTATGTACATCCCCAAAACAGTATTCCAACATATTGAACAAATGCAGTCTTCGTTCATATGGGGTAATAAATCCCCGAGATTTACCAAGTCCAAACTAAAGGCCCCAATTGACGAAGGCGAACTGGGCTTCCAAGACCTACAATACTACCTCTTAGCCTCTCAATTGTACTATGTGGGCTGGTGGCTAAAGCCAGACCCCAACAACCCTAACTTCCAATTTCAGGCTACTTTGGCAGGCTCAGCAGAAACCCTTTAACGTATACCTTATAGGAAAATAGCAGACCTGCAAGTGAGACAACTGATTCTTACCACCCCACACAAGGATTGGACGGTGGTTCTGCGGATCACTAGCCTTAAAAACCCGTTACTCAAAATTGATTAACCTATTTGGGCCACTCTAACCTTCCCCATTTCCAACAACTCCTAACATATATGAGGTGGCCAAGGGCCGGGATCAGGACTTTGGGCGATGCAGCGTTGGATGGGCAGTTGCTCACCAGAGAACAACTATTACAGTCTCATCCCGGAGTCCAAATTAACCATCTAGTGTACCAACAATATAGGCATGCCTTCATAGCACAATTCACATCAACCAGAGTGGAACTGGTAACACCTGCCTTTTTAGAGGCCCTTAAATCGCCAAACCAAAAAAAAATGGTTACCAACCTATATGGGAAATTACTCTCCGCAATTCCCTCACCATTTGCCAAAGCATATGAGGCTTGGCATTCAGATATCCCCACTTTAACAGCAGAAGAATGGGAGGAGAGTAAAGACAAAGTGTACCAGTACCTCATTGCTAATAGAGATAGGCTTATCGAGTTTAAGCTATTACATCGGATTCACATCATACCACTGCGCCTAAGCTAAATGGGTGAGATAAATAAAGCATATTGCCCAAAGTGTCAACAGCAGGCGGCTGGTTATGTTCATATGATGTGGAACTGCCCTCAAATCAGTAAATACTGGGATAGATTTATGTCCCACATCCAGGACAAAACTACCTTCCCCAAAATTATGTCTCCACAAGTCTGTGTACTGGGGGTGATAGATGAGATTTTCCCACTAAATGCAAAGAGAGACCTATGGCGATCTCTACTGTTCCACGCCAGGAAAGCATTGCTTATGAAATGCATGGACCCAAAGCCACCTTCCCTCTGGTTTTGGTTAGCCTTAAAACTTTGAAAGAGAACCTTAAAGCCACACAGCTACAGTGAAACTTCAATTTTTACTACCCTGATTTCATTTTTCAGATATTTTACATTGTTCTTTGTTTTTTGTCCCACCAATTTATAATGCATTCCAGTGATTTTATATAACGTTTTCCAGATTTCACATAAAAATGGCCGTTTGTTCTCTATGACTGTTATTATTAGTGAAAAAAAGAGGTTTAAAATGGTAACCAGTTTGCATGCCTTGGTTGTGCCTGTAAATAGTCAATTCTAATTAGTCATACACAAGTCACTTATTGCTGTAGCTTGTGTAAGTGACTGCCAGAGAGGCCTTGCACATGCCCCCCGTAGTGTAACATTATGCTTCAATCCTTAACCCTTGTTATTAACAAAGTAACATTTCCCTGATTTTATATTTTCCTGGATGTTAATTATTTTTTTTGTGGTAAATAGAATAAGTTAAAGTAAAACAGACTTCTGTGCTTAAATCTTTTGAGTACTTGAAGGGTGGTTTATCTAAGTCAAATTTTAGTATGTTATAGAACGGCCAATTTTAAGCAACTTATAAATTGGTTGTTATTATCTTTTTAGAGTTTTCAATTATTTGCCTTCTTCTGACTCTTTTCAGCTTTCAAATGGAGGTCAGCGTCCTCACCAAAAATGCTCTATAAAGCTATATATTTATTCTTATTGCTATTTTTGATTGCTCAACCTTCTATTCAGGTGCTCTACTATTCATATTTAAGTCTCTTATTCAAATCAGTGCATGTAAAGGTGAACAACCCCTTCAAGGAATATGTTGCTTTCCCCAAATTTTTATTTTCCCTAATTACAGCTAAAGTTTTTCTGGTCCCTCTGAAAAATAGGGGTTCTGCTGCAGTTAATTTTAGAGTAGAAAACTCTCACTACCCAACAGAACAGGAATGAGCTGTCCTGAACTGTTAAGATACTGAAAAACAGGAGCAAATATTGGTATTGTAAATATGTAATTAGATGATTGTTATTTAAGTTATAATGTCAATCTCTCTCTCTTAATTCTACTGTCTCTAGTACACAAGCTTGGCCCACAAAAGTTTTGGAAGGTCGAAGAGGCTAGAACATTACCGGGTGGATGGAGCCAGGGCATACCTAATAATGCACAGTTAAGACTTCATGACAGAACAGTTAGATGAATACAGGTAACATCACAACCAACTCGCTACACATGTTCAAACAACATATGAGACAGATAGTTTGGAATGTAGGTTGGTTGACCTCACCAATCAAAAGAAAAAGATATTAACAAATCTCAAGAAACTAAAACCCAATAAAATATTATTTTTAAAGACCCTCTGGAAATTAGGAGATACCAGTGTACTTAAAGCGCCATGGATACGTGAATTCCTATCAGCACTATATAAAGCCAAACAAAGGGGAGCAGCCAGTCTTATTTGCACATCTCTGCCAAACAAATTGGATGACCTGATATATATGTCACTATTTAATATTGTGTAAATCAGATATCAGACAAAAAAAGACATGGTAGCCAACATATATGCTCTGAATAGCCCAAATCAGGACATTTTTACTTAGCCTCACTCAGAAACTTATGGAAACCCCCTCCCCAAACTTGATTTTGGGACAAGCAACGTTTTGGCTGGTTTCCTAGTTATTCATTCCAGCTTGCCTTGTGAAAAATGTGCTATACATACTTAAAATATGATTTTGTACAAATGCAATGCCATTTCCCCTAATATATGTCCCTAGTTCATCTGTGCAACACTTAAAGCTGATCTAAAGCTGCATCTGATAATCTTGTAACTGTCATCAGTGTTTCCAGTCTGCAGGTTGGAAAGCCCTGATGTAAAGTGTTACTGATTCCAGCTTGCCTCACTGGACATGTTATTACACACACTTTAAACATGATTAGAACTTGATTTATTACAAGTGCAATATCAGGGGGGTATACTAGGAGTTGTCAAAATGCACATGGTTGTCTGTAGGTCTGTCTGGGTTGGTGTGCCTCTAGCATGGCTACTAGCAATCCAGCTTCAATATATTTTAGTATGTGTACTGTTAGTATGTGTACTGTACGGTATATTGCATTAGTGCATTAGATTAATTATCTTTTCAAATTCTGTCCTACTCTCTAATATCATTTCCTCACCATTACTTCACCTTTAAGCATTAAGAAGACAATTATCTTAGAGTATATGATAGTTTTTTAAAGTTAATATCTTATTAGTACTGATTTTTATATAATTTCACCCATGGTTTCCATATCTTTAAATAAGTATTAATGCTGCAATGCTTAACCCTAGTCAATAACAAAGTAAATATTGTATTTCAGAGTAAAAGAGACCTGTGCTTATAACCTTCGTATACTTAAAGGATGCATTTATTATGCTCATTTCACTGATTTTACATTTACATATTTTTTAGTGGGGTTTCTACTGTACCTAATTTCAGAGTAAAAATCTCTCACTGCCCAACACCAACCAGTTATCATCACACCATGTAACAACCCAAAATTGATTGACAGCATTTGAAGAGTACTTTAGGAAAATATACTCCACTGAGGAACCATCTGAAGACTTTATCAATCTTATGTTACAAAAAGCCAAACTATTAGAAATTGACCAGACACAGAGGGAGATGCTTAACTCACCAATAATAGCAGCAGGGATATCAGGCATAATAAAATAACTGGCCACACATAAATCACCCAGATTGTTATATAGTGTAATATTATAAAATACTGAACCCACATATGATACAATTATCAAAGCATATATATAATGCAATGTTCCAGAGGTGAAGTAATAATTGTTTAATGTTTTTCACCTTTAAAATGTATATTTAGTATGATATAGAGCAGAGTTGTCCAACTTCTATGGTACCGAGGGCCGGAATTTTTCTAATCTACATGGTGGAGGGCCATTAATGGAAGCCAGTGTTAGCCACTCCCTGTTTTTAGACCACACCATGTCCATATTAATAGCACACCAAAAAATCAAATGGTTGATGCTCACTGCAGGGATCAGGGCCGGAACTAGGGGTAGGCAGAGTAGGCGGCTGTCTAGGGCGCCATCATTAAGGGGCATACTTTTAAGGGGATTTTTTTTCATTTTTTAATGTTTTTGTTTTTTTCAAGCGTTTATTTAATAATTTGTTTCAGTAATCATGGTTACCCAGTTGGGTGGAATCCATCTCCTTCACCTTCTCCCTCTTGCTGCGGTAGTGCAGCGCGAGGTGCGTACACGTTTCAATGATGTCACTGATGTGTTGGGTGACAGAGAGCTGGCGGGCTGCTTGGTGTGGCTATATGATACATTTTAAACTTTACAAATGGTAAACAGACACAGCAGGCAGACTTTGATGTGGAGGGCCATATAAAGGGGGGTCGCGGGCCGCCAGTTGAACAGCCCTGATATAGAGAGTGACATTCTAAAACAATTTGCAGTTGGCTTTCATTTTTTTTTTTTGAGTTATATTTTTATTTACCAACTCTCTAGTTTGCAGTTTAAGCAATCTGGTTGCTAGGATTCAAATTACCCTAGTAACCATGCACTGATTTGAATAAGAGACTGGAATATGAATAGGATAGAGCCTGCCTACTCTTCTGTTTGTATGTGCCATACACTATTTTCCCTGAGCTGTCGATGTTTTCCAAATCTACCTGTTTGGGCCATACTCTGCTTGTGTACTCCATGTGTGTACTCTGCTTTCCCGAAGCTACCTGTTTGTGTCATACTCTTATTGTCTCTATGCTGCTTGCCATATTCTTCCTGTGTTTAACATTCTACCTGCCCTACTTTACCAGTTTGTGCCATACTCTGCCTGCCGTGTTCTGCCTGTATGTGCAATACTCTGCCTGTGCTAACTTGTCTGTGTTTGTCATACACTGCCTTTTCTTTTCTGCCCATGTGTGCTATACTCTGTCTACGCTATGCTGCTTGCATGTGCTATACTCTACTTGCCCTATGTTGCCTGTGTGTGCTATACTCTACTTGCCCTATGTTGGCTGTGTGTTCCATATTTTGCCTGCCATATGCTGCCTATGTGTTTTATATTGTGCCTGTCCTACTCTATCTGTGTGTGCCCTACTCTGCCTGCCCTACACTACATGTGTGTGCTATACTGCTTGCCTCTATGCTGTCCTTGCCTTCCATATTCTGCTTGCTCTACTCTAGCTGTATGTGCCATACACTGCCTTCCCTATGCTGCCTGTGTTTTCCACATTCTGCCTACCCCAATCTACCTGTCCCAATCTACCTGTGTTTGTGCCACACTACTTGTGTCTTCCATACTCTGCTTGCCCTATGCTGCCTGCTTGTGTCATACCCTGCTTGCCTCTATGCTGCCTGTTTTCCATAATGACCTAGTGGAAGTATGCACTACACTAATCCCTAAACTGAATAAAAACCCCACTATGTCATGTCAACCTTAAACTAATTACTAAGATACTGGCCTAGAGACTTCAACTTTTGTTCAAGGTTCTTTACATTCATACATTATTTAGTACGATGTAGAAAGTGAGATTCTAAAACAATTTGCAGTTGGCTTTCATTTTTTTAATTATTACTTGATTTTTATTTTTGAGTTATTAAGATTTTTATTCACCAGCTCTCCAGTTTGCAGTTTCAGCAATCTGGTTGCTAGGATCCAAATTACCATAGCAATCATGCACTGATTTGAATCAGAGACTGGAATATAAATAGGATAGAGCCTGAACAGAATGAGAAGTAATAAAAAGTAGCATTAATTATTAATGTGTAGCCTTATATTTGTTTTTTTTTAGATGTGGCCAGTGACCTCTATTTTAAAGCTAGAAGGTAGAAGGCAAATATTTGAAAAACTATTAAAAAGAAAAAAAAACACCAAAGCAAAATATCCTTAGAAGTAACCATTCTATAACAAGTTAGAATTTAATAGAAAAGTGAAGCACTCCTTTAATGAAGCACCGCTTGGCTTTGCATGCAAGTGACAGTCGACACGGTGAATTAGGATGGCAATAAATGCTACAATATTTTTTACTAGGGACAAGGAAAGTAGAGACTTCCCTTTGAGCCTTGAGACAGAGAAGGCATTTGATAAAATGTTATGGCTCTTTTACATTAGTGCACTACATATTAGAATGCTGGGTGACACCTTTACATATTGTATCAGAAAAATATAAACTCATGTTCAAGCTAGGCTACTCATCAATGGCACCATAACCAACCCAATTGACATAAACAGAGGTATGCCTCCTCTCCCTTCTTCTGTTGAACCTATCATTTCCTCTCCTTAGGCTCCTTTGAGATATGACCACATTTCAATGCATCAAAATTGAATCACATGAAACAAAGTTTACAGTAGTTGGTTATATATAACAAAGCCGAAGCAGGGCCTGCCACACATCCTATCCTTCATCCAACAATATGGCAAGTCTCTGAGTATTGGTATTGATGCATATGAAATATTACTATTGAGCAATAAAGGGAACCCCAGATGGAGTAGAAAATAAAGCTTTAAGTAGGCCAACAACACAATCACTTACTTTAGCAGACAAATACAGAAGAATTCACATAATATATATGCATATAACATCACATATTGCATAGAGGAAACTCTGCAAGAACCAAACAATGGCAAGCACATCATGTGTCATACTCTGCCTGCCTTATTCTCCCTGCATGAGCTATACTTTATGTTACACACACTTTCTGCCCTACGCTACCTCTTTGTTCCACATTCTGTCTTTCCTACTCTATCTGTGTATGCCATACTCTGATTCCATGTGCTATATGTGTGTTCCATATTTTGTATGCCCTACTCTACATTTGTGTGCAATTTTCTTTCTGCCCTACACTGCCTGTATTCCACATTCTGCCTTCCCTACTGCCTGGCCTGTTCTACCTGTATTTGCAATACTTTACTTGCACTAATCTGTCTGCATTTGCCATACTCTTCCTGCCCTATGCTGCCTGTGTGTTCTATATTCTGCCGGCCCTATTCTGCCTGTGTTCCACATTCTGCTTGGCCAACTTTACCTGTGTGTGAGATACTCTGCCTGCAGTGTTTTGCCTGTATGTGCAATAATCTGCTGGTGCTAATCTGTCTGTGTGTGCCATACTCTGCTTGTTCTATTCTGCCTGTATGAGCCATACTCTGTTTTTTCATTGTTGCCTGTGTGGTCCATATTGTGCCTATCCTACACTGCCTGTGGGTTTCATATTCTGCCTGCCTTACTCTGCCTGTGTATGCCATACCCTGGCTGCCCTCCACTCACAATCCAAATAGTTAACATTGAATTGAATTAAAAGAGAGAGTACTGGACCCTTGTTAATTATATGTGGAATTTCATTTTTGGGAAGAGGAGGTATCGATTACCCAATTGACATTTAATTTATTAAAGAAAAATAGTAAATAAACCCTCTCTCTCCACCACCTCACCAATTCTCAGTATTTTACCTACTGACAAAGTGCTTAGTGCAGTTATCAAAAGTTGAAATAACAGCATAACATCTCAAATATAATTCATTTGTTAATTACTGAGGATTAAATAAATAAAGTTAATTGACAAATCAAAGTGCTTGTGCTTAATTAATAGCGTGTTGAGGTAGAGAAATGTGTATTAATTGCTTGCCTATGTAGGACCAACTACTCATGACCATTAGGTTGTACACATTTAAGAACACTTCATTTAAGTGTGAGGGCTAGTGCTAATCAGGCCCAGACTGGCAATCTGTGGGTTCTGGCAAATGCTAGAGGGACTGCTATAAGGTCCTAAGAAAGTCAGATTACTATTTCAGCAATCTGGTTGCTAGGATCCAAATTACCATAGCGATCATGCACTGATTTGAATAAGAGAATATGAACAGGATAGAGCCTGAACAGAAGGCGAAGGTAATAAAAAGTAGCATTAATTATAAATGTGTAGCCTTATATTTGTTTTTGAGATGGGGTCAGTAAACCCCTATTTTAAAGCTAGATGTTAGAAGAAGGCAAATATTTTAAAAACTATTAAAAAGGATAAAGGAAAAAAAAAACGCCAAAGTAAAATATTCTTACTGTTAGCCATTCTATAACAAGTTAGAATTTAATAGAAAAGTGAACCAATCCTTTAAAGGAACAGTTCAGTGTGAAAATAAAAACTGTGTAAATAGATAGGCTGTGCAAAATAAAAAATATTTCTAGTATAGTCAGTTAGCCAAAAATGTAATATATAAAGGCTGGAGTGAACAGATGTCTAATAAAACAGCCAGAATCCAACTTCCTGCTTTTCAGCTCTATAACTCTGAGCTAGTCAGCGACTTGAAGGGGGGCCACATGGTACATTTCTGTTCAGTGAGTTTGTAATTGATCCTCAGCATTCAGCTCAGATTCAAAAGCAACAGATATGACCCATGTGCCCCCCTCAAGTCTCTGATTGGTTACTGCCTGGTAACAAGGGTAACCAGCCAGTGTAAACCAAGAGAGCTGAAAAGCAGGAAGTAGTGTTCTGACAGACATGTTATACATCAAATCATTACATTTTTGGCTAACTAACTATATTAGAAACATTTTTTATTTTGCACAGCCTATCTATTTACCCAGTTTTTATTTTTACACTTAACAATTCCTTTAATGTAGCACCGCTTGGCTTTGCACACAAGTGACAGTCAACACGGTGAATTAGGATGGCAATAACTGCTACAATATTTTTTGCTAGGAACAACGAAAGTAGAGACTTCCCTTTGAGCCTTGAGACAGAGAAGGCATTTGATAAAATGTTATGGCTCTTTTACATTAGTGCACTCCATATTAGAATGCTGGGTGACACCTTCACATATTGTATCAGAAAAATATACACTCATGTTCAAGCTAAGCTACTCATCAATGGCACCATAACCAACCCAATAGACATAAACAGAGGTATGCCGCCTCTCCCTTCTTCTGTTGAACCTATCATTTGGCCCTCTCCTTAGGCTCCTTTGAGATATGACCACATTCCAAGGTATCAAAATCGGATCACATGAAACAAAGTTTACAGTATTTCGTTATATATAACAAAGCCGAAGCAGGGCCTGCCACACATCCTATCCTTCATCCAACAACATGGCCAAGTCTCTGAGTATTGGTATTGATGCATATGAAATATTTCTATTGAGCAATAAAGGGAATCCCAGATGGAGAAGAACATACATCTTTAAATAGGCCAACAACACAATCACTTACTTAAGCAGACAAATACAGAAGAATTCACATAATATATATGCATACAACCACATATTGCATAGAGGAAACTGCAAGAACCAAACAATGGCAAGCACATCTTGTGTCATACTCTGCCTGCCTTATTCTCCCTGCATGAGCTATACTTTATGTTCTACAGACTTCCTGCCCTATGCTACCTCTTTGTTCCACATTCTGTCTTTCCTACTCTATCTGTGTGTGCCATACTCTGATTCCATGTGCTATATGTGTGTTCCATATTTTGTATGCCCTACTCTACATTTGTGTGCAATTTTCTTTCTGCCCTACACTGCCTGTATTCCACATTCTGCCTTCCCTACTGCCTGGCCTGTTCTACCTGTATTTGCTCTACTTGCACTAATCTGTCTGCGTTTGCCATACTATTCCTGCCCTATGCTGGCTTGGTGTACCATACTCTGCCTGTGTGTGCCATACTATGCTTGCCCTTTGTTGCTTGTGTGTTCCATATTGTACCTGCCCTACGCTGTGTGTGTGTTTTATATTCTGCCTGCCGTACTCTATCTGTGTGCCCTACTCTGCCTGCCCTACTCTGCCTGTATGTGCCATACCTTGCCTGCCCTATTCTACCTGTGTTTTCTATACTCTGCCTACCCTATTCTGCCATACCCTGCCTGTCCTATTCTGTCTGATTTTGCCATACTTTTCCTGTGTGTGCCAAATTCTGTTTGCCCTACTCTGCCTGTATGTGGAATACTCTGCTTGCCCTACTATGCATGTGTGTGTGCCCTACTCTATCAGTATGTTCCATACTTTTCTTGCCCTATTCTGGCTGTATATGCAGTAATTTATGTGCTGTAGTAAACCTGTTTGTGCCATACTCTGCCTGCCCAATTTTGCCTGGGTGTGCGCGCTCCATCCTCTGCCTGCCCTACACTGTATGTGTGTGCCATATACTACCTTTCCTGTGCTGCTTGTGTTTTCCATATTCTTCCATATTCCCAATCTACCTGTTTGTGCCATACTCTGCTTGTGTTTCATACTCTGTTTGCCCAAAGCTGCCTGTTTATGTCATACTCTGCTTGCCTCTATGTTGCCAGCATGTTCCATATTCTGCCTGCCCTATTCTATCTGTGTGTGCCATACTCTGCCTTCCCTGATCTCCCTGTATGTGCTATACTTTTCCTGTGTGTGCCTTACTCTGCCTGCCATATTCTGTCTGTATGTATAATATTCTGCTTACCCTATTCTCAGTGTGTGCCTTACTCTGTCAGTGTGTGCCATACAATATCTTCTCTGTGCCGCCTGTGTTTTCTATATTCTGCCTACCCCAATCAACCTGTTTGTGCCATACTCTGCTTGTGTGTTCCATACTCTGTTTGCCCTATTCTGCCTGTATGTGCACTGCTCTGCCTGTGCTAATCTGTCCGTGTTTGCCATACTCTGCCTGTTCTATTCTGCCTTTGTGTGCTATACTCTGCCTACCCCATGCAGCCGGTGTGTGCCATGCTGTGCCTGTGTGCTACATACTCTGCCTGCTCTACACTGCCTGTATGTGCAATACTCTGCTTACCCTACTAAACCTGTGTGTGCCATACTCTGCCTGTCCTATGTTGCCTGTGTGTTCCATAGTGTGTCTGCCCTTTGCTGCCTGTATATTTTATATTCAGCCTTTCCTACTCTATCTGTGTGCCCTGCCCTGCCTACCCCATGCTGCCTGTGTGTGCCATACCCTGCCTGCCCTATTATGCTTGTGTTTTCTATACTCTACCTGCCCTATTCTGCCATACTCTGCCTGTTCTATTCTGTCTGTTTTTGCCATACTCTTCCTTTGTGTGCCAAATTCTGTTTGCCCTACTCTGCCTGTATGTGAAATACTCTGCTTGCCCTACTACGCCTGTGTGTGCTTTACTCTGTCAGTGTGTGCCATACTCTGTCACTGTGTGGCATACTTTGCCTGCCCTATTCTGCCTGTATGTGTAATAATCTACTTGCCCTAGTAAACCGTATGCCTTATTCTGCCTGTCCTACACTGTATGTGTGTGCTATAACTGCTTGCCCTATGCTGTCCGTGTGTTCCATATTCTGCCTTCCCTACTCTGTGTGTGTGTGTTTCATACACTACCTTCCCTATGCTGACTGTGTTTTCCATATTCTGCCTACCCTACCATACTCTGCTTGCCCGAAGCTGCCTGTTTGTGTCATACTCTTCTTGCTTCTTTGCTGCAAGCATGTTCCATATTCTGCCTGTGTTCCACGTTCTGCCTGCCCTACTCTACCTGTGTGTGATATACTCTGCCTGCCCTGTTCTCCCTGTATGTTCCATACCATGCCTGCCCTGTTCTCCCTGTATGTGCTATTCTCTGCCTGCCTTATTCATCCTGTATGTGCAATACTCTACCTGCAGTAATCTGTATGTTTTTGCTGTACTTTGCCTGTTCTATTCTGCCTGTGTGTGCCATATTGTGCCTGCCCTGTTCTCCTTGTGTGTGTCATACTGTGCCTGCCCTGTTCTCCCTGTATGTGCCATACTCTGCCTGCTGTATTCTGCCTGTATGTGCAATACTCTGCCTGCAGTGTAGGGCAGGCAGAGTATGAAGCGCACACACATAGGCAAAATTGGGCAGGCAGAGTATGGCACAAACAGGTTTACGTAAATTATTGCATATACTGGCAGAATAGGGCAGGCAAAGTATGGCACACACTGACAGAGTAGTGCACACACACATGCATAGTAGGGCAAGGGCCCTACGCTGCCTGTGTGTTGCATATTCTGCCTGCCCTACTCTATATATGTATGCCCTAATTTGCCTGCCCTACGTTGCCTATGTTTGCTATACTATGTCTGCTGTATTCTGCCATACTCTATCTATCCTATTCTGCCTTCTTTGCAATACTCTTCCTGTGTGTGCCACATTCTGTTTGCCCGCTCTGCCTGTATGTGCCATACTCCGCCTGTCCTTTTCTGCCTGTATGTGGAATACTCTGCTTGCCCTACTAAACCTTTGTGTGCCAAAATCTGCCTGCCCAATATTGCCTGTGTGTGCCATACTCTGCCTGCCCTACACTGCATGTGTGTGCTATACTCTGCCTGCCCTACACTGCATGTGTGTGCTATACTCTGCATGCCCTATGCTGTCCATGTGTTCCATATTTTGCTTGCCCTATTCTTTCTGTATGTTCCATACACTTCCTTCCCTTGGCTGCCTGTATTTTCTATATTCTGGCTACCCCAGTCTACCTTTTTGTGCTATACTCTGCTTGTGTGTTCCATACTCTGCTTGCCCTATGCTGCCTGTGTGTTCTATATTCTGCCGCCCTTATTCTGCCTGTGTTCCACATTCTGCTTGGCCTACTTTATCTGTGTGTAAAATACTCTGCCTGCAGTGTTTTGCCTGTATGTGCAATAATCTGACGGTGCTAATCTGTCTGTGTGTGTCATACTCTGCTTGTTCTATTCTGCCTGTATGTGCAATAATCTGTTTGTCCTTTGTTGCCTGTGTGTTCCATATTGTGCCTGCCCTACACTGCCTGTGAGTTTCATATTCTGCCTGCCTTACTCTGCCTGTGTATGCCATACCCTGGCTGCCCTCCACTCACAATCCAATAGTTAACATTGAATTGAATTAAAAGAGAGAATACTGGACCCATGTTAAATATACGTGGCATTTCACTTTCCGGGAAGAGGAGGTATCGATTACCCAATTGAAATTTAATTTATTAAAGAAAAATAGTAAAAAAAAAACCCTCTCTCCACCACCTCACCTAATGGTCATGAGTATTTGGTCCTACGTAGTCAAGCAATTAATACACATTTCTCTACCTCAACACGCTATTATTTAAGCACAAACTCTTTGATTTGTCAATTAACTTAATTTATTTAATCCTCATTAATTAACAAATGAATTATATTTGAGATGTTATGCTAAGTTATTTTAGCTTTTGATAACTGCACTAAGCACTTTGTCAGTAGGTAAAAGATTGAGAATTGGCGAGGTGGTGGAGAGAGGGGTGTTTTTTTTTTTACTATTTTTCTTTAATAAATTAATTAAATTGGATTAGTAACCATATACTTGAAGAACAACTTCTCCGCCTTTGGCAGCTTTTGGAGTTGTTGCTTTGACTTCAGCTAAAATCTGCAGGTTGGAAAGCCCTGCTACACTTAAACCAGGATGACACCCTGGATGGAGCTCAAAGAAGATTTTTAGTGACCTTATTGCAAATTGTATTATGCAAAAATTACTTCCTTTTTCAGGATGATTACTATTTACAAATCAGGGGTACTGCCATGGGATCGAATGTTGCCCCGTCTTATGCAAATTTGTTTATGGATTTATTTGAACAAAAATTTGTATATAATGATGATGGATTCAGACGTCATTGTAGATGCTGGTTTCGCTACATAGACGATATCTTTGCAGTTTGGACGGGGCAACATTCGGAGCTCATGGAGTTTGTCGAAAGATTAAATGATTGCACTACATATATCAAATTTACCATACATTGTGATGCAGTAAGTATCCCATTTTTGGATGTAATGGTTAAAAATACCACAGAAGGTTGTTTGGATACAGATTTATTTGTTAAAAATACAGATAGAAATACACTGCTCAGATATGATTCTTTTCACCCTCCCCACATTAAGAAATCTCTCCCCAAATCGCAATTCCTTCGAGTAAAGCGTATAGTAAAACATCAGCAACAACGGGATGTAAGGATATCTGAAATGAAAGAAAAATTCAAATTAAGAGGGTATCCTGATAGGGTGTTAGACAGGATGGATAGTGAGAATAGACTGTTGGGACAGATCAGTGATAGGGTGGTACACCAAAAGACACGGAGAATCCCGTTTGTTAACCAGTTCAATATCTTAAGTGGTGAAATCTCGAAAATAATAAAAAAAGATTGGAGCTTACTAGCTAATAACATCCCAGATAAGGATATCTTTAAATCTTTACCAGTCATGTCATATACAAAGGCAGAGACAATTGGGACAAAATTGGTGAAGGCTGATTTGGGGCCCTCTGCAGGTTATAAACAAACCTTTTTGAAAAAACAAAAAAATGGAACCTTCCCATGCTGTGGATGTAACCATTGCAGCAGTGTGGTAAAAGGTGAATGGATACATCATCCCCTAAAAGGGACCCGTATCCCAATTAAAGGTTTCTATACATGTGCTTCTACCTATGTAGTGTATAGTTTAAAATGCCCTTGCGGAAAAAGATATGTTGGGAAAACCATACGTTGTATTAGGGATAGATTAACAGAGCATAAGTCAGCCATTAGAAACAAATTGAACCAGCCGGTAGCCAAACACTTCAACGAAAATGGCCACACAATTAGTCAACTGCGTTTTTAAATTTTGGACTCAGTATCAAAGAGGAGACGTGGGGGAGATCGTGGCAAGGAGTTGCTACGTAAGGAGGCCCATTGGATAAAGAAACTGGGTACCATGTCCCACAGGGTTTAAATCAGGAGTACGATCTGAGTCCATTTTTATTTAAATAATAATTGTAAAGAAAATATTTTATCTTTTGCAGGTTTCATTCAAATCTTCTGTCTACTCGGGAGTGGGCTATTACCTTGAATGGACAGTACCATATGACAGATAAGCCAATTGTCTATACTATACAGACTCTATATGTAAGAAATTTAAAGTAAAGGTCTATGATAGATACATTTGTATTAAAATAATATGTGCAGAATGAAACACTGTTATATGTTTTAATGATACTATGTTATAATTTGGTCCTCAAGGATACTATGTTATAATATGGTCTGACACTAGGTGGCGGTATATTTTAGGCTATTTAAAGCCATGTGGTTATTGAATTTTATGCTTGACAAAGAGTGGAGTGCCACTCGAAACGTTGCACTATGTTGCTATGCTGCTATGCAATGCTTTGCAAACAATAAAGGCGGTCTTAATGAAAAATTGGCGTGCTGTCGATGGATATACTTTCATGTGATATAAAGAAGCCTTTGTGAACAGGCTTAAGGACGTGCACCCACCAAGAAAATTGGGCCTAGTAAGTAAGTGCGGTTTTGATTGGAAGCCCTGCTACTAGACATGTTATTATATTCACTGTTCCAAAGCAGTAGATTTTTCCTCAAATATAAATCTAGGAACCAGGGCCCAATGTTAATTTGCTTAGGTGCCCATCATCACTAATAGCAGCCCTAACGTATGATATATTGTATAAAAGCACCTACCATCTCCTAAACAAACTGGGACTGACCATTCCAATCTAAATTATTTAAACCTGATTTAGTACACATGCATTATTTGCATATGCAAATTAGGGGTGGGAAGGGGAAAACATTTTTTACTTCCTTGTTTTCTGACAAAAAGTCACTTGATTTTGCTCCCCACCAATAATTTGCATATGCAAATTAGGGTTCAGATTTGGTTTGGCCGGGCAGAAGGATTCGGCCGAATCCGAATCCTGCTGAAAAAGGCCGAATCCCGAACCGAATCCTGGATTCGGTGCATCCCTAATTATTTTCCACAAAATGTGTAGCTAGCATGTCTGTGCTGCACTTACTAACGCCACATTGCCTTACTGGAAAAGTTACTTTATACACTTTTAACATGATTAAAACCTGATTCAGTTCAAATGCCATATTATTTTCCATCATATGTGTTCCTATAGTAGCTGTGCTGCACTTACCTCTCATCTAAAGCTGCCTTTGATAATCTTGTAACTGTCACTAGTGTTTCCGACGGTCACTTTGTAGTTGAAATACAGCTACAATCTGCAGGTTGGAAAGCCCTGCTCTAAAGTGTTACTGACTCCACATTTGAAAAGTTACTTTACATACATTAAACATGATTTAAACATGATTTAGTACACATGCAATGCCATTTCCCCTAATATATGCCTCTAGAGCATCTGTGCTGCCCTTACCTCTGTTCTAAAGCTGCATCTGGCAATCTTGTAACTGTCACTACTGGTTTTAACTGTCACTTTGTAGTTCACTTACTGCAATCTGCAGGTTGGAAAGCCCTGCTCTAAAGACTTACTGATTCCAGCTTGTCTCACTGGAGATATCACTATACACATTTTATACATTAAAACATGATTTAGTACAAGTGCAATGTCAGGGGGCATAGTAGGTATGGTCACACTGCACATGGATGCTTTTAGATCTGGGTTGGTGGGACAGCCATGGGCTTTTGTTACAACACAAGCTGTTCCCGGTGTCCAAATCCACAAATTGGGGATTTAACTAAAAATTACTCTGACAAAAACCTAAGACCAAATGGCACATCACCAATCCATCAACTTTATCCTAAGAGCCACCCCCTTAAGGTAAGAAAATTTGGTTGTGTCCTTACCTGGCAAAACATCATTATGTTGAGCTGGCAGACTGATTGGCTGTTGCTGATGGGAGATAAAATCCTATTCCCTTCACTGCCTTCTCTTGCCAACATTCAGTTTTTCCTACAGCTGGTACCAGTGCATGATGGGAAAGTGTTTAGCCAATCAGTAAGGTGTCCTTAGACATATGGTGCATGGAGCTTCACAGTCAATACCAGAACCCTAGGAAAGAGAGCTTAACCAGTAAGGAAGTTGGGCTAAACCACTATCTGAAATAAGAAGGGGGGGCAGTTAAGCTGTGAGTGCAGAAGTGTCAGAATCATTGTGAACATAATTCAGATTGTTGATGTCATTGCTAGCCTGATAGGTAGTTGTTATTGCATGCTGATAGCTAATCCCACTCTATGGAGAGCCCATATATGAACTGCTGGTAAAAATGTTGAGAGATTTACAGTGTAGTTACATGTCATAGGCAGTGCTATCAAGTGGCCGCACTGCACATGGATGCTTTTAGATCTGGGTTGGTGGGACAGCCATGGGCTTTTGTTACAACACAAGATGTTCCCGGTGTCCAAATCCACAAATTGGGGATTTAACTAAAAATTGCTCTGACAAAAACCTAAGACCAAATGGCACATCGCCAATACATCAACTTTATCCTAAGAGCCACCCCCTTAAGGTAAGAAAATGTGGTTGTGTCCTTACCTGGCAAAACATCTTTATGTTGAGCTGGCAGACTGATTGGCTGTTGCTGATGGGAGATAAAATCCTATTCCCTTCACTGCCTTCTCTTGCCAACATTCAGTTTTTCCTACAGCTGGTACCAGTGCATGATGGGAAAGTGTTTAGCCAATCAGTAAGGTGTCCTTAGACATATGGTGGATGGTGCTTCACAGTCAATACCAGAACACTAGGAAAGAGAGCTTAACCAGTAAGGAAGTTGGGCTAAACCACTATCTGAAATAAGAAGGGGGGGCAGTTAAGCTGTGAGTGCAGAAGTGTCAGAATCATTGTGAACATAATTCAGGTTGTTGATGTCATTGCTAGCCTGATAGGTAGTTGTTTTTGCATGCTGATAGCTAATCCCACTCTATGGAGAGCCCATATATGAACTGCTGGTAAAAATGTTGAGAGATTTACAGTGTAGTTACATGTGATAGGCAGTGCTATCAAGTGGCACAGATTTAATATGACGGCCATTTTGATCTGATTATGGAAATCAGGAAATTCCCCAATTTTCAGGTGCCTGTGTATTTTGATAGATATGTTTATGAGCATATTTTGTCCTTTGTATGAGTATGGAGTGGCCCAGTGTCATTGTGATGTGATTGTGGATCAAATAAAAACCAATCTGGATAAGCTCATTCATGGTATGTGCTTAATTTGTTTTATTTGTTTTTTATAGAAACCAAAAATTAGATAAACCCAATAAAACGGTCTTGCCACCAACATGGATTTATGTATCTTAGTTGCTATCAAGTACAAGGTACTGTTTTATTATCATTTTTAAAAATTAAAACTGAAGGTTTAGGAATGGACTCTATAGCTGATGGGCTTCCCATTTGAAACTGGAATCCCATACCTGAACTATGAATTGGTGTAATTTGCTCCATCCAATGGGAGGCTTGTTGGGGTACAAAAAGAAAATGGACTGGGGATCAAGTAAATATATATATAAACTCAAATGCAGCCATTATAATCATATACTGTCGAAGCAGAAAGAAAAAAAGAATAATACAACTTCAACATATTTTGTATGTGTACTGTTTTATTAGTATATTGCATTAGTGCATTAGATAAATTAACTTGTGAGATTCGGCCCTTCTCGCTTATATCATTTATTCACCAATACTTCACCCTTAAGCTTAAAAAATACAATTTCCTTTAAGTGTATAAGATATTTTTATTCAAGTTCATATTGTCATATTTAATTTTCCTTATCTTAAAATGAGCACAAGCTTTCTCTTTTTTTTCTGCAATAATCTCCTCCATAGATCTTAAATTCTCACTCACATTATACCAATCATCTATATTAATAAAATCTTTTGCTTTTGACTTAACAGTTACCATACTTCTTGCTGAATGCAGCATTTAGTCAGTGGATCTGAGATTTCTCTTGGGGGTATGTGTGCCATATAATATAAATATACTGATAAGTATTGTTTCACCTGTGAAAACACCTCCAGCATAAGTCTGTGGTGCTGTATAATACCATCTTGAGATAATTTTTTTATCCTGATTCATATAATCTTATTACAGAAAAAGCAGGAAGTAGTGTTCTGGCTATTATGTTAGGCATCCAGTCACTCCAGCCTTTATACATTAAATTTTTGGCTAACTAACTATATTGAAAATTGTTTTATTTTGCACAGAAAAACTATTAGAAACTTGTTTTATTTTGCACAGCCTAACTATTTACTTAGATTTTATTTTTACACAGAATTATTCCTTTAAGCTTTAGTTCTCCTTTAATGCAAACCTTTGCTTAGCGATGGTATATTCACCAGCAAAATGATTTTACACATTCACAAAAACATCATTTTAAACATCTTTTTACATCCCCCTTTTGTATTTTTCTGTCAGTGGACCTTTTGGGTTGCAGACTGGAAACACACAGGCTAATAACTGAAAAACGATACACACATTAAAATGTGAACTTCCTCTTTTATTCATATTATACTGTATATCTTCCTAGTTTGAGTGGGACCCAGCAACCAAATAACATTTTAAATTCCAGACTAAAGACCTTTAGGACAATATTTTACTCCACCTCACCCCTTTAAAACCAATCACAATAGGGCATGGAGCATAAAATGTGTTCAGTGAAGTTACATAGTTAAATCGGGTTAAAAAAAGAAAGTCCATCATGTTCAACCCCTCCAAATGAAACCCAGCATCCATACACATACGCACACTCCCACTGACCCCTCTATACACTCACATAAATGATATATACCCATACCTATACTAACTATAGAGTTTAGTGTCACAATAGCCTTTGATGTTATGTCTGTCCAAGAAATCATCCAAGCCATTCTTAAAGGCATTAACTGAATCAGCCATCACAACATCACCCTGCAGTGCATTCCACAACCTCACTGTAAAGAACCCCTTACGTTGCTTCAAATGAAAGTTCTTTTCTTCTAGTCTAAAGGGGTGGCCTCTGGTACGGTGATCCACTTTATGGGTAAAAAGGTCCCCTATTGTCTATAATGTCCTCTAATGTACTTGTAAAGTGTAATCATGTCCCCTCGCAAAGCACCTTTTTTTCCAGAGAAAACAACCCCAACCTTGACAGTCTACCCTCATAATTGAAATCTTCCATTCCTCTAACCAGTGTAGTTGCACGTCTCTGCACTCTCTCCAGCTCATTTATATCCCTCTTAAAACTGGAGCCCAAAACTGCACTGCATACTCCAGATAAGGCCTTACCAGGGACCTATAAAAAGGCATAATTATGTTTTCATCCCTTGAGTTTATGCCCTTTTTTATGCAAGTACTTTATTTGCTTTAGTGGCCACAGAATGAAGTAAATCTATATTAACTAAAAAAACTGTATATGTGTGTGTGTGTGTGTGTGTATATATATATATATATATATATATATATATATATATATATAAATATATATATATATATATATATAAATAAAGGATCTTTTCAAGTCCCTGTGTGCAACAGCATCTTCCTATTTTGTCAATATAATATTCTGTTAGCACCAGGGCCCAATACACCCATCTAGTGTGTGCATATGGCTCCAGCAAATAAATAAATAAATATATATATATATATATATATATATATATACAACCGAACCAGATCCGCACTCCGTCAGTATAAAAATGCAATAACCCGGGTGCTGCTCCAAGGAAAAACTGCACAAGAACGTAGAATCGGATATATAGCACTCCTGGGATTTTTTAAAAAGTAAAATTTTTATTCCATGCTTATAAAATTAATCAACGTTTCGGCTACTGTCTAGAGCCTTTGTCAAGATTAAAAAATCAATTAAACATGCCCCATTTAAATTAACCCTCTATAAAATCGCACATACATATACGCATAGTATACTATGCGTATATGTATGTGAGATTTTATAGAGGGTTAATTTATACAGTATCCACAAAAATAGAAACAAATGGCACACTCACTTCAATGCTTCTGCTTCAATTCAAATCATTATCTTTTTATTTCGGTGAGATCCCAATAAGCAAACGTTTCGGGGTCAAGCCCCTTCATCAAGTGCTACTTACAAACAGTGTGATTGAAAACATTTAAAGGGTAGGGCACTGTGTGACCACACCCCTTCGTGATTAGGTAAAATTTGTTACACCTTTAATGTCCATTAACATTGTATTTTTATATTCTTTGTTATATTCTCCACCATTGAAAGGATACAAGGTGCCTCTGTAATAAATAAATCCATAAAATGTGTAAAAAATTCCATACTGCAATCCTTTTTGTGGTGTTCCATGTGTCAATATTTATCAAAACTGTGGAATAAAATTTATAATATAAAACCTTCATATTATAAAGATCACGTGTTCTTAATTACAATCAAAGGCTAAACATATATCAATAAAAGCAAGAGTAGCTCAGTTCCTCATTTAATCCCATGGGTGTTAGGGTATTTAATCTTTCAATCCACAGAACCTCCTGTTGTAAAAGTAACCTGTCCTTATCACCACCCCGTTTAGGGAACTTCACAACCTGTAACACCTGCCATCTTAGTTGTTTGCTATTATGGCCAAAAGTTTTAAAGTGTCTGCTCACTGGAGTGACATATTTCATTTTATCTAAATCGCAATTATCAATTGCCCTCCTGTGTTCACCAATCCGTAGTTTAATTTGTCTTTTTGTTTTCCCCACATATGCCTTCCCACAGGGGCATTTAAGCATATAATTCACCCCTGTTGTGTTGCATGTAGCAAAATCTTTTAACTTAATTTCAAACCCTTTCGAAGGATGATTTATTTTATTCCCCTTTATTATGCTATTGCAACACTGGCAAGACAAACATGGGTATGTGCCCTTCTGTGGTGTGCCAAAGAATATTGGTTGACGGTCGTCATTTTCTATCATATCAGTCTTAGTCAATTGGTCACCTAGATTTCTAGCCCGTTTATATGAAAATAACGGTTTCTCTTTGAATAAATTCCCATATTGTTTATCCTTCCTCAAAATCTCCCAATGTCTGTAGACAATTGTCTTAATTTTTTGGGAATGTAAGTTATAATTAGAGACCAATGGTATTTTTTGAAATTTACGTGTCTTATTCTCTTTAGGGGAAACCGAAAGAAGGGTAGATCTATTAATACCCATAGCTTTCTCAATATTCTGTTTCAAATCCTCTCGCGGATAACCTCTCTCAATAAACCTTTGCTCCATTTCCAACATTCTTTTCTGACACACCTGATCGTCAGAGACAATTCGTCTTATCCTCAGAAATTGACTATACGGAAGACCTTTACTGACATTCCTAGGATGAAAACTTGAACACATCAACAAATTGTTCCTATCTGTTTCCTTACGAAATAAATCTGTATTTAAACCGTTAGACTGTTTAGTAATCAATACATCCAAAAAACTTATACTATCTTCATCATAAGTTAATGTAAATTTGATTGTGGGATGTAATAAGTTGATTTTCTGACTCATTTCCATCAACCCTTCTTTGCTCCCATGCCACGTAAAGAATATGTCATCCACATATCTATAGTAATTCTTTATGTTCACACTATGGGCTTGTTCAAAAAATACCATTACCTCAATAAATGAGACAAATATGTTGGCATAACTTGGGGCTACATTACTGCCCATACTTGTGCCTTGCTGTTGTAAAAAATAGGTCTTATCAAAACGGAAATAATTTCTGAAACGTAATAGTTCTATCAGAAAGATTACCAACTGTGTGTCATAGCCATATTGATATAAAGCTTCCTTAATTTATACAGTGCCTATGGGGGTTAAAAGAGAGGTGTGTCCATGATGGTGGATTTGTGACAGGGTTGAGGGTAACACCCAGGGTGGGCCTTTAAATGGGGCATGTTTAATTGATTTTTTAATCTTGACAAAGGCTCTAGACAGTAGCCGAAACGTTGATTAATTTTATAAGCATGGAATAAAAATTTAACTTTTTAAAAAATCCCAGGAGTGCTATATCCGATTCTACATTCATATATATATATATATATATATATATATATATATATATATATATATATATATATATATATATATATATATCTTATATATATAGCTTTCCAGAGGAGAATGAGTGCACACTGGGAACCCTTGGATAGGTTATTGTAAAACCATAATTTTATTTTATGTTAATTTTTTAACGTCTTTATGATAACATATTTTTACCTTTTGTATTATACATTCTGTGCACAGGACTTTTTTCTATGCTCTTTTCTAATCACATGGGCAACAATGCATATGCTGGTGATTGGTCTCTTCTCTAAATTCACATGACTCCATCTGGTGCACGTGATAGGGTGAGTGCTTCCTTCTTTGTCTATGTAAAGTGTTGATTTTAAACATTCATGGTCTTGAAAAAGGTCCTAGAGGTGGACCGAAACTTCGGCCTGTTTTTAATTAACTTAAATAAAATGATGGTTTTAAAATAACCTATCCAAGGATTCCCAGTGTGCACTCATTCTCCTCTGGAAAGCTATTGATAATACATATTTGAGTAGCACCTGGGTATTTTGTTCAGTTCAGTGGTGTGCGGAAAAAACTAATTTTATATATATATATATATATATATATATATATATATATATATATATATATATATACACACACCAAATGAAAAGGAACGCACAACCATAAAGAAGATCCGAAGGCTGGGTGCCAGTCTTTTAAATATATAAATAATAAATAAATAAATCAGTTCATGCAGGTTTATTAGGTGGACCAACGTTTCGATTCCACACAGGAATCTTTGTCAGGGTGAGAGTGCCAAACACAGACAGCCAATTTAAACAAACAAAATGGTGCCAAAATTCTATTGCTAGGGAGCCTAGCAACACGAGTGTGAGGAAAAAAGGGTTAGGCGTGAAGTGAAAAGGAGAAAGTCACGCAGTACCATCCAGACTCCCCTTACCTGAAATCGCAACACTAGTGGGACAGCCTGTACAGTATGCTGCAAGAAACCTGGATTACTCGTCCGACATCCAAATGGAAGTGAGCCGACATCCCGGAAGTGTCAGGCAGGTTGCGTGAGTGAGGCGCTTCCCCTGTTGCTAGGCAACCGCAGCGGCTTCTCAATCTCCATGCACAGCAGAGTGTATTGCCCACCAGAGCCGGTAACAGCGTCCCAGCGCAAAGCGCAGGAAGCTGGAGCCGGTGACTGGCTGTATTCTATGCGTGACCCTAGTGCAGAGAGAGATCTATAGGGTATGGGTTCCAATACGTCACTGGTACCGTTCAGCGGTATCAATGCGAATCAGTTCAGTGTCCTAGGGGGTGGTATAAAGTGAGTATATCTCACGTGCATCTGCAATCTCACATATAGGGACTAGGGTAACATCCAGCGCAATGAACTATTATGTCAAAGGAGCATACTGCTTGGCTATATATCCCAATTTTAGCCAAGGGTGACATCACCCATATGGCATGCTAAGGGGTACTCCTGCTACCCACTAAGCTAAGGGGGGCATTGAGGTGGTACAATCAGGCGTGCAAGAATGTAAGAGTAATAAAAGCAATATCTGTGTATCAGAGCATGGTGCTGTATAGGACGTAACAAGACAGTAAGGAGCTGGTATGTCTATGCATATTGGTATATATCAAACAAAAAAGAAAACAAAAAAATAAATGTTAGAGGCAAAAGAGAGAGAGCAGAGATGTAACACAATTCTATATCCTGGAAGGGGTAAATAGGGGATATGGCAACATAGTCTGTGAGTCAGCAGGTGGACTTCGATAGGAACAATAGTCATTAGGCGGTACTTATACAAAACAAGAGGAAGTGTTTCATTAAGCCCACGTGGGGCTACAGTATCCAGTTTGTAGATCCATCTGGATTCCATCATTAGTAGCGATTGATCTCTGTCACCACCGCAGTCCAGGGGGGGTTGATGATCTATAGCCATACATCTGAAAGTTGGCAGAGAATGTCCTTTAAGTATGAAATGTTTGGCTACTGGTTGTATTGCCTTTCCTTCCTTAAAGGAACAGTTCAGTGTGAAAATAAAAACTGGGTAAATAGATAGGCTGTACAAAATAAAAAATGTATCTAATATAGTTAGTTAGCCAAAAATATAATATTTAAAGGCTGGAGTGAACAGATGTCTAATAAAACAGCCAGAATCCAACTTCCTGCTTTTCAGCTCTATAACTCTAAGTTAGTCAGCGACTTGAATGGGGGCCACATGGTACATTTCTGTTCAGTGAGTTTGCAATTGATCCTCAGCATTCAGCTCAGATTCAAAAGCAACAGATATGACCCATGTGGCCCCCCCTCAAGTCTCTGATTGGTTACTGCCTGGTAACCAGGGTAACCAGTCAGTGTAAACCAAGAGAGCTGAAAAGCAGGAAGTAGTGTTCTAACAGACATAATATACATCAAATCACTCCAGCCTTTATACATTACATTTTTGGCTAACTAACTATATTAGAAACATTTTTTATTTTGCACAGCCTATCTATTTACCCAGTTTTTATTTTTACACTGAACAATTCCTTTAAGTGCTTTGCTGATAGCGGACCTATGATTTCCAATATGTTCGTTTAAGGTGGTGCAGGTTTTGCCTACATAGTACAGCCCACAGGGACAGGTAATGATGTATACAACGAATGATGATGAACAGCTCAATCTGTGTGTAATCCTGTATCTTTTTCCTGTGTGAGGATGAGGGAAATCAGGGCCAGTGAGGAGGCTTCTGCATGTCACACAGTCCGGGCATTTATAGCACCCCAGTTTTTTCTGTGTAGTGAGCCAATTGATTTCAGTGTT
Organism: Xenopus laevis; assembly: GCF_017654675.1. NCBI lineage: Eukaryota > Metazoa > Chordata > Amphibia > Anura > Pipidae > Xenopus > Xenopus laevis. Next base: position 158,745,820 of record NC_054371.1, read on the forward strand.
TGCCAATCTGATAAAGTCTGTACGTACTAGTAGATCAGTAAGGTTTCTGTCTCTTCTGTATCCAAACATGGGTTTAGGAGTGCGATGGAGGGAAAGTGATTCATCCATGTTTAACATTGGCCAATGTTTATTGACACTTGTGGTCAGATGTTGAGAAGCTTTGGAATATGTTGTTAAGAAAACCAGTGAGGTATTTGATATATCTTTGGGTTGTTTTGCCATAAGTAGGTCGGACTGTGTGTATTTTAGTGCCCTTTCAAGCTGTTGACATAGCAGGTTCTCTGAGTAGCCTCTCTGCAGGAATCTCTCAAACCTGTGAGCTGTTATTCCTTATCACCCGGAGGAACTGAGAATAGGGAATACCCCTAATTGTAGCAGGCGGGTGATTACTACTTGCTTGCAAAATAGAGTTACGGTCTGTTGCTTTTCTGAACAGTCTTGTGCTGATATTGGATTCCTCCAGGAATATGTTTAAATCGAGGAAATCAATGTTGTTGTTGAAATTCATGGTCAGCTTGATCGGAGTATCCAGGCTGTTACGATGTTGGTGAAAAGAATGTAGTGCCTCTTCTATGTCAGTCCAGATCAGGAAGAGATCGTCTATGTACCGAAAGTAGGTCAATATCGACTTTCCCAATAGTGGGTAGATGTGTGTGCCTTCGAATGCCAGCATAAACAGGTTGGCGTATGATGGTGCCAACCGTCCCCGCCACCTGTAGGTAGTACAGCTTTTCAAAGTGAAAGAAGTTCCTTGTTAGGGTTAATTCTAATAGTTGGAGTAAAAATTCAATGGGGGTGTCCGTGGGGGAGAAGTACGGAGAGCCTTCCTACATGCCCAAATCCCTTGTGCATGTGGTATCACAGTGTAGAGGCTCTTGACGTCCATGGTCACAATAAGCAGTTATGAGGTAGGTCATGTAGTTCAGAGAGTCGCCTGATCACATGGCTTGAGTCCTGTGTATATGACTCCATTCTTTGTACAAAAGGCTGTAGATAGTGGTCAATGTAGGTTGCAACAGATTGATATAAAGACCCTATGGCCGATATAATGGGTCTTCCTGGCGGAGAGTAGAGAGACTTGTATACCTTCGGTAAGGTATATATAATGGGGGTACGGGGATATTCTGTGGTGAGGAATCGATGTGTGTTCTGGTCAAGCCACCCAGAGTCCTTTGCCAGGCCTAGCATGGAGTCCAATTCTTTTTTGAATTTAAAAGTAGGGTCGCCTGGGAGCAATTTGTAGGTGTTTTCATCTGACAGTTGCTTCAACAGTTCATTTCTATAGAACATATAGTCTAATAGTACAATTGCTCCCCCCTTGTCTGCAGGGCGTATAACCAGATCAGTATCATCTTTCAGACCCCAATGGGGGCCGAAACGTCGGATTTATGTACACAATAAAAGAACTTTAAATTTTGCACAAACAAGGAAAAGTTGTGCTCACCGCTAATTTTTAAAACCATTAGGTGGGGGTGCAATGAGGCTGTGACCACAAAATACATATAGACAAATACAAGAGGTCCTCTGCACTCAACCCATTATCAATATATTTAAGACAGCGACATTTTGTGCATACTGCTACTGAAAAATGCCTTACCCTTTAAACAAAACAGGGATTGTTTGTACATATATTGCAATATATTTAAGCTGGCCAACTACGTCAAAGTCATCCCATATCTGGCCAGTCCTATGCTCAATTTTCATCTGATTCATTAAGAATTCTATTGCTTCATTATACATTTTACAAAGGGACTTGGTTTTACCTGCAACTTACTAGCTGCTTTCAAAGTAAAACTCCCAAACCTGGCTGCCCTTTTATTAGACAACAGTGGGATCACCTGACTATAGCTGGGAGGGGTGGGGGCCAGTATATTTTGGGACCATATATATATATATATATATATATATATATATATATATATATATATATATATATATATATATATATATATATATATATATAGAACAACAAAAAACCGCACACACAGGACTTGAGGACTTGTAAGGTGCAAATAAATAAAAAAGATTTATTGCAACGTTTCGGCTCCTGTACTCGAGCCTTCTTCAGGTGGTGAAGAAGGCTCGAGTACAGGAGCCGAAACGTTGCAATAAATCTTTTTTATTTTTTTGCACCTTACAAGTCCTGTGTGTGCGGTTTTTTGTTGTTCTATGTATTATTCATTATAACCTGCACCCGGGCAATTGCCTAATGGATTAGAGTGCTCCAGCTGCAGGAAAGAGTATATATATATATATATATATATTAACATAAGGTGTAGACAAATTCTAATTTAATAACAAGATGCTAATTTGGACCAGTGGGTAACCCATAGCAGCCAATGAGGCATTTGCATCTGTTGGACTGATAAAAGATTATTGCTGATTGGTTGTTATGGGTTACTGCACAAGATACTTGTAAGTGTTCACTTAATGTCCAAGTGTTGGTTTTCGAGGAGTATAATTAAACCTTTTTAAAAATGTATGTTTTCTCCACTTGACTGAAACTTGATGTCCCTGGGTTCAGAAGCTCATACTGTATATGTTAGGACTCAGTCCATTGAAACTGGGACATGTCCTTCAACTGCCAGTTAATGCTCAGAGAACTAGTCAGCCTTTGGGCTCCAGAGGCACAATAATTTGTAAATATGTAAACTGAGAAATGTTTCTCAATTAGTATTACTATAGTGAAAGGTGTCGTGAAAAATCTACCTTTTTGTCAATAGGTGTCACTCAAGCTCCTCACTGCCCAAGAAATGAGCAGCCATAGTGTTTAATACAGATAAAACCGAGGCCCGTCAAACTGTACATGCTTGAATGAGGATGTGTAACAACATGGTGTCCATCACTATCTTTGACATCATTTTTACACAGAGGATTATGCTAGAGTTTTTTTCTACCTGATGGTTTCCTGTTAACTTGAATGTGTCAAGCCAGGTCTATGGTGCTGTAAAAAAGGCATCAAAATTAGGAAAGGCAATTTGTATGCTGGCGTTTCACATTGGGGTTTACATACACCTACAATAAAATGCACAGATTCATAAATGTGCCAGATTTTATGCAGTGTTGTATGGGAAGCATATTAATACACCATGTTCATTGGCTGATTTGATGTAATTCTTTCTAATGCATAAATTCAGGGTCTAAGATATACACAGCTATATAAATGTGCCATTTGTTATACACCATATTTTACACCCTTTTGCGGCATAACTATATATATAGTGTATATATTACACTATAAATAGTGTAATGTGTAATAGTTTCGTCTCTTACACAAGGGAAGGTTCCCTGGATGAAGATATATTGTATATATAGACAGGCATACCTAAGCAGATCACATATAGATAACCTATGTAATGTTTTGTGAGATGCAAGTCACTGATCCCAATAGGCCTGACTACACTAGGCAGTCATACCAATCATACTATGGTTCAACCATCAGTCTGAATCAGTGTTTCTTTCTCAGGTTACTCAAATTAAGTTGGAGAATCACCCTCAGGACCCAAGACTTAATTTAAAACCAGTTAAAATCACCTTGATCAATGACTATTTTCTATTAAAATGGAGTCATAGGATCATGGAGGCCCACTGTTATCACAATGGGGCCTAATTTTGGCTCCTAGCCCACAAGTTAAGAATCTCTGGGCCAGATGGAAAGGGTTAATAAACAAATAACCTTTTTATAGTAAACAATAGTAGGATATTTAAGGAATTAACTTCGCCACCTGTGTGGCAGTTCAGCATGGTACTACGGGTATGGCTGTGGAACATATAAAAAAAAGCCACCAGAAACGTATTAATAAACATCCCTGTGTCGTGCACAAATCAGTCCACTGAAAAGCCCTCTGTATAATGTGCTACTTTTTCTTTGAAAGGCTAAACGGCTTTATACAGTACCCTATATTAGTTACTGTACACTGCTTAATTATATAACTATATCAATAAAAATAATATACATTCATTTAATATTTAATAAATGTGTCTCTTGTAGTTCAGCAGTTTTACTTTTTGGAATAAAATTCCGAACTGAACGTAAATACATTTAATTTAAATTCATTCTTGATAGGTACTTCTATCTCTTACAATTTTACATCCATGTAGCGAGAAAAAAAGACTCCTTTTCAAAACTGGTCATTTTAATATCAGAAATGACTAAATCAAAATTCCCTTTAAAAATAAATTACACAGAGTGTTATACAGAGGCATAACTGCTGTGAACATCCGCAAATTTACAAAATAATTTTCAGAATTGCTCTTTTATTATTCCTTCACTGTGCAAAGTAAATGCAATACAGAAACTCACTCTTTGATATTACAGATGGGCTACTATTTTTAAATTGCTGCAGAACTGTGTAGAGAGCTCAGGTGCATTTGTCCTTCAGAAATTACACATAAACTAGACACTGAATAAGAAATCAAAGCAGCATCCAGTAATTGAAAAGTACTAATAAGAGTAAGAAAAGCAGCCGCAGCTGATGTTCTGCTGATGAAACACTACCTTCATATCTGATACACAGTCAATGATGACTATTCATGTGTACCCAACAAAATATGTATCAGCTCTTCACTAAGCTCAGGTTCCAAGAGTTCTATTGGCCTATTAAGAATTATGAAAAATGCCTCATCGGTTAGGGCAGTGGTTCCCAAACTGTGAGGCGGTGCCTTTGCAGCAGCCAGGGGAGGCCCGGGTTAAGGGTCAGTTAGGAAAAGAGAGAATGCCTATTTGTACAGATATGGGACCTGTTATCCAGAATGCTTGAGACCTGGGGTTTTCCGGATGACAGACGACTTCCGTAATTTGGATCTTCATCCCTAAGTCTAAATGAAGATCATGTAAACATTAAATAAACCCAATTTGCTGGTTTTGCTTCCAATTAGAATGTATTATATCTTAGTTTGGATCAAGACCAAGGTATTGTTTTATTATTACACAGGAAAAGGAAATCATTTTAAATATTTTGGATAAAATGAAGTCTATGGGAGATGGCCTTTCCATAATTTGGAGCTTTCTGGATAATGGATCCCATACTTGTATTCGAAAAGGCTCCTGGATTTGAGGCTGAAGGTCAGTTTAAAGGAGAACTAAACCATAAAAATGAATATGGCTAAAACTGCCATGTTTTATTTATATAATATATTACACCAGCCTAAAGTTTCAAAGAGGGCTTGAACTGAAAAAATGTATTTCTAACACTGAGTGAAACAGAGCCAGAAATATTGTGTCCCTTTAGGAGAACTAAACTGTAAATATGTATATTACTAAAAATGGTATATTTTATATTCTGAACTTATTGCACCAGCCTAAAGTTTCAGCTTGTCAATAACAGCAATGATCCAGGACTTCAAACTTGTCACAGGTGGGTCGCCATCTTGGAAAGTGTCTGCGACACTCACATGCTCAGTGGGCTCTGAGCAGCTGTTGAGAAGCTAAGCTTAGGGGTCGTCGCAAATTATCCAGCAGAAAATGTGGTTGCCCTGTAATATAAGAAGATGCTACACGGCTGTTTATTAAAATCTGATACAATTGCACTGGTTTCTGTGCTGCAATGTAGTAATTATATGTATTAATTACTAATCAGCCTTATATTGGGGCATTTCTATTCTATGTGTACTGTATATTGTGAGTGGGTCCCTAAGTTCAGTAAGTGACAGCAGCACAGAGCATGTGCAGTGAATCAGCACAAAAGAAGATGGAAAGCTACTGGGGCATCTTTGGAGACACAGATCTTTACTGCGTAAGGGCTGTGGTTGCCTTGGGCTGGTACAGATGCCCAAAACATAATGTACAACATTTCTAGCTTACTTCTTTAGTTTAACTTTCCTTGTCCTTTAAGGACTGAAACATGTTCTAGATATGGAACAATAGCTGAATTATTGATGCTGGGATCTTTTTATCTGTCTTATTATGAAAGGGGGTTGAAAGAAAATGTTGAACTTCAAAGGGAGGTTAGAACCAAAAACACTCTGAAAACCTCTGGTGTGGAGTATGTATATTTGGGGGAATTGCCTAGTTCATGTCTAAGGTGAAATTTCCAGATGTGCTATCTAGGGATGCACTGAATCCACAATTCAATTAGGGATTTTGCCTATTTCAGCAGAATTCAGACTGGGTTGAATCCAAATACCTGTTTATACTGAATTGAATTCTACAAAATTATGTGAATGTTTTCTTTTGCTGCATGTATGTTTTTTTTCAACCCCCTTTGCCTGGTCTTCCTCGCATTTGGTTCATGATCCTGCCAAATCCTTCATAAATGATTGGGATTCAACCAAAATAGAGGATTCAGTGCATTCCTAATTATAATGCAGTTTTTTTGGTCCACCTGAGACCCTGATATGCAGGACCCACCGGTCCTGCATAAAAAAAGCTTCTGCATCGACCAGTCCGAGACACCTCCCGATTCTGCCTTAGAAAGATGTCTGCTTAATGCTGCTAAAATTCTTATCCCAAGTAGATGGAAGACGACTACCTCCCCCTCCTTAAAGGACTGGCTAGGTAAGGTTAACGAGCTGGCAAAATTTGAGGAACTCTCAGCTAGAACTGAACGACAAAATCAATCCTTTAGGGACACATGGCTACGGTGGTTTCTATTTAGAGACTCAGATACATACAAACAACATAGCCAGGGTACCTGCTAGAGGGCTAGATATTCACAGCATGTTCTTAGAAACCAGACTATTCCGTCCCCAAATCGATAAACCATTCCTTGTGATGACCATTCAGTTAGATGTGCAACAATGACCTATAGGAATAATTACTGGGGTAAATCTAGGTAATGGGCAGTCCCTATAATTCTTGGCTCTCCGATACCGCATATTACTGTATGGCATTTTACACTTCATAGCGTGTAATTGTTCTGTGCTGACATGATCCATGACTGTAGATATTTCTATGCAACCACTGTGTGGCAACCCCTCACCTTTATTTGTTTTGCATTTTTTTTTTTTTTTTTTTTCTTTTGTTTTGCCATATACCCCTCCTCCTTTCTTTCTTCTGTATCCCCCTCCTTTTGTTGGAAATCTCTTCAATAAAAAACTATTGAACGAAAAAAAAGCTTCTGCAACATATTTGGTAATCTTAATTTTCCTCCAGGATTGGACCCTTGCCCTTATATCAATTGGCCATTAAGGAGACATTAAGGGATTTACTCTCTGGTTCCTAACACCACTGTCCCCTCTTGGGAAATGTTATTACCGTATGTTATTGAACAGGTGAGACATTTTATAATGGTATGTCACCTACATCTTACAACCAAAGAGACACCTATGCAGGTAGAAATTCTTTGGGAATCGAAGGAACCTCCACAGAGAACTATCTCTTATCTATACAAGTGTATTCTAAACTATCAAAATCTCGCCAAGCGATGCATTCAAACTTAAATGTAAGGAAGAATTAGAACTTACAATAGAGGAGGAAGATTGGGAAAAAATTGTCCTTTTGGTGCATTCAACCTCGGTCTGTTGCAAAATTCAGGAGCTCAATTATAAATTGTTAAGCAGTTGGTATAGAACCCCGGTTAAATTGGCCAAGATATACAAAACACTTCGACCAACATGCTGAAGGTGCAATGAAGGGATGGGGAATCTGTCTCATATCTTCTGGGGATGCCTGGGATTAACGAACTACTGGTCTCAGATAAGGGAAACCATTAAAGAAATCACAGATGTAGAAATTCCAAATGCTCCTTTGGATCTACCACACGTCTAGATCAATTCGGACATATCGCAAGTCTGTTGTACCAATTTTGCTAGATACGGCTAAATTGCTTATTTCCTTAAACTGGAAACAGCACACATCCACACAAGAGATAGAGAAATATAATCAGAAATGGTTTTATTGGACACAGTTTAAGGAAACAGACAGTGTAACAGGGAAGGTTTGCTAGGATTATCATGCACATAGAGCTGTTTGTAATTCCTAGGGAATGTAGAGGTTAGTAGACTATTTAAGCATTTTTTACTCCTTTGTATAGTAAAGCTAGACTGGCTGATCTGAGACGCCTGCTCATAGGATATTTCACGTGGGAGATATGTGTAATAGCTAAAGCTTCTCTTTTCTTTCTTTCTTCTATCGGATTCATCTTATCCATGTCACCTGCTTTCTTTACACTCAGAGTGGAAATGGTTCCCCAATTGCAGCTTTGTAATACAGACTGTAAAGAGTTAAAAGGGATAATGTGTATTAACTGAATTTCTTTTTCTGTTTCTTTATGCCCTGTTTAAAACTTTCAAATAAATCAGAATTTAAAAAAAAGAAAAGCTTTTGCAAAAAACACTGTACCCCCCACCCCACGTAGACTCCCCCTCCTCCCCCCTGGCTAACTACCCCCGGGGAAATGCCCCATACTCCATACTTACCCTTCGGCGCAGATTCTTCCAGCGGAGTCCTCTGTAAGCTGACTGGGAGATCGGTATTTCTTCGCATGCGCAGTTGGAGCAGTTTGCCGGTTTGCAACAACTGCGCGTGTGTGGAATTATAAGGAAATTGCCGATCTCCCTCTCAGTTTTCATAGGATGCGGAAGATGGATGCGCGGAACTCCGCTGAAAGAATCTGAGGCGAGGAGTAAGTATGGCATATGGGGCATTACCCCAGGGGGTAGTTAGCCTGGAGGGAGGGGGGTCTACGTGGGGTGGGGGGTAAGGTGTTTTTTGCAAAGGGTTTCCTTCTCCTTTAATGTCATCTTCCATTTTAGGGAATGCAGTAATCTTTCTACTCTTAAAGTGGAGGTGTGTTCTCATTTTCTTGTGATCATACTTACAGAGGAGGTTTCCATTGGACGGGCAATGGCATAAAGTCCATAGTCACCAGTGTTTGCTTGCAGGTCTGGACTGAGATTAAAATAGGCCCTGCCACTTCAGGTACAGAGAGGCCCAAACAGCCCTCCACCAGCCCACTAAATAGTAACTGTCTATGGCAACTTTCAGCAGCCCCTCTGCAATTTACCAGAACCCACAGATTGCCAGTGCGTGCCTGGTTGCTCTACATGAAGTATTTCCATATTATTCATTCCCAGTACACTATAACATTTACTTACTGTCATACAATGGGGTCTAATCTTTCTCTATGCTGCCCTAATTAATATATACAGATGGTTCAGGAATAAATCTATGGATGCAAGTTTGAAACCCCTCTGTCTCCCACTGCATTTTTAGCAAGGGCTGATTTGCATCAATGATTCTTTTATCCAGATATTCAGTGCCTTGCAGGGTTTTTTAATTCTGGTGCACCAGGTTGAATTCAGGGATCCAGTTATCAGTCCCTTTAAAAGATCACATTAAATGTATTTTCCTTTCTACTCTTTTTTGGTAGTAAATGAATGCCACATTTTCCCCTACTATTTTGGGAAGGTGCTGAGAGCATTCATTAACTTCTTCTTTTCCTCCACCTTAGTTTTTAGGCAGTTATTATTTTGCCTACCTTTTCTTGCAATGTTTTTGGTCCCATTTTACATCTAGTATAGGTCAATCTAAAAAAAAAAGATTTTTACATTAACCCATTATGGAGACAGTAGTATACTCCCTTTTCAACATGTGCTCATTAAATAGGGCAGGTGCTGAACATATTGTATATGTATGGTGTCTCTTAATTGTGGCACTACCAAGAAAATAAAGTCTTTCACGTTAGTATTTCATGTCAATTGCTGATCACGGGATAAATTAGCTGATAAAACATAATTACCATAATTTATCAGCCCGATAAATTATGTTTTCATAATATATGGCACACTGGGCACATGCATAGGGCAATAAAACATCTCTATTTGCAGTTATTAAGGTTCCCTGTGCTTGTGTAGTTTTATGTATTTGCTGTAACATATGCAAATTTTACATGCACGATATTGTCTAGTTTCTATTCATTTTCCAACTAGAAAATTGTTCCATTAGCAACTTGGAACTAGCTATATCTGACTGAATTGTCTAGTACCTTTTCCCACCAGGATTTAGCCCAACCACACTGAAAGATCTATTTCCTAATCTGTAAAGATCCTCTGTACCATTAGCAACTTGGATCTAGACGCAACCATAGTAGCGTCCTCCACTCGCGTAGCTGGCAAATAGAAACGCTGAGTGTTTTTATACCGGTCATGGAACTCCGAGGTAACTTCTAATATCCTCATATTTTGCAACTGGGGGTACTTTATTTATTATATTACACAAGTTTCAGTGAGTCTTATGACTAGGGTTGCCACCTTTTCTGGAAAAAAATACCAGCCTTCCTATATATTTATCTTTTTTCCCTATTAATAACATTGGGATCAGTCATCTTTTATATGGATATAATTTACAAGATATTCATGGCTTTTGTGTATTATATATATATATATATATATATATATATATATATATATATATATATATATATATATAATTCCACATGTAACGGCACTCACCATATAAAGTCTCACAGCTGGGTGCTAACCGTATATCACATATGCCCAATATGAAAGCACTCACAGCAAATTTCATCAGTGTATATAAAGATTTATTCACCGCTCACATCTACGCGTTTCAACCCTTAATGGGTCGTCATCAGGATAGTGTATCCAAGTGAGTATCACACATTTAAAAATTCTCACACCAATCAGTGTAGTGTTTCAATAGTGACATCATCATCCAATTACCCTTAACCATTACCTACACAGCCACTATGTAGATACATCTCAATTTAACCCTCTACGGAGGGGCGGAGATAGGGGGAAGATCCTGCTACAAAAGGAAGCCCGCTGGATACGGACCCTGGACACTATCTCCCCTAAGGGGTTGAATGAGATGTACTCATTATCCTGTTTTTTATAATGAATTATAGGATGCCCTCCTCATCAGCTTTTACCAATTGGAATAGATTTTACGCTGGGAAACTGGTAGTCTGACAGCGCTGGCGTGTATCTCTCTGGACTTTTTAGAAATTTTTCAGAATTTTTCAAATTTTTCAACTTTTTGATTTGGATGATATGGCTATTTATTGCTGATTTGAATTTAACTTTTATATCACAGAACACTATTTGATTGAAGAGTTTTAATGTTTTAACTTTAATGTATATGTCTATTTATATGACATATGTTATATTAAACTAAGGCACTTATATTTTAATTATGCACTTAGCACTTTATAAGGGAGATAAAAAAATTTTTTATCTGCACATATTCACTTTTAATAGTGGTGTGGGATATGCTAACTGATGACACATTCTGAATAGTATGTTATCGATGGGGGTGATCAATTGAAATTGGAAGGTTTGTTGCATATGGATGGCGATTTTTGATTATGTTTAGAAACTGGTGGGATTGATTCAGTTTATAATGTAAGATTGCTTGACTGTATATTATCCAGATATACATTGGCTTTTCATGCTCTAAGAATGTGTCTGAAGTAGAGGGTTAAATTGAGATGTATCTACATAGTGGCTGTGTAGGTAATGGTTAAGGGTAATTGGATGATGATGTCACTATTGAAACACTACACTGATTGGTGTGAGAATTTTTAAATGTGTGATACTCACTTGGATACACTATCCTGATGACGACCCATTAAGGGTTGAAACGCGTAGATGTGAGCGGTGAATAAATCTTTATATACACTGATGAAATTTGCTGTGAGTGCTTTCATATTGGGCATATATATATATATATATATATATATATATATATATATATATATATATATATTGTATATAAACAATGTCTAAACATGTTCAGCACACATAGTACAAAATCCTGGTGCTATCCAAAGGATGTACACAGGTAATTTTTCAAAAAAGTTAAAAATCTTAATCTGTTGGCCACAGCTGGGGTTTGTAGTTCTAGCAGGAGGCCCAGGTAAGGAGTCAAGTGTCAAGTTAACTTCCACCATGCAGCGGACACAATAAAGGTTTTTGCCCTTTAGGCAGTGGCCGACCAGGAGATTTGTTGCCTGCAATAATAATGAACATCTGGGGGCAACAAATCTCTTGAAAACGCATTTCCATTGTAAATAATTGAAATTGCCAGCAGTAAAACCAATGCATCGCTTTGTTTTTCCGAAGTTGACTCGGAAGGACACTTCGGGCAACTTCGCAATATATTGGTGGTACATCTAACAATTTCAGTTATTTCCAATGGAAAGGCATTTTCTGGAGATTTGTCGTCTACAGTCATAAGTAAATAATCTAGGCTAGGCTTGAGCTGCACACAGCCACACTTTTTTTTTTACCAATGGCACTTACACTTTTTTAGATTGTGGTGGTGGTGGGGGTGGCCATTAGGCTCCTTTCTTCCCTGAAACCTGGCCCTGCCATGGGCAAAAAAGTAATTGGTTTATCCCTTATAAGCCTTCAGCTGGAGGGGAAGGACAAAGAATCCCCCTAGCCTTGTGGTGAAGGGGATCTGAAAATCATTACCTTCTGCGGACCTGGAAGGTCAAGGATAAATGGGCCCCCTAGCTTCGGTAAAGGGGCCTCCAAAGAACATTTGCGTTCACACTTTTTGCACTTAGGTGAACAAAGCACATCAGACTTCAATAAGACATGCCACTTCTATGTGTAATACATGATAGGAAACTACAGTACCAGGGCCATATATGATACTAGAACACATGGCAGTACAGCCAGTTCCTTATAGTACCTCCAAAATGCATGGCAGGATAAGTGCCATCTCCCCCCAGAACACCTGGCTGTATATATATAAAGCACCCATTTCATGCATTATATCCCAGTACAATTGGTGGGAAGTAAAAAAATCTGTTCTCATTATGCAAATAAACGTGTAAAAAGGACTCTTCCCTCGAACAGGGCAACAACAACACTGCAGGTCTCCCTGCTAGGCCTCTACCTCATACTTGTTACATTGTATATTCTATGATACTCAGCCTTAATGGGTGGTTCACCTTTAAGTTACTTTTTAGTATGTTAAAGAATGGCTAATTCTAAGCAACTTTTAAATTGGTCTTCATTTTTTTTAAACATGATTTCCCTTCTCCTTCTGACTCTTTGTAGTATATTTTTTGTTATGGCTACTTTTTATTACTCATCTTTTCTATTCAGGCCCTCTCCTATTCATGCCTCGGAGAATTATTTAAGTATACCTCTCCTATTCATGTTCCTATCTCTCATTTGAATCAATGCATGGTTGATAAGTTAATTTGGACCCTAGCAACTAGATTTCTGAAATTGCAAACTGGAGAGCTGCTGAATAAAAAGCTTAAACAAAAAAAAAAACCTCAAAAACTACAAATAAAGAATGAAAACGAATTGCAAATTGTCTCAGAATATCACTCTCTATAACACACTTAAAGTTAATTTAAAGTTGAACACAACCCCTTTACGGTGGTGGGGGGGCATGGGTACCTGTGGCTACTGCACCAAAAGCAGCCACCATTGTGGAGCACATATCACATATCATTGCTATAACTGGATGAAGTTTTATTTTGCTTGTTTTTTCTGCTGTTCTTTATTTTCCTTTGAGCCCTAATCTAAAGCGTGCCAGAAGAGGGCGCTCAGATTTCACATTCTTCCGGTTAATCAGTTTCGAGTTACCCGTGGAACGCAGCCTTCCTACTTTCTTCTGTGGAACGCATGCTTACTTCCTACTTCTCCCTGTCCTTTCTTGTTCTCCTCTGACATCAACGCTTCCAAGATCCCCGCCTCCCTAACTCTGTTCTCCTTTCTGATTGGTGTACGTTGGATTGTAAACGAGAGGCTCTGACAGTGTGTTTCTCAGCCGCGTCTGAGCTGGGCCGACACATGGACTTGAAGTATTTGAGAAAATAGAAGCTGGAACAGGACGATGGATCGGTATGTTATTCTTGCTTTGGGTTCTGAGTTCTTACATTTAACTTAACCCCATCAGGAAGCATTTCTATGCAAAAAAGGGGGGGGAAAGAGACTACATTGTTCAGTACCTGCTGCTTAAATCTTTATTCCATAACTAGGGATAATGCCATGTTGTATGGATTCCTTTTCTTGAGTCCTGAGACAGTCTATCTGTTGTACAATGTGCTGTACTTACTGCAACTCATGTCATACTCCTCCAATAGATATTCCCCCAGCTCTGTGCTTCCTCTGTACTGCCAGAAAGAGCATATTTAGCAGACCGCTATGCAGAATATCACTCCTATGTAAATAAAGTCTTTGCTATATGTGATACCCTGTGCTATTTTGCCATGACCTTAGAAATTACTACAAATTTATCTCTTTCTGGTTTTCTACATGTCTCAGTGGCTAAAGGCTTTGCCTAGACTTTGTGTTTCAATGAATATCTAGAGGACGGGGATATCATCCACCTGTTTAACCTTTTTGTTTCATCCTGTCATTTTCTCTGTTTCAGAGAAACGTGATAACGTCTAAGTCATTAGGGAAGACTGTTTCATTCCTCGGATGGCTTATGAGCCTAGATGACCTTTAGAAGGTTTTCTTGAAGTAGTGGCATGTGTATCTGTTCCCAAAGTATAGTAAATATATATAGACCCTTACAAAAAAGAGATTTTCAAATAGTTACACTATGGTCTAAACACATTAAACCCCAGTCCAGTGGGTTGCTATAACTCCAAGTCCAAATACATGAGAGACTTTATGGTAATGAATGCAGTAGCAAAAATTATTATTAAGTAAAAAACTCTTTATTTAGGACATAATAGCCTAACACGTTTCATACTAAACGGGCACTTGCTCATAGGCTGGCGGGCACTTACTCATGAGCCTATAAATAAGTGCCTATTTGGTACAAAACTAGTTAGGCTATTATGTCCTAAATAAACAGTTTTTTACTTCATAATAATTGTTGCTACTGCATTCATTAACATTAGGTCTCTCACACATATTTGGACTTGGATTACTAGATGACCTTTGCCACACTTAGTTCTGGTTACTATGTAAAGTAGTTGTTTATATTTTGGGAAGACTTTCACACTGAATTTGTAGCCTCAGGGTAAGAGACCTAGTTGTAATGAATGCAGTAGCAAAAAATATTATAAAGTAAAAAACTGTTTATTTAGGACTTAATAGCCAAACGCTTTTTCTACCAAACGGGCACTTGCTCATAGGTTGGTGAGTACTTACTCATGAGCCTATGAGTAAGTAGCCGTTTGGTACGAAACGCGTTCGGTTATTATGTCCTAATTAAACAGTTTTTTACTTGATTGTAATTTTTGCTACTGCATTCATTGCCACTAGGTCTCTCACATGTATTTGGACTTGGAGTACTAGATGACCTTTGCCACACTTAGATCTGGTTTCTACGGTATGTAAAGTAGTTGTTTATATTTTTGGAAGATGTTGGCACTGCATTAGTAGCCTCAGGGTAATCGTTCTGCCTCGCTGTAACGGCTTTGCAAAAACAACCTGTCCTGTGTGGTACTGTATGTTCCCACTATTTCAGTTTCACTGTGCAGATTCAGTCTGTGTGCAGTACATGTGTGCTTTACAGCATAGAATTAAGATTGGGAAATAAATTACACCCTGATGTCCTTGTGAAGGTCACATTAGTGTTGGCCAATACACGTAATTAGATAGTAAGCTCTGATAGTGTATGTGGTAATTACTCCGTCCACAGGTCAAGTATGTAGATATGTGTTTTTCCATTCTTCTATGACTGTTCAATGTTTTAATGAACTAAACCACTAAACTAAAACTCCTAAAATTGTATACAACATTTTTCAGAGAGCTCTTCTGAGTACTTTTATAATTTACATTAATTTTCTGTTCTGTTTCTTTGCATGATATTAGTATGTTTATACTACTAATTTTATGGGGGTTTTTTCATGCCATGGTATCCACCCGGCCGACTAGCAACCAGAAGGTTAAATGACTGGTGGCATCTCTGAGTGATACTTTCTACAATTCTATTAACCTAACTTCATACAGATTTAGCTTTAAGATTTAAATGAAAGAGGGAGAGAACAGTGAAGATTAGCATCTGGGTGGAATGCCTGCATCAGTCATTTTAACCATTTGGTGGCTGGCATGCATTGCTTAGCAGTGATGGGGAAAAATAATATTAGCAGTGTGAAACTGTCAATACCATGAAGAAAAAAAAGATAATGTAAAAATGAACAGAACAGCACTCTGGGAGATTTTGCATACATTTTTGGGGTTTTGAAGATTTTGTTTTCTGACAGTCCTGCGATTTGTATTTAAGGGGTACTTACAGTTTAGTATGTTGTAGAATAGCCAGTTCTTAACCTTTTAATAGGACTTTTTTTTAGAGTTTGTGAGTGAGTTATTTGCATTCCAGCTTTCAAATGGGGGTTACTGACCCCTGCAGCTAAAAAAATGTTGTTACTTTTTAGTACTTTTATTTATATCCATTCAGGCTCTCATTAATGCTCTATTGCATTTTTTTTATTAAAGTTTAGACATTAATGCTTTATTCATTTTTTTACTGCAGATTTCCAGATGGTGCTAGAGATCTTGTCTTTCATTGTTGTGATTTGGTTCCTTTGGAAACATGTGACGAGGCCTCCACAATCAAGTTCTAAGAGGCGGGGTGCACTGTTTGAATCTGTTGGAAAAATCATGGAAAGTGACAAAGAGAAAATGCCAAAACCACCAATAGAAGAAGTTGAAAGCCCATCTGAGGCAGATGACAATCTCAGGACCCAAACAGGAGCAAATACCTCAGGTCAAATACAAGAGACAAACTCAGGAGTCAATTTGGACACATTACCACCAGTTACACCATCTCTGTCCAAACCAGAGCAGAAGCAACTAAGATTTGCACCCTCAAGAGGTACAGAACCTGTAAATCCAAAGCCAAGGAAACCGCCATTGTCCAAGTTCATTCTGGGCTCTTCAGAAGACAATTCTGATGATGATGAATTAGCCTATGGATCATTTAAAACTACAAAGAGAAACAGCCAGACAAGCCTTGGTTCTCAGACTCCATCTTTATCCTCCTTGCCAGAAACAGAACCATTAACTACTATGAGGTAAGAATACCAAAGAATGCCCATAAAGTAAACCTGGCCATAGATGCAAAGATCTGATTGTACAAATCGAGGATTTGTACGATTTTCGGACCATGTGTGGAGAGTCCTGACCTTTTTTCGTCCGGCGGAGATTGGTCATTTGGTCGATCAGACAGGTTAAAAGATTTCTGTCGGCTGTGGGTAATATCTCTGCATGTATTGCCGATCGTACGATTTTCAGAGGGAGACTGCCACTAGCTTTTGTCGGACATCACTTTCGTACGATTGCTGTCAGGGGCAGAACATTGGCTGATCTGTTCTTTTGTACTTTATTTGATCGCAATGGTTAGCGGCAGGTCGGGAGATGGGAAAGTCAGATCGTGCTTCTATGGCCAGCTTAAGGGGGATGAGTTGTACATAATATGGTTTAGGACGCTTATCTTTAGCTCCTGCAGAGAGGTCTGACAGGTAAATAAGTATAACTACACCAAATGTTAGATTTGTGTTGCTTAATGTGATCCTTGGCATTTTGTGTTGTCCTTTCCTGTACACGCCAATCAAACTGATGCAACTTTTTTTTTTCCTGTACACGCCAATCAAACTGATGCAACTTTTTTTTTTCAATTTAAGTATACACATTGTCTGTTTAAAAAAAAATGCACATTATCTGTAAAAGATCCTCTTGTTTGGTGACCTCGCCAAATGAGCGGATCTCTCCCACAAGGTGGGTGATATTGGCTGATCCGATCGTGGGCCCTAGGGCCCAATGATTGGATCGAAACATTGAGTATACGGGCAGTCGGATCGAAAACTGCATCATCAATCCAATGTGGCAGCTTATATCTACTTGTGTATGGGAACCTTAAATCTGTTGTTCAGTGTTTTTATGCTTAGTATTTTTAGGGTCTGTCACAGTGTGTGAATAATAATTGTAGTTAGTTTTTTTTCTAGGGGTAACCTAGAATTTTGAGCTGTTTTTGCACCAAAATTGGCAAATGTAGTAAATTCTATGTAATACAGTGTATTGCATTATACTTTGCATCATATTTACATGCTAATTAACAAACTTCACAAAAAATCTTAGCAGGTTGCACACCATTTCTAGCTAAATGTCCAGTGTTACAGAGAGACACTTAAGTTTACTTAAGGGAGTTAGAGGTAATATTTATTTAGACCATACATGCTGTTCTGTTTATAGGTAATGCATATATCGGTAGGACTATACGTACTGGAAAAGCCTGAAAGGAGAATTCAACCCTTTACCAAAAAAAAAAACCCTACCCCCCCCCCCCGGGGAAATGCCCCTAACTTTTTACTTACCCTTCGGTGCAGATTCAGGCATTGGAGTTCACCGCAGCCATCTTTCCGGGTCTTCGGTAAACTGAGCCGGAGACCTGCGAAGGGCACATGCACAGTTGGAGCAATTTACTGGATTGCGACAACTGCGCATGCGTCGAAATGGACGAAAATTGCCAAAGCGCTGGAAGAAGACAGAAGACTGGGAAGATGGCTGCATTGAACTCCGATGCCTGAATCTTCACCGAGGGGTAAGTAAAAAGTTAGGGGCATTTCCCCCGGGGGGAAGCTAGGCTGGGGGGGAGAAGGGAGGGGGGTCTATGTGGGGTGGGGGTAGGGTTTTTTTGGTGAAGGGTTGAATTCTCCTTTAATGTGCCAAAGCTTGGCACATGTTCAAGATACATCAGCCCTCTCCAGGAATATATGGCACCTTGAAAATAAAGTTTTATACTAAAAATTCTTCAAAAAATTTCTAAATTGACTTGCCTATGTTATTTCTGTGATATGATGAGAAGCAGAGCCATTTAATAAACAGCCAGATTATGTAAGAGGAGAATTCAGAAAAGTAGCATAAAGAGGAATTTGATATTAAACTGCAGTAGAGTGTTCATTTACACCAGAAAATTATGGAATAACAAATTCACAGTCATCTGAATTCCAATTATTATTTATACCACCTTTAAAGTGTTTTTTTAAATGTCATTGGGTTAAAGCAATTTTGCTAGTTTAGTTTCATCATTCTTAATTAGACATTAACACCAGCAAAATGCAGATTTTATTAAAACAATAATAATCAGCTAGAAATAGTGGGATCTTGACAAAATCGCGAAAATTTTTCGAGTGTCGCCCAAAACACAGAATTTTTGGGATTATCGTATGAAACCCAGCGCAGATCACGATATCTTCAAATTGTAAAAGGGACATCTGCCATTGATTTCGGTATGACCTCAACAGGTTTGAGATTTGGATTTTGGGGTGTTATAAATCTCTAAAAATTTGTTTTTTTTTTAATAACATATACTCACAAAAGACTTGTTTTATATAATCTGGAAAACAATCAAGCTCTAAATCACATCAGCTGTCCTTCCTTTGACACAGGGAGGCACATTTATCAAGGTTCGAATTGTGAGTTTTTTTTTTTTTTAATGCTAATGAATTAAATTTTACTCGAAATTTGATCGGGGGGTTATTAAAAAAATCGAATATCTAAAACTCGGACGAATTTTACCGACCCAAATCAAATTTGATTAAAATTCGACCAAACTTGATTCAAGCTTTTTCTCAGAAAAAAACTTGAATGTCAAGAAGGCTACAAACATCTCAAAATGGGCCACTGGACCTCATCTATTGATTTATACATCAATTCGGCAGGTTTTAAGTGGCGAATAGTCAAATTTGAATTCTTTAAGGGCCAGAGTATGATAAATCTCGAAAATCAAATTTTTAAGAAAACTCGAAACTCCCTAGTCAAATTTGACAGTTTTGACCATAATTTTTTTAAAATTCGAATTTAAATTCAGATTTTCAACTTGACCCTTCATAAATCTGCCCCTAAAAGTGTCCATTAACCTTTTTACTGTATATCTGGCCTATCTCTTCCTCACAGGTGCTTCACCCTGTGGTCAGTTTTAATGTATTCCAAAGCAGGGAAGCACAGGACAAAACACATTCTACACTTGTAATATGCCTAGAAAATGGGTCCCATGCCCCCTACAATACAAAATTGGTTAATACTGGTAAATCCGACCCTACCTCTTATAAAGCTTACTCTACTAACTAAAGGTCCCATTAAAAGATTTGATAAAATATGGAGTGCATGGGGAAAGCAGGACTGGGAGGACAAGGACATAGCTAACAGTCAATGGATCTCCTATAATCACCACTTAGCTTTACATTGTTTTATGTGCCGTCTATCAGAATGTAATATACCTGTAATTGAGCTATATTTATCATCGACGAGCAGCCAATTATCATATACTTACTAAAACACGTCACTAACTACATAAGTAAAACCTATAAAAAAAAGTATTTTACTGTATACAGAAAATACACAAAATTCCATAAGGCTTTTGTAAATTCTACATTCTTTAAATGCCAATAATATTTCTAACTCTAATTGCAGTTTACTCCACTCCATGGGTGAATTCCATCATGGAGGGTTATTCAAAGATCAGGGGCATAACAAGAGCGCAAAGGGTCCCCCCCCCCACCAGCAATATTTTTGGAGGGCCTGGCATGCATAGGAGTTCCTGCTCTCACCTGTCCGTAATCCCCCCTCCCCTGCACGTGCTCGCTCAGGCACGAGGGTGTCTATTAAAAGAATAAGAAAGCGTCAGGGAGGGGGATTTGAATGATATAGAGGAAACGGACCCTGCGGTCTTTGCCCCCCCCTTTTCCCCAGGCCCCCCACGACAGCGGGATCTGCTTCCTCTATAGTTACGCCACTGTCAATGATGTAGTAAAATAACACTAGCGTATACACATATTATTATAATTTTTTAGCAAGTGAGGGAATACAGGGTTATGAAAGATAACTCATAGTACAATTTGATCCAGGGACTGGTGCAATTGCCATCTTAAAGTCAGGAAGGCTTCCTTAGCTGCCAAAACACTCGGGACCCTCCGCAGCCTATCTCTTTAAAGGGGTTGTTCACCTTCCAAAGACTTTTTTCAGTTCAATTGTTTTCAGATTGTTCACCAGAAATAATGTTTTTCTCTCAATTATTTTCCATTTTTTATTTTATTTTTCCAAAATTAAAGTTTAATGTTTGTCTGGCAACTCAATAATTCAGGTGCAGAATCTGCGCTGTTCCGATTTTGCAACAAGTTGATACATTTTTCAGCAGCATCGCTGGAGTATTCGTAAGTATTGTATCCATTCCAACAGCTGCCTTTAATAAAACCTTAAGAAGAAATGTATCAACTAAATGTATCACTTTAGAACAGTTTACAGAGTCGTTGACCTCAACCTCAGAGCTGTTTTAGAAGATGAAAAATGACACTTCACACTTCAATATTACAAAAATGGTCACAAATAGAAAGTGCTTGGAAAAAGTTTACATTTCTGGAGAAGTATCTGAAACTAACTGAACTGAAAAAAAGTGCTGGAAGGTGAACAACCCCATTTATCATTCTCAGGTACCACTAATGGCTCTTGCACCTTGGCTATCAACCCATTCAATAGTCAAGGGCCCCCTCTGTCACATGTAGTCCATTGACTGGAATGCCCAGTATTTCATTTTCATTCTGGGTGACTCTATTATGGATTTGGATAAATCCTGGTTGGTCACAGAAGGAGAAGAGGAGTGCCAGCCTTGGTTCCCATGTTAGTTATTGGAATTACTAGGTGTTACTTAGCAAATTGGCAGATCCCTCCCGAGGTCATTTTGGCTTGAATTGTCATTAAAATAAGAACTAAAGCCTAACTAAAAAAGTAGCTAGAAATGTTGTACATTATGTTTTGGAATTCTGTACAGCTCAAGGCAACCCCTTTAGCAGTAAAGATCTATGTCTCCAAAGATGCCCCTGTAGCTCCCCATATTCTTTTTTGCTGATTTACTGCACATGCTCTGTGCTGCTGTTACTGAACTTATGGACCAACTCACAATATACAGAACACATAGAATAGAAATGTCACAATATAAGGCTGATTAGTAATTAATATAGATAATTACTACATTGCAGCACAGAAACCAGCGCAAATAGCATGATAATTTAATAATCAGCCCTGTAGCATCAGCTTATATTACAGGCCTACCTCATTTTCTGCTTGATAATTTGCAACGACCCCTAAGCTTAGCTGCTCAACAGTTGCTCAGAGTCCACTGAGCATGTGAGTGTTGTAGATACTATTGCTACTTTGGCACAATAGGGACTATAACACAAAACAAATGTATTTCAGTAGAAATACTACAAACTTGCTCACAGGAAGGAACCCACATGATGGTATTCTGAAGTGCTCCTGTGGCTCCCATTGTTCTGTTTCCTGCCTTATAACATATTTGGGACTTTTTAAGTTTCAAAAGGTATAAAGCTAATGCTGGAACTTGTTTAAATATATGATAATAATGATAAAGTGTGAGTATTCTGATATGTTCCTGGGATTTCTAAAGACAGGGTCAGAATGAGAAATCCCTGTAGCTACCATAAGGGGCTGCTAAAGAGCAGAGATTGGTGAGGCCAGGAGGTAGAAGTGAATAGAGGGAGGGGGGAAAGACTTGACAGGCTTTGTATGAAGTTTTGGAAGGGGGAGGGAGAAGAAAGGAGAGAGGGGGCAGGGTTGTGCACATGAAGTTACCGAGCCATGTTGCATGATGGAGAACCAGGAAAACGACCGCTGGTTGCCTTTCATAAAGAGGTCAGTGGAGTCTCCTTCATTATAACTCAGCATGTGTACATTTAGGGCGGCAGCAAGGCCACGTGGCTGTGCGATTACAAAGACTGCTGCAGATTGGAGGGCGATATCACAAATCAGGCAACTAAACGGCAAGAGCAACACAGTGGAGAAAGACAGCAGCATTTTCATTATTAGTGATTGAGATCAGTGCTGGACAGCCCATAACCCTCCAGATGTTCCTGAACTGCCATGATGGCAGGCTGTTAAGGGATTTTGGAAGTTGTAGTGCAACATTTGGTGGAGTTTTTTGGGTGTTTAGCAAAGCATATGATTTCCCCATTTTGTGCATAGATAGTACAGCTTACATAGTAACTACACTAGTGTAACTATTGCTCTGCTGGCAGTTGTTTATGAGCTCTGTGCATTCAAGCACAAAACTTGTAAGTTACCTTTTGCTAACACTTGAGAAAGGTGCATCAGTGTCCAGCAGCCTGCGTGACAACTACTGTGAGAACATTTTCAGGTAGAGGTAGGCAGTGTTTCTCAGTATATACTTTCCTCCAGTGTTCTCCCCAGGATTTTTTTTTGCCGAGTGGGGGGAAAAAATAATGCACAGCAGTGCTGTATTATAAAATCAGTAAGTAAATATTGCAATATTGTTATTTGCCTTTAAACATCAATTCCTTGTTTCTCCTTTGAGGCGCAGTTGTCAGCAACTTTCTCGTAATCAAAGTCACTTGTATCTGGTCCCTCCAGAGAAATTAACATGAGATTATTTAGTGTGTTGATTCATTCAATTTCTCAAAGAGGTCCTTATACTTTTTGAGGCAGAAAACCCCCTTTCATATTCAGCTGTGCTAGTTTAGTTACATTTGGAAAAGTCTCTCTGAGCTCAGGTGTTGTTTCTAATTTTAGCAAGATTTGTTTTTTGTTTTTATTTTTTTGATGCAACTGCCCACTCGTGTCTAGAACTGTCATAGTCTAAAACAGCAGGACTGCCATTTTTGGAGTAACGGTTAAAAAGAATCTTAGCAGACTGATTTGGAGATTCTGCACTGAACACTCTTCAAAAGAAGGAAATTATTGGCATTTGAGGGAATCTTGCATAAAGATGTTTAACAGCAGTTGAAAGTAATAACATCATCCTGTGAATAAATAATATTGACATCAGACCATTCATGTGCAAGACACTGAAGGTTTTGAAAATGTTTTCCAGGAGTGTCTTTTAATTGATAGACAGTTTTGTAGCCTCCAATATTGGCTCTATTTCTGTTGTGTTGACTTGTGACTTTGCCAAGTTCTAGATAAGTTTGACAATATAGGTAACGCATCTGAAATCATCATCAGAGAAGCAACAAAATTGCATGTTTTCATACATCTACTTAAACCTGCAGCTATGACACTGATCATGCATTGTGTTAGAGACTAAACTTCATGTCATGAGACAGCCATCTAGGGGGTTATTTATCAAAGGTCGCATTCAAATGAACTCACAATCTGATTTAGGGCTCTTACTCACTGGCGGTCCCCTGCATTCCGTTTTTTGTCATTCAGCCGCAGGGGAGTGCAGGAATAGACGCATGTCATTATTTCAAATGGGGCTGTACTCACTCAGGTGCGTGTAGGCGCCGAACGCAGGAAAAATGCAGCATGTTGCGTCTCAACCTGCGTTCGGCGCCTACACGCGCCTGAGTGAGTACAGCCCCATTTGAAATAATGACATGCGTCTATTCCTGCGCTCCCCTGCGGCTGAACGCCAAAAAACGGAATGCAGGGGAGCGCAGGTCAGAACGCCAGTGAGTAAGAGCCCTTAAGAAAAAAACTGGAATGTAAAAAACTCGAAATCGGTGTAGTCTGGGTTAAAATCTTGACTACTCAAATTGATCGAGTTGTCCACGGAAAAAACTTGAATTGCTCGAATTGATTGAGTTTTCTAATGAAACCCACCAAAAAACTCAAACACCATGAAGGCTGTTCAAGGGACCTGTTGACTTCTACATGACCTCGACAGGTTTTAGATGGAGTATTTTCGGATATGAGCTATTTTCAGCTTCTGGGGATAATAAATCTCAAAAAATGTATTTTTTTTTAAACTAAATTTTTCGAGTTTTTTTTAACCTGGAAATTTGAGTTTTGTCTGAAAAATACCAAACTCACATTTTTAGTGATAAAAATAACTCAACCTTTAATAAATCTGCCCCCTAGTGTCACTAGCCATTTTCAGTTTAATTTGTGGAATGTTTAGTATATTTTGGATTACAGTTAATCCAGCCATCCTGACTGAAGAGTTTTGAAAGAAATAAAATAGCTGCCTTAAAGGAATTGTTCAGTATAAAAATAAAAACTGGATAAATAGATAGGTTGTCCAAAATAAAAAATGTTTCTAATATAGTTAGTTAGCCAAAAATGTAATGTATAAAGACTGGAGAGATTTGATGTATATTATGTCAGTCTGAACACTACTTCCTGCTTTTCAGCTCTCTTGGTTTACACTGACTGGTTACCAGGCAGTAACCAATCAGAGACTTGATGGGGGGCCACATGGGTCATATCTGTTGCTTTTGAATCTGAGCTGAATGCTGAGGATCAATTACAAACTCACTGAACAGAAATGTACCTTGTGGCCCCCCTTCAAGTCACTGACTAGCTCAGAGTTATAGAGCTGAAAAGCAGGAAGTTGGATTCTGGCTGTTTTATTAGACATCTGTTCACTCCAGCCTTTATACATCACATTTTTGGCTAACTAACTATATTAGAAACATTTTTTATTTTGCACAGCCTATCTATTTACACAGTTTTTATTTTCACACTGAACTATTCCTTTAAGATATGATAATGTTTTAAGGTACAGCAGCTGCTGCTTGGACACTTGCAAGGACGAGACGGTGGTTGATGACATTTGACAAAGAGGCTTACTGTTTTATCTCTGAACAGTTTTTTTAACTCCTTTTTGCTTTCCAATCGTAACAGCTGCCACATCTGATCCCAATCCAACCACATTAGCTGTTTTCGAACCTAGATTATTGAGAGATTCAATAAGTGTGTTAGTAATAGTCTCTGTTTTGACATCAATCATATTGCAGGTTGATACAAAACAAACCCTGGCATCTTTAGTTAATTTGTAAACATATTGAATGTTTACAATCGGCTGTTTCCCAACTGACGTCTGTGGTTTCATCACAAAAAAGACTGCAATAATTTTCAGCAGTTCTACTTTAGTGTGTTGGACTTAATTTCTGATGCTAAGACATTCAGCAACTCTTGCATTATTACACTGAGGTGTTCTGCAATGTTACAACAGCTTTTCAAATAATGTGGTGTGTGATAACTTTCCACAAGTCACATCCTTGCTTGTAGGTTGTCGATTTAAATATTTCATGCACAATAAACAGAACATGCCATTATCTTTCACCATTAGCCAGTCAAATTTCTTAAACCACTCTGTTAATGCCAGATAAGGTGTGCTTAGACCCACGTTTGTTACTTGAAAAAGCCTGTGCAGATTGACCAGCCTCTGCCATGTCTTTTTCAGAAATTGACAAGTGCGCTCTTGATGCAGTATCTTCACTACTAGGCTTTGACATGTCTTCCTTTCTAAAATAAACTCTTTTTATTTATTATGTTTGAATATGAGCCTTACTTTGTTTAAATTAAGTTTCTGACCTGAGAAAACAGTGTTTACACTGAAGATATTAATTTGGACTTAGGTTTCAGGTTGGTCAATTGTTTGTAACAAATTTAAGCAATTGAGAATGATATAAGCTCTGACAGCAGACGGTAATAAAGGAAAAAAAGAAGATTGTTTCTCCTTCTAAAGGTAAATAGATTTTCCCTCTTCTAAAGATGCAGCAATATTCTGAAGGCAACCAGTATAATAAAAATGATTTTCTCTCAAGTCTCATCCCAAATATATTCACCTGCACCCTTTTCCCTATCCACACCAATGATTCTTTGTTCAAACTCCTTACCACACTCAAGGTGTCCCCTCCACATTTCTCCCTTACCAACAATCTTCTTTACACTTAAGTCTCTATGATATTTTGCCTCAGTCTAAAGCTGGCCATAGATGTAAAGATTTTTAAAAGATCTTTTTATCATGAGACCACGATTAACTTTAAACTATTGTTTCAAGTGATATTGTCCAGGAAAATAAAGGGTAGCTGCCTGCTTGCTGCTTAGATTGCACTGGGACAATAATATTTTTTTAACCTGGCCGATCAATTTTCTGACAGATGTTCGATGCACGATTGTTTGATTTCCACTAACCTCACGTTAATTTGACGGATTGATTGGATTGCACTGAATTGGTCGTTCACCAACGAAAAATCTTTGCGTCTATGGGGACCTTTACTGTGCAGAGCGTCTGCAGCAGCTTCCTAACCTCACCACACCAGCAACAATACTAACCAGGGTTTTCAGGTCTCATTTTCCAAACCAGCCAAAGCCAGTCCCAAAACCAGCCCACAACTAGTTAAAAAACTGTTTAAAAGTAGCCCAAAAATAACCGAATTTGCGCAGGAAAAATAAATTCTAGAATACATGTGAAAATATGCCTGGAATCACAGGCTGTTGTGCAGAGCGGTTGAGACTGAGAGGCTGGAACTGAAGCAAATAGAAGAAGCTTTTCTACTCACATTGCATTCTGGGTATTGTAAATTTTGGGCTGGAGGTAGTTGTTAAATTACATTATCTAGCATGCACTGGGATGGCACACCAGCTACACTAGGGGGGTAAAAACTTTGACTAGTTCTCAAAATACAAATCAACCAAAAATAGCCCAGCTCCATACCTTGGCTAGTTTCTACTTTGGAAACCCACTTGGCTTTAAATTAGCAGCCCAATTTGGCTAAAACCAGCCAACCTGGCTACCCTGATACTGACTGCAACCAGCCCAGCCAAACTAGTGTATCACTTCCAAACCGGTAGTGTTGAATTTTATAACCTAGAAATAAGTGTCCTGCTCTTTGTTGTATTTACTGTGTTTTGCATAAAAGAAATAACTCATTGTAATAAAAAATCTATCTATTTAATCAGCCTGATCGTTGATAGTGCCGACCCTCCGTGCTTCCCTCGCTCCCCCTCTTGCCAGGATACATATTACTTTGAATTTTTTATTTTGCTAAGATACGTGCAGAGTGAACACTGCTAATTGCGTCTGCCGAAGTCTGCTTGTCAGGAGAAGAAGACCGCGCAGCTGATTAAATTTTGGATCCATCGTACAGCGTTCAGTCAGTACAAAGAGCAGGGGGGAAGGGGACCTTCTCTGAATTGTATAGCTGAATGGTAAAGGGGTTGTTCACCTTTGAGTTAACTTTTAGCATGATGTAGAGAGTGATATTGTGAGACAATTTGCTATTTTTTTATATGTTGTTATTTAGCTTTTTATTCAGCAGCTCTCGAGTTTGCAATTTCAGCAATCAGGGTGCTATGGTCCAAATTACCCTAGCAACAATGCCTTGATTAGAATAAGGAACTGGAATTTGAATAGGAGAGGGCCTGAATAGAAAGAGGAGTAATCAAAAATAGCAGTACAGATAAATGTGTAACTTGTGCAGCATTTGTTTTAGATATTTGAAAGTTGGCGAGAATCATAAGGCAAATAATTTAAAAAACTATAAAAAATAAATAAATAATGAAGACCAATTGATTCTATAACATACTAAAAGTTAACTTAAAGGTGAACCACCCCTTTAAGCGTATCTTGGCAAGCAGGGGAGGCAGGAGCGACTAATAATCAGGCTAATTATATATACAGATTTACTGCGATAATTTAACTGCTTGCAAGCACTCCTGTTTTAGTGCCCCTGGGGAGAACACTGACTTTCCTCTTAAAAATGCTGGCTATATATCTTAAGTGTGGATGAGTGTAGTGCAGAGGGAACAAGAAATGAAGCAGCTGCTGCTGTAAGCAATGTTTTAGATTGTGGGTGATCTCTACAGATAGGGTGAGTCCCAAATGTGTAAAGTTCTTCTAGGTGAGCAGGTACTGATTTCACTCTCTGAATGCAGGAGCAAAGTCCTGAGGGAGTTCCATAGTGGAAGTGATCAGGGCAAGGGAAAATACTTTTATGATCTGGATGCAGAAGGTGACACAGGCAGTGAAGGAATGAGGGGGTCAGAACAAATGGGATCGTGTAGGCTGTGCTCACAAGGTGCTGTTTAAACGTTGGAGATGAGATAAGCTTGTACATTGTGTTAATCAGGAGTTTGAATGGAATTAAAGGACATGGAGAGCAGCTGTAAAAGCAGTCCGGAAGAAGCAGCAGAGGCCATATGGTGAGTGACAGGAGTGAGCACAGCTTGAGATCAGACTTGCAGGACTTCCCATGTTTCAGCTCCCCCAGTGCCTAGGAGTTGGATTGGGTGTGCATGGATCAGGGAGGGTCAGTCTGCATCACTGGATTAGAAAAGAAAAACAGCTTGTACATTTTAAGTATTCTTGTGTGTGTATGTATGTATGTATATGTATGTGTGTGTATATGTATATAATATATATATATGTATATATGTGTATATATATATATATATATATATATATATATATATATATATATATATATATATATATATATATATATATATATATATGTATATGTATATATGTGTGTGTGTGTATATATATATATATATATATATATATATATATATATATATATATATACACACATATATACATATATATATATATATATATATATATATATATATATATATATATATATATATATATATATATATATATATATATATATATATATATATATATATATATATATATATACATATATATACATATATATATATATATATATGTGTATATATATATATATATATGTGTATATATATATATATATATGTATATATATATATATATATATGTATATATATATATATATATATATATATGTATATATATATATACACATATATATATATATATATATATAATTTGTATTGCTTCATACCTTCCAGCTCTGCTGAGCTATGGGAATCCTGGAAAAAAGTATAACGCCTATTAAACATTCTCATTATAAACTGGTTACTGTTCATAATCTGCTAGAACCCCAGGTCTTGTAGCATTCATTCTATTCGTCTGGTCCCTATCCCATAACTCTAATGTTATTCTTCAGGACGTTTTCATTATTTTTGCCATAAGATGAATTGTCTAGTTAAATAAAAGAGAATAGATGTCTTAAGTAAGATGTGCTATAAGTAGTAATGGACATGCGAAGAACTTTGCACTTACTGTAAAAAATTCATGTCAGGCCATTATTCAGCTGATGTGCAATATACTTTTACTGATAACTGTAGTCTTATCTGTGGGTAATACACATTAACTTGTATCTAGTATATAAAAAAGATAGGGTATTGGACAAATGTGTATTACCAAGATATTATTTTAAAGGGGAAGTTCGTCCTAACATTTGTATGAAGTGGCAAGTTTATTGTTGAGACTAGATCAGCAGCATCCCATTGTGTTATTCTAAAATACTTTTGGCCTTAATTTTTTTTGTATTGTTTTTTTTTAATTAATTCGCCTTCTTCTAACTCCTTTCCAGCATTTGTCTAAAAAACAAATGCTCTGTAAGGCTACACATTTATTGTTATTGCTTCTTTTGATTACTTATTTTTCTATTCAGGCCCTCTCTTATTCATATTCCTGTCTCCTATTCAAATCAATGCAGGGTTGCTAGGGTAATTTGGGCTGAAATTGCAAATTGAAGAGTTGCTGTATAAAAAGCTAAATAACTAAAACAAAAAAGCCCCCACAAAAAAAAAAAAAATGAAAGCAGGTTGCAATTTGTCTCGGAATATCACTCTCTACATTATACTAAAGTTAATTGAAATGTGAACAACCCCTTTAATCCAGGTTAGGGATCCTAGCAACAATAGGGTAGTTTAAATTATGTAGTGAAGAACTGCATGGTTTAAATTTAACTAACAATTGTAACAACCTTCTAGTTAACATAAAATAACCTCCCACTTAAAGTTCATTTTACAGGGAACTATTCCCTTAAGGCAGGGGTCCCCAACCTTTTTCACCCCGTGAGCACTCAGATGAAAAACTTGTCCGTGAGCAACACAATACGTGAACAGTACCGCAAACATAATTTTTATTAATATTAAGCATATACTCTAAATTAAAATGATATATAACATCAATCAATGTGAGATCTGGCACTGTATGTTTGTGACAGTCAGCCTCATGCATTCGCAGGAGCAAAAAGGTAGAGGAGATTGTGGCACATGAAAAATGGGAACAGATGAAAAGGGGAAAAAAGAAATGTAGGATGTTGAACTTCTTGGAAATAGATTCCACAGGTGCAGTGATCAGGGCCAGAACTAGGGGTAGGCAGAGTAGGCGCCCGCCTAGGGTGCAATCACGGGGGGCTGCACTTTTAATAGTCATTTTTTCTTTGTTTTTTTTAAACCTTGGTTTGCTTGGCCTTTAATAGTTTTTCAGTTTTATAAACCACCTGTTCCAACCCCTTCTTGCCCGTGATTCATACTGCGGGCAGAAACCTCCCTCTTGGCAGCTGCTGGCACAGGTATATATTTGTGGGCAATATCTTGACTGCTGCTTGCACAGATAAACAGATGATTGTGGCAATATGATGAATTTTTGGCTGCTGCTGGCACAGGTACATATTTGGGGACAATATCATGGATTTTTGGCTCCTGCTGGCACAAGTTCAAAATAGGGGTAATATGATAGATTTTTTTGGGCTGCCACTGGCATAGGTACAGATTGGGGGTAACAATATGATGGATATTTTGGCTTATGCTGGCACACATACAGATGGGGGCAATATTAGGAATTTACTGTCGTTGGCACAGGTACAAATGGGGGCAATATGATAAGTGCTGGCAGAGGTACATGGGGCAATATGAATGGTAAGGTGGGAAATGGTAATGCAGGACCGGGTGGGGGGGGCACTGATTGCAGGCCTTGCCAAAATACCTTGGCCCAGCCCTGGCAGTGATAGAAGTGGATGAGAAGGTGGCACAAAGAAGACTGGGCAGCACTGAAATAGTAATCATGTGGAGTTGGAAATAATAATGGTACAACAAGGTAATAGGTGAGGGAGAAGGAGTTACAGAGAATGTGGAATTATCAGAATTGGCACAGTAATGGCAGGGACTAGGGAGAAGGGCTCACTGTGGGCTGGCATATGACATCAAGGCGGCAGAAAAATAGTGTGCTGGGCTGGGAAGGGAGGGAGGGACAGAAACTATTGCGCTGTTATTAGTGCTCAATGCTGGAAATGCAAGCATATAATTTCTGCCAGCAATAAGATTATTGTTAGGCTACAGAGCACTCCCTTCTTTCCAGCCCCATACCAGTACTGTTTCACCCAGTAGATCTGACTCACTAGCCCTGTGTAATAGGAAAAATTTTAATAGATTGTGGGCCAGCGAGATCCCTTCTCCCTGACTCACCATAAGAAGCGTATATCACAGTTTCAGTTCAAGCACGATCCTTTCTATATAGCCAACCTTCTGAAGTACGTGTAAAAGTTTCAGTGTGATACTTTCCAACCAGCCCTCATAGTCTCTCATAAATTGCCAGCGTCTTCCCCCGATCAGTTCTCTGAGCCTCCTGTCAAATCGATCAGTGAGTTATAACAGCGTTATCTTTTCTCTCCATTCTCTTCCTGCGCTTCCTACTCACTGCTCGCTCACAGAAGGACTAATCGCGAACACGCTGTTATAACTCACTGATCGATTTGACAGGAGGCTCAGAGAACTGATCGGGGGAAGACGCTGGCAATTTATGAGAGACTATGAGGGCTGGTTGGAAAGTATCACACTGAAACTACACTTCAGAAGGTTGGCTATATAGAAAGGATCGTGCTTGAACAAGCTTCTTATGGTGAGAATGGATTTCGCTGGCCCACAATCTATTAAAATGCTTCCTATTACACAGGGCTAGTGAGTAGGAATCCACTGGGTGAAACGGTACTGGTATGGGGCTGGAAAGAAGGGAGCGTACTTGCACAGTGCCGGAATCCACTTTGCTAAATGGACACCTGCTGATAAACTTACGCGAGCAACACCAAGAGGAGCTGCGAGCAACATGTTGCTCGCGAGCTACGGGTTGGGGATCACTGGGGGGATCACTGCCTTAAGGCATGCCTGCAGTTTGTCCATTTTGCGTATTCCGCATTCTGCAGGCTTCACTGTTTCTAAGCAACCATGGGTATATACCTCAACAAATACGTTTTCAGCCAGTGTCGACGATTTGTACCTGTTGTTACTAATTGCACAAAGTGCAAGTGTGAATGGGTGCTGATAAGTTTTTTTTTCCCCCCTAATTTTATTGTTTTTAGCACAGACAAAGACTACAATTTATTTAACAGTAAAGTAACTACATAATTGGCAGAAATCTCACTTTGGCAGGTTAAGTCTATCTGCCTGGTGTATTAAGATAAAACGCTGCACATGGGTAGGCCTCTTATCGGAAAAAAATGTACTTGTTTTCAAAGTAAAACAAGCTAAATTTGAAGGTTTTTTTTTTTTTACCAATAAGCTAGCTCTATTCATCAGTATTGCAGTAGTGCAGTATTGTGAATGCAGTGTTTTTCTGTCTGAAGGTGCCACAGCTGATTTTTCAAGGGCAATGAATGTAACTAGCACCAAGGGTATAGCTAGTGGCTCTTAATCCCTACTCCACAATCCAGTCCAGTCAGTCATACCCTGAAAATGGTCTTGTCACATTGCCTTATTTTTCCTCCTTTGTGCCTTTAGGCCTTTATGTTCTAGTTTCAGCCCCTATAGCTGTGCACCTACCCTGCTGACTGATTCTATCATGTTTTTAAATGGGTGGTTCACCATCTTAGTATGTTATATACTAAGCATCTTTTCAATTGGTCCTAATTATTTTTTATATAGCTTTTTAATTATTTGCCACCCTCGTCTGACTCTTCAGTTTTCAAATGGGAGTCACTGAATAGGGATGTCGCGGACTGTTCGCCCGCGAACTAATTCGCGCGAACATCGACTATTCGCGTTCGGCGAATGTTCGCGAACGTCGCGCGACGTTCGCCAATTTGGGTTCGCCTTAGCTGGCGCTTATTTTTGCCCTCTCACCCCAGACCAGCAGATACATGGCAGCCAATCAGGAAGCTCTCCCTCCTGGACCACCCCCACACCCCCTGGACCACTCCCCTTCCATATATAAACTGAAGCCCTGCAGCGTTTTTCATTCTGCCTGTGTGTGCTTGGAAGAGCTAGTGTAGGGAGAGAGCTGTTAGTGATTTGAGGGACAGTTGATAGTAACTTTGCTGGCTAGTAATCTACTTGATACTGCTCTGTATTGTAGGGACAGAACTCTGCAGGGATTTGAGGGACATTTTAGGTTAGGTAGCTTTGCTGGCTAGTAATCTACCTTCTACTGCAGTGCTCTGTATGTAGCTGCTGTGGGCAGCTGTCCTGCTGCTGATCTCTCATCTGCATCTGTTCTTCAAACAACTGCCACCTAGCTGTCTAAATATCAATAATAATACCGTCTCCAGAAACACCACCCGAGTGACGTTTTTCAAGCAGCAATAATATATTCCGTATCCAACGGCTGTAGTGTATACGTTGACCTTGCAGGCATTATTTGCCCAGTCTTTAACCAAGTGCCACCTAGCTGTGTGAGCTTTTTCACATTCCGTGTCCAGAAACATCACCTGAGTGACGTAGTGTGATTTCTGCCCTTTACAGCACAAAACGCAGCGCTGTGTCAACAATGGATTTTTCAGATACATTTTTGCCCTTGATCCCCCTCTGGCATGCCACTGTCCAGGTCGTTGCACCCTTTAAACAACTTTAAAATCATTTTTCTGGCCAGAAATGTCTTTTCTAGCTTTTAAAATTCGCCTTCCCATTGAAGTCTATGGGGTTCGCGACGTTCGCGAACTATTCGCATGTTTTGTCGCAAGTTCGCGAATATGTTCGCGAACATTTTTTCCGCCGTTCGCTACATCCCTATCACTGAACCCATCTACAAAAAAATGAATTATTGTTATATGTCATATATATTATTATTATTATTATATGTAAGGATACACAATTGTTATTTCTACTTTTTTATTACTTATCTTTCTATTGGAGCCTCTTCTGTCTTTATTCAAATAATTACATGGCTGCTAAGATATACAGGGTAGAGTCCTGCATTGGGTCGGGTACCCGCGGGTTACCCACAAAAACCTGCAGTACCTTGCGGGTTGAGGAGAGAAGTTCTGGGTGCGGGTAAAGATGCGGGTCGGCGGTTTGTGGGTCAGGCTGCGGGTCTTCTTAATAGCGATAGTTACTCCTTCTTTCTGGTCATGGCTACTTCCGATGACGTCACTTCTGGCTTACAATGACAGCACTTCCTGTTTTACTCCTTTTTTTCTGATCATGTCTACTTCCGATGATGTCACTTCCGGTTTACATTGACAGCACTTCCTGATTCTTGATGGTCAGCGGGTCCCGGCTGCGGATAAGGTTCCTGCGGGTAGGGTCGGGTAGCAGCGGTTTCAAACGGGTAAGAATGTTGGTACGGGTCCCAAAAAATTGACCCGCGCAGGACTCTAATACAGGGTAATACAGGAGCATTGGCCACCTCCATGTTGTTGCTCCCACCCTTTCCAGCTATAGTCAGGTGATGCCAGGGGTGGCCATAAAAGGGCAACCATGTTTGGGAGTTTTAACTTTGAAAGCAGCAAGTCAGTGCATGTAAAACTTAGTCCTTGTGTAAAATGTATAATGAAGCAATAGAATTCTTAATGAATCAAATGAAAGTTGAGTGTAGGACTGGCCAGATATCAGATGACTGACATAGTTGGCCAGCTTAAATATATTTCAATATATAGTTCTATAGTTAGTATGAATATGGGTATATATCATTTATGTGAGGGTATAGAGGGGTGTGTGTATGGATGAATGCTGGGTTTCCTTTGGAGTGGTTGAACTTGATGGACTTCAGTCTTTTTTCAACCCGATTTAACTATGTAACTATATGGAAAAACAATCCCTGATTTGTTTAAAGGAGGGTGCCCAAAAGGAAGATGAGGATTTACCAGTAGACCTTTAGCTGGTGATCAGTAGATCTCAATACACTGTCAACAAACAGCTTGTCTAAATAACCCTCCTATTTCATGCTTTTCATTCAGCTATGTATTCTTCTAAGGTTACATAAGAAATAGTTGTTAAATATACAGTAGCAATATAAATTCTTTAATAAATCAATATAATATTTAAGTAATATTATCCATGGAACAAAATGCTAACAATGATTTTATGGATGTAAATCCTAATAGGACAACATCACTAAAAGTAGACCTCGCATTAGCAAAGTATGGGCACTACTGGTTTAAAGGGTAAGGCATTTTTAGTAGCTGAAGGCACAAAATGTCTCAATGTCCTTAATATATTGGTTTGAGTGCAGAGGACCTCTTCAATTTGTCTATATGGTTGCTAGGTTAATTTGGACCCAAGCAACCAGATTGCTGAAATTGCTGCTGAATAAAAAGCTAAATAGCTCTAACACCACAAATAATAAACAATGAAAACCAATTGCAAATTGTCTCAGAATATCACTCTCTACATCTCACTAACAGTTAACGCAAAGGTGAACATTCCCTTTAAGGTTGTATAAACTAAATGCAAGTTCTACGATCAGTAAAACGTGATTGAGTCGGCAGGCTAAATTCATGGCTATAGGGGGTGAAACTGGAAATGATGGCCCTAAAGGAGCCCATGGGCACAATTAGTGGCATCTGCTGTACAACTTTGCTTTGGCCATATATGTAGAAGCAAACATTTAGGACCTGCATCCCACTTCAAAAAGACAGCAGATGTGTGTATTGCTGTACTGATCTGGCCATTTAGCACTACAGCGGGCTGGAACTACTGGAGCCAGAAACAGACTTTATAGATATTAAATCTATTAACAGTTGTAAGAAAAACAAAGACTATTTGTGAATCAAATTCCACTACACCTCAAAACAGCGTTTTCTCTCACCTTTAATTTTTTTTTTCTTTTCTATTTAAATTCCTTGGGGGGGGGGGTGAATGGCGAACACACCATAAACACACCCCCCAACTCTAACCAATCATTTTGAGGCAGCTGCTCTACCATGCAAGGCTGTGCAAATCAAGAAGTGTTGACAGCTCACTCATTTGGAACAAGGCATGTGTACATTGCATTAGCTTATTAGCAATGGATTTGAAGTATCTAAATAAAGTTAAATGCCCAGTTATTATTTGCATCATTTGTGAGTGAAATAAGACTGTGCTTATCTACTAAAGGCGGCAGTGCTTATTTATGAAACGGTGACACAAAGTGACATGGTTTGTCAACAGTGCACATTGCTTCCCTATATTTGCTGCAAATTCTTATTCTTAGTTCAGGAGGTTTAAAGGAGAAGGAAAGCTATGGAGGCATTTTATTGTCAATAGATTAGCTGCAATAGTGCAAGCTAGAATCCTATATTTATTCTGTAGAATGTTTTACCATACCTGAGTAAAAAGCTCTTGAAACTCCCTTGTTTGTTTAGAATAGGAGCTGCAGTATTAACGTGGTGTGACATCACTTCCTGCCTGAGTCTCTCCCTGCTCTGGGCTCAGATTACAGTAGAGAAGGGAGGGGGAGGGGGAAGAGGAGCAAACTGAGCATGCTCTTGCCCAGGGCAATGAGGTTTAAGCTGAAGGAAGGAAGTCTGATACAAAAGCCCATGAGTACACAATAGAAGGAAAGAAATGTGGTGTTTCTTTTGACAGGGGACTCAGAGCAGCATTACTTTGGGGGTTTACTGGTATATTTAGATGGACCTTTCTGATAAGACTTACTTAGTTTTAACCTTTCCTTCTCCTTTAAAGATTTACGTGCTCTGCCCAACATGTAACGGGCAGCTGAAACGGGTAGCCTTTAACCAGCTGAATTCTGCTACATTGTTTCAAGTGTAGGAACTAGCATTTAAGAAAAAGACAAACAACTACTACTTATAATTACAATAACTTTACAAATAATCTGAGGCACAAGTTTCCACAACAATTTGTTTAAAAATAGTAGAAGGAAGTTTATTACTGAAGAGAAAAGAGGTAGTTCACTTAGTACTCTGGGTTTTTTCTATAAATCAAAGACTTCAAGGGTTCAAGTTCACATGAACTAGTGGTCTGAACTGGGTTGCTGGGAGTTATAGGGCAAACACTCAGACTATCTGTGTGCTATGTTCCAACTCCAGATGTTTCTAATAATTTGATACATTGTTATACAACCTTGCAGATCAGCTCAGTACTCATTGTTTCGACTTGGTTGCTTACCATACTGGGTTGTTCACCTTCGAACACTTTTTTTTCAGTTCTGTTGGTTTTAAGGTGGCCATACACAGAGAGATCCGCTCGTTTGGCAATGTCACCAAATGAGCGAATCTCTCCCCGATATGCCCACCTTGAGGTGGGCAATATCGGGCTGATCTGATCGTGGGCCCTAGGGCCCAACGATCGGATCCTAACGGTGGCTTTACGGGTGGTCGGATCGCGGGACCACATCAACAGATGCTGTCGCGATTTGACGGGATTTTTAGTCCCATCCTATCGAGATCTGGCCGACTTTAGAAAGTTCACCAGAGATATTGAAATGTAAAACTCATTTTTCACCTTTCTAAAGCAGCTTGGAGGGACAGCTCTCCAAACTGCTCTAAACCGGTCCATTTAGTTGATACATTTCTTATCTTTGTCCCTGCTGAGCAGAATCCCTTAGTTTCATTAAAGGTGTTAGAATTGATACAATAGTTGCTAATACTGCAGAGATGCAGCTGAGAAATGTATCAACTAAATGTTGCAAAACAGTTCAGAATCTGCACCTATATAGCTAAGCTGCCAGACTGAAAATCGAGAGACGGGAACATTCAGATTTTGGAAAATCAGTAAAAAAAATAAAAAATTGAAAGCATCTGAAAAAAAGTGTTTATTTCTGGAGAATAATCTGAAAACAACTCAACTGAAAAAGTGTTTGGAAGGTAAACAACCCCTTTAAAGTGATACCGACACATTCCTATAAAAATCATAGGACCGTGTCTATATCTAGGAGCCGATGCGCGATGAATATTTTCAACTGAAAGCTGCCCCAGCCCCTCAAACCTTCGTTAACCAGACCCTCCAAT
Organism: Xenopus laevis; assembly: GCF_017654675.1. NCBI lineage: Eukaryota > Metazoa > Chordata > Amphibia > Anura > Pipidae > Xenopus > Xenopus laevis. The sequence goes on from NC_054371.1 coordinate 158,784,468, forward strand.
ATTGCTTAATGATATTCTGTGTTGTTTCAGTGTTGCTGGGCTGGGGGCGGCGCAAACCTCCCATAGGCTAATTACCCAGGGCCGAAATTGAACCCCTACTGTGACAATAGCAAATATGAGATTACTTATCAAAGGGCAATTGGATAGGGCCTAAAAGAAAGATGAGCATTTAGAAATAAAGATGGCCATAGACGCAAAGATTTCCCTGCAATATCGGATGAACGATCGTATGTCTTCATCTCCCGACCTGCCACTAACCATTCAGATCAAACAAAACAGTAAAGAACAGATCAGCTGATGTTCTGCCCCACAGCAATCGTAGCAAACTATTTTTGTCCGACAAAGCTGACAGTCTCCCACTGAAGATCGTCAGATCGGCAATACATGCAGAGATAGGATCGTCAGCCGACAGATCTTTTAACCTGTTTGAACGACTGAACGACCGATAGGTATGGCAAGATAAATGTTGGGACACTCCACACATGATCCGAAAATAGTACGAAACGAGGATTTGTACGATCGGATCTTTGCGTCTATAGCCAGCTTAAGAATAACAGTAAAGTGGAATCCTCACAGTTAGCTTGTTTTTGGTTGCTAGTGTCGGTGACCCTGACAACCAGATAGCCAGTGGTCATTCAAAATAAAAAAATGCCCATTTTAAAAGTTGCTTACGGTAAGTCCACCTGTAACATATTGAATATTGATAAAAAAAAGTAAATATCCCCATTAATCTAAGCCTCTTTTTCATATTATGTTAGCCTTGTTCATATTGTGTCTGCTTTCTTGCTGACTGTGCTCTCCCAACCCAGGTCCAGCATGTCTGGTTTACACCTTGTGAAGAAAGGCAGAGATCACAAGAAGCTGGATCTCCATAGGGACTTCACTGTTGCTTCACCACATGAATTTGTGACACGGTTTGGGGGGAATCGTGTTATTGAAAAGGTAAGCAAACTTATAGACGGTTCCTGTTGCAGCAACATCTGTATAAGTGTCTTTTGTGACAGCCATTGCCACAATTGGTTTTAAAATATGCATAGCCATTTAAATGTTTTGTAAGGTGTATTCTTGACAGACAAGTACCTAGGAATACAGATAATAGACTAAGCAGTAGAAATCAATGCCAGTCTGCAGTGGCCTGGGATGCTGTATTGAAAAGTGCATAAGCAATGGGATAACTATAGGAAGTTTCCTAGTCTTAGAGTATTAAAATGCCCCCTCCCTGCCACTCTTCTCCTTTAAATTGACACACTTGTGCATGTGGCAGGGGAGGTGCGACCAGCAGAGCAGGAGACGTCATACGCACTGGGCCTCTCCAAAGTTTTTTTCTGTCTTGTTTTGCTGCTGTGCATAAGCTAATCGGAGGAAAGTGTGACAGGCAGCTCTGTTACTCGCTAAACTTTCACAATTTGTTGTATTGGTTGCTGACATCTCATTGACCGCAACTAATGCATAAAATTGTAACAGCTGCTCTTTGACAAGTCTTTAGGACAGTGACACAAGGCCAAAGGAGTATTGCAGTGGCTCAAGAATAAAAATGTCCTACACTGGCCCAATTAAATCCATGAACGCTATGCAACCAGTGTCAAACTGGGCCGGCGGGATACTGGGAATAAACCCAGTGGGTCCCACTAGCCCAGACCCGCTCCTGACCGAAGCTGCCCCTCCGATGAAAAAGGTATGTGTGGTGGGATGAAGGGAACAGAAAAGAGGAATAAAATGGAGCATGATAGAAACACTGGAAGATCTAGAATTTGCTGATGACATGTTTATTAACGGTATATAGATATGAAAGAAAAACTGGAAAGGTTACAAAACGAAGCAGAAATTGCAGGGCTACGTATCAATGCCAACAAAACAAAAGAAATGAGGCTAAACAATACTGCTACAGAAAAATTGAATATTAGAGACTATGAAATAGAACTGGTGGAGTCGTTTACCTACTTGGAAAGTGTTGTTACCAGAGATAGTGGTGCAAAAGATGATGTAAAAAATCGAATAAAGAAAGCAAATGGAGCAGTTATCTAGTTGTTCCCTATATGGAGAAATAAAAACATCTCAAAAAGAACCAAAGTTCGCATTTTTAATTCTAATGTGAAAGCAGTACTTTTATACGCAAGTGAAACTTGGAAGGTCACACAACCTATTACCACAAAAATCCAAATCTTTGTAAACAGGGCCTACAGAGACTTATGAATATAAAATGGCTGGAGAAAGTGAAATGAAGAACTGTGGAAAAACACTAACCAGCTACCAATAGAAATTCAGTTAAGGAAAAAGAAGTGGGGTTGGATAGGCCACACACTTAGGAAGGGAGAGGAATCTATAGAAACAAGAGCCCTAGAATGGAATCCACAGGGATCAAGAAGAAGGGGACAGCCTTGAAAAACATGGAGAAGATCAGTTGAAGAAGAAATTATAAAGATGGGAAAAAACATGGAATGAGATCAAGAGAATAGTAACACATAGATCTGAATGGAGAGTCTTCACGGATGCCCTTTACTTCAGTGGGAGTCGAAGGAATAGGTGATGATAGATGGGGGGGGGATGAAGGACTTTGGGAATCACACCTGGAAAAGCTCACGGCTGGTGGGGGCCCCTGAGGAGGTGTGGGCCCCATACACCCTAGTCCGACACTGTATCTAATTAACAATCTGTGGCACAATTTCTGAACTGAGGTGCCCTAGTGTCATTTGGCTACCTTGAACCTGCAGCAGATTTTCCTGGGCTACGATCACACAGGAACAGTCTGCAAAGCTTGCATATTCTTACCCACAACAACTTAAAGTTGTAATTGTTTCAAAAGATAGAATAAAGAAAAAGCATTTTTTTTTCTTGAGATTTTTTCAGAAAACTAAGCTTAATTAAGCTTAATTTTCTAAGCGGCGTAAATTTTTTATGCGGTTTTTCTCAGAGTGACTTCTGCTGGAAAGAATGTAAAATAACAGAGGCAAATCTGGTGTTCACATGGCGTAAAATTACACATACCTTGATAAATTTGCCATTTATTTTACACAGCTTTTCATACAGTTTTTTTGTGTAAATTTTTTTTTTGCACATCATAATAAATATGCCTCTGTGTACAATATTGCTTGGGTCTGCTAGCTGCTTATTGGAATGCGACAGAAAGAATGTGTTTGTCACATGATAATCACACACGTCCCACACATAGCTATAAGCCAACTGAGGCTGAACTTGGATTTGAACTTGAACAGCTACTGTACACCTCTCTCGTGATGTAGACATGCATTCTGCTAAGCCCCAATCCACCCCAGAACAAGTGACTGCAAAGTGTCACATTAAATGAACAAAGTTTCTTATGTGACACAGACCTAAAGTAATTGTTCAAGTCTTTACTATGTATTTGGGTTAAATCACAGTTTCTTTAGCTTTTATTGCATCCCTTTTTGCACATTTGATACATTGGCCTTTTGTAATAGTTACAATTCATATTGATTATAATTGTTTATTTATATGATTCATGAAATTGAGTCTGCAGTTTAGGGAGGGCTGTTGGAGTTTAGCAGCGTATTTTTACCATTACGCTCACTGATATTGAATCCCTGATTAATTAGGAGGGAAAGATTTGGACTGTTGTAAAGTTACAAAGTTGAGTCCGACTCTCTTAAAGCCCATGCTAGACACTGTTTAAAAGGGAATCATTTTTTCACAATAAAATCATATATATATATATATATATATAAGTACCATATCAGTGGGCAAATAAAGTTTTGGTTTTATTTTTAGGTGTTTTAATTATATATCTGCTGTCCCTTTCTTTTTTAAACCCTTTCCACTTTTTTTTTTCTTGCCATTTAAAATTCACCCAGCTTTTAAAGCTCTATGGTTATTAGTGACAGCTTGCATTTTAGGCCTTTTTGCCAGGCTTTCTTATATATTGCAGTTTCTGTGGAATATGTTTAATAGTTTTTGAAATGTCATTGGTAGGTCCTCATCGCCAACAATGGCATTGCAGCAGTCAAGTGCATGCGCTCCATCCGGAGGTGGTCATATGAAATGTTCAGGAACGAAAGAGCAATCCGTTTTGTGGTCATGGTTACACCAGAAGACCTCAAAGCTAATGCAGGTAAACAACTGTATTGAACGTCAAGGAAAATCAGTTACCAGAGACCTCTTGGGTGACAGAGTTTATGTGACACAAGCTCAGTGAATTCTGATCTCACAAAGAGTCAGAACCCTGAACAAAGTAATCACAGGGTTTTATAGACCTGTACATGGGAACATTATGAAGTAATATGGGAGTTAAAGGGAGTTACTGGTGGGAGTGCATAGAGATATTGCTCCGCGGCACAGATAAAAAGAACTGCTCTTACAGCCAAACATATGTTTCTGTCCTCAAGACCAGGGTACTAGTGACCAAGGCTAACTTGAGAACAGAATCCATGTATGTCAGGGGGCTACACAGGGGAATCTGCATACACAGAATTTTATTTTACACTTACTGTTTTATTTGTTCTGAACATGGTTAGGTCTTGTGCCACTGTGGGAGGCATATAGAATGGTACATTTATATACTGTATAGTTTTCATAAAAATGCTTTGCTCTCTGATATGCCTGACATTCTGATTTTAGTGGTGTGATTCAGGTTCTTAGGTAACACAAGCTATTCTTGATAAACTGAGAACAAACTGATTGCTAAGAAATGTTTTCAGAAGATAAACCTTAAGTGATAACTTTGGGATAGAATTACTGTTTTTTTTCTCAAGACACGTTGGACTTTTATCATTAGGTGACAATGTAAAGTTGATATCTAACACACGGTCAGAATGCCTGTTTCCCCCTCCCCTTTTTTGTCACCCTTCCTATGTTTTTGAGAGTTTCAATTACATGGCAATAGGACCTATTACAGTTCTTGTCAGTTTTACCCTGAAAGCAACAGAAATTGATGCTAGAGCTCAAGGCTTAAGGTGCTGCATTCTAGTTTATCAAAATAGACAGAAATATATCAGCATGGTTGTTAGGATGTTTAAAAAATCTAGTTACTTGATTTTTTAAAAAATAAAAACTTGGGTGACAAAAGGAAAGAAATGAACTTTCTTTAGGCCAGTGCCAGACATAGCGGGCTGCTGCACCTGGGCTGCTTTAGTTGCTTGTACAGACTTAATGGATTTTAGTGCCGAAATGCAAACTCTCACATTTCAGCGCAGAAGTATGTCACATCTGGTTGCACCCAGGCCAAGGTAATGTATCCGGGTGCAGGCACATTAAGCAGCTGAGGAGCAGATTCTCAACCTGTTTTTCTCTGCAGGCAGAGGCAGCTACATCTGGCACTGGCCTTACATGTGTACATGCACTAATATTTAGACGCAATATCCTTGTAAAAATAGATTAAGATGGTCTATGAATTAAAGAAGTCAGATAGAGATTGTATAGGCTTCATTAAATGATTGTGCTCATGTAGGCCCTAGCTCTTATAATAAGGTTTCTCCATTTCTTCTTCCCTTTCAAGAGTACATCAAAATGGCCGATCATTATGTGCCAGTCCCTGGAGGAGCCAATAACAACAACTATGCTAATGTAGAACTAATTGTTGACATTGCCAAACGAATACCAGTACAGGTAAGTAAGTGCACTTCTGATTTCAAATCCTTTCATTATTATGATTCAGCAGCTTCTGGTCAATTTTAATGAATGTTAGCATGGGTTTACCTAGCAATTTTTTCCATGGATCTGTTGCTATTGCATGTAAAAAAAGATTGTTTTGCATCTCCACCTCTCACAGTTAGGAAACATCTCCAGAAATGCAGTATGTCCCCCACATCCCCTACAATAATTTGCTGATGTACTTGTTGGTATCATAATAGGGAATTTATCTAGAGTATAATACAAGTTCATGATTGTCACATACTGTATTTGTTTTCTCTGTAGCGCAAACAGGATTTATTTTAGCAGTTTTACATGTGCATAACTACTTTTGTATTATGAGAATGAGCGTTTCTTCTGTCAGTATTACATATATATATATATATATATATATATATATATATATATATATATATATATATATATATATATACATATATATATACCAATGGGAATCTTCTCCTGCTAATCTGGCCAATATATCTGCATTGAGGATATACGTTTCTTTCTTCCAGGGCCTTTAAGACAACCATTCATATGAGTGTAGTTTATAAAAAGTTTTTCAGCAGGCTACTTATATGTAAATCACTTTAACATTCTGTTATTATGATTTATGATTAATATGATGCGTGGCCTACCAAATCGAATAGAAGAAATATATCTGTATAGATCCAGTTTGGGATCAGATATTGCGCCATCTATTTCTAGCCTCTCACTCATTAGCTGAGCTCGGGCAGATGCCCGGTTCGTTGATGTGATCCAACCGCCCCTATTGCCTCCATTCTTATCCAATCGTTGGGCCCCAGGGCGGCCCACGATCGGATCAGCCCAATATCGCCCATCTCAATATGGGAATATCAGGGAGAGATCCACTCATTTGGCGCCAAACAAGCAGATCTCCCTGTGTATGGCCACCTTATTCTTTGGATAAAGATTCAAACAAGTGGTCATTTAGTGTTTCTATATATAGAAAATATATAATTTATATTATATGCATTTAAACAATCCCTTGCTATTTGCTTTCTTCTCAAATTACTTTTTTAGCAAATAATGTGTCTTGGATGGCTGACAACATTTTTTGGGTTTTAATGATTTATGTGCTCGATCCAAATCTATGGGTTGAATTTTTTCTGGTATTAGTCTGTGGCCGTTGTGTTATATCTTTGGATGTTTTTCTTGTTCTTACTGGGCAACTTGGTTTGCTAGGTGTTGCAGGTTGACATGTATCTTTTGTATATCTGCTATGTAAGTCACCTTCATCCACTGTATGAGTGATTCTAAACTGTGTTAAACTGCTGTGTAGCAATTTCAAAAGATAACGTACAGATCTTTTCAGGTTCAAGTGACTTGAAAGGGAACAAGCAACAAAACAATGGGCCAGGCCCACATTTTTTCTCTTGTTCTAGTGGAGTGCAGATGCATTTGTGCCTGAGACTAGCTTTGTGACCCAAACATTTATTTTGTTTTGTTTAGGCAGTGTGGGCTGGATGGGGACATGCCTCTGAAAATCCAAAACTTCCAGAGCTCCTGCAGAAACAGAACATTGCGTTCTTGGGTAATGTATAATTATTGCTATTAATCACTTTATTTTCAAAGGTCAGATGTTATTACAAGGGGGGGGGTGGAAAGAATAATATATTTTCATTGGCTCAATGTTCTTGCAAGCAATGATACTAGCATATGTGCAAGGAAGAGAAAAAGGTCAAAAATGAAATTTCGAGTTTCAAGCAATGTTACTGTGTTGCATGAATATTTTGTTCAAAGCTGTAAAAAGGGATTTCAAACTGCACTGATATGTGGTGCTAGAGATCAAGCATGTAAAGTGACATATACTATTAGAACTGCCTACAGGCAATGCTTGTATTTTTACAGTTAAATTGAGTCCTACAGGAACAAAAGCGGCCATTGCAACTGAATAGATTTTTGTTTTGTATTTAGGACCTCCCAGTCAGGCAATGTGGGCCTTAGGAGACAAGATAGCATCTACCATTGTTGCTCAGGCTATGGGAATCCCAACTCTATCATGGAGTGGTGATGGTAAGTTACTGGTGTTATGAATGTGTGATTTTTATCTTTGACCCCTGAGATACATCTGTACCACTGATTATTACGTATAAACGTATAACTCACTCAAATTATGAAACATATTTTCATTAGAGAACATAAGTAGGGAAATTATATATATTCCAAATTCTGTCACACTATTGTGGGTCTGGTTGTACTGCTTAATTCCTGATGAATACAATACTATACTAATAAGGTCCGCACTCTCAGGACTTTTATTCACATAGGAGACTGATGTTTCGACCTCTTCAGAGGCCTTTCTCAAAGTACTGACCGCAATAACAGAAATGTTTTAAATACACAGAAATGGCGGGAACATTAGTTAGATTGAGATAGACGTGTCAGCATGACTATCAGTATACGTCACATAATTAACCTACGCATGTTACAACAATAAAATCATTCGGTGTGTAACGTTAAACACTTACTTAGCACACAAACATTTAGATTCAACCTCTCCTACACTATTAAAATAGTTAAAAACAATACTTGGTAACATTCTGCTACCCTCTATGGTAATTTCGTCCTTTATTTAGCCACAGCTGTTCATTTAAATATTTTATGTTAAAAAAAGTATCAAATAAGAGATAAGATACAAGGTCTATGTGGTAGTGAGCTCCCTCACAGTTAACTTCAAAAAGCACTTACATAATGCAATAAATCTAATGTGGCATTCAGTTCAGACTGGGAACCTGCATATGCCCACCCGCCACTTATCCACCACTGGAGAGTCAAGAGGGTATTAATAAGGCTGCCAAGTTTATATTGCCGACGATCAGAGATATGCCTGCATAATCAACAAAGCGGTGATTAAGATGGTCAGGGAGGGCACGCAGGTGTTGGCTACTACGTGCATCCAGCATTCAACCTCATGTATTTATATTCTTTGTTCTTTTTGCAAAAAGTAGAGCTAGAACATTGTGATATGCGTGTATTACTCTTTATAGTGTACACCAGTTATTTTCCTATGTATTTTCATAACTAAGGTCTAACATTTTGTTCAAAACCCTCCTGAACTAATAACACATGATATGGAAACAGTTTTGAACCTAAATTACCTTTTGACTGGTGCCTGGTATCTGCTCTTAACCTGTTTAGGTGAAGCCAGCCCCAATGTTTTGGAACTACTGGCTTACACAGATTTTCAAGTTCAAAGAAAATAAAATTGGTTCTGGTAGTCACGGTACAATTCTGTGAAGTTTTGTAAATGTATTAAACTGGGCCAAGTCCACGTTTTTTTATCTTAATTTATGTTGTCTTTTGTTTAGGCCTCCTCCTGGAATTAAAACCGGATGACAAGCAACAACAAAATATAATTTGCGTTCCTCCAGAGTTGTATGAAAAGGGCTGTGTAAAAGATGCAGATGAAGGGCTGGAGGTGAATTAAAAAAGCTTAACTACAAGTTCTTGTTTACTGGACTCTGGTAGAAACCATTTTTATAGCGTCACTGGATATATTTTAAAGGACAAGAAAAATGTAATTTACAGGATGTGCCAATTTGTTAGGTGCCCTCCAAAGTTTAGTTTCAGCAGAATCCAATGTAAAATATCCATACGTGGGTATATTTCGGCTGCTGACTTAGCCATGTTTGAGAATGCAACCTCTTGGCACATGTATAAAGATGTAATAATGGCCTTTCTGTGGCTTGTTGGGATATGTATCAAGCTATTTGTATATTCTATCTAAGGCCTGCAGTTATGTGCGGGCCCACCGTGTGATCCAATCATTTGCCCAGGGACTGAACAATTTTATCAGCCTGACTTATCCCACCACATGAATAGCACAATATCAACGTGCAAAGATACATTCATATGGTGCTGTTTTTTTTGTTTTTTTGTTGTTTTTTTTAAATAAAAAACAGTAGAGAGAGGGAAAATCAAGTAATTAAAGGAGTAATTTTCATACTCCCCGAGATTTTCTTTTCCTGGCCATTGTTCCCTTTAACATTAAATGAAAACACTAATGGGTTTATTCAGGAAAGATGAAATCACTTGGGGTGCTAAATCTTAGGTCCCCCCCCCGTGACTATAATCACTTACCTGATACTCCGGGCCAATGCTCCTATTGGCAGAAAACTGCACTGGCCCGGGGTTCTTTTCAGTGAGCACCACAGAGCATTTTTACTCTTCTGTTTCTTTCTTCTTCAATTGCCCTGGGCTGACGCAAGCGCAGTAGAGAAAGCAGTCTTTTTGCTTATAAGCTTTTCACTCTACTGCACATGCAATGAAGGAAAACGCAGCTGCAGTGTTCTGCTACATTATTTAAGACTGTGTTTATTACTCACAATTGTTCATATAATAGACACATTTCCATATAGAGAATTGATTGCTTGACAGAATGAGAAAGAGGCAAATACATATATCCTCTTGCAGTTTTGTTTGCCTATTAATTACTCTATGTTCTTGTTATTTACAGGCTGCAGAGAGAATTGGATACCCAGTGATGATTAAGGCATCAGAAGGTGGTGGGGGGAAAGGCATTCGAATGGCTGAGCGTGCTGAGGATTTTCCCAATCTATTTAGACAGGTGACAATTAATGGCATTTGCATTATGTTTACACAGACACCCTTAACTATTGACCATTTTTAATGGGTTTTGGGTTCTAGTAAACTTATCAAAAAGAAAAGATACATTTCGTTCTATGAATCTGGACATAACAGCCCATAAATGTAAACCTTTTTAATATAAAATAAACGAAATCATATACAGTTGAATGCACTTATTTTTTTAAACATGTCTCAATTCCTAGGTACAAACAGAGGCCCCAGGATCACCTATTTTTGTTATGAAGCTTGCTCAGCATGCCCGACACTTGGAGGTCCAGATACTAGCAGATCAGTATGGTCATGCTGTGTCTCTGTTTGGACGGGACTGTTCCATACAGCGACGGCACCAAAAGATAATTGAGGAAGCTCCTGCCACTGTAGCTACCCCATCTGTATTTGAGTACATGGAACAAGTGAGTTTGCTTTAGCCAGACTTTATATGTATTCCTCTTCTGGAACAAACTGTAGCTTTCCATTTACACTTTATTAAAATGCATAGATATATTCTTGAAAGGGGAAAATTCAGTTTTTAATTTGTATTTTACTTACGAATACTTTACTTATGAATAACTCATTGTGTAGGATTTGTAAATGCTGTGTATGACCCAATCTGAGCCCAACATTAAAGATATCTGCTGTATTTTATTTTTTTCATAGTAAAACAGGTTGTTTCTCTCTGCTTGCTAGCTGTGTTAGCCATTTTTCTACATTATGGAAGTTCAACAACTGGATGGGAGGCAGGATATGAGATGTTGTATCCCCGAAAGGTCTAAAAAATCTATGGCATAAAGATATACCTATATACCAGTGCGATATAGTCTTTTATATGAATAAAGTGAAGATAGTTTTTGTGAGGGTGTATGTTCTTCCACAGTGTGTTCCATTCCACATGTTTCCTAACTAGTGGTGTAGAAAAGGTTGATCAATCCCACACTAGATACAAGTGTGGAAACAGTAATGAATAGGATCCACCTGTACCTGTGCACAAGGGGTGGATTTCAGACAGAGAGAAGTTGCAAAAATGATTTCATTCATTCCATTAACTACACAAATGGGACAGGTGAGGGACAGAATGGCCATGGTAGGAATAGTGATGTATATTATCCAAATTACAAATGCACACCCTGGCCCTCCTGGAACTCGATCCCTGGTGCCCAGCAAAGTGGGGGATCGGCCAACCCCTCAAAAGCTTTATGGCTTGATAAAGGGGTTGTCCCCCAAACGTTGCATGCCACACTAAATAAATTTAAAGCAAGGGTTTCACCCTGCTAGCATTACCTGAGTGCCAGTGAATTTTTTTCCTTTAGGAATAGTGATGTATACCATAGGCTTTATAATCAAATCTTTATTTTATGTCTTAAAGCATGCTTATATTTTGTTCTGTGTTCCACTGTTTCCAGTGTGCAGTGCGTCTTGCTAAAATGGTAGGGTATGTTAGTGCAGGAACAGTGGAGTACCTGTACAGTGAAGATGGGAGCTTTCATTTCTTGGAACTCAACCCTCGCCTTCAAGTGGAACATCCCTGCACTGAAATGATCTGTGATGTTAACCTCCCAGCTGCTCAACTGCAGGTAAGGAAGTAGTATCGCTTTCGGCTTATTACTAGAATAGTGCAAGAAAAGAGCTTATCCAAGCAATATGATACCCTCCGCTATTCTGTATTATTATAAATAAGGAGAAATGGAATGTTAGTTGTACACGGATAAATGTGTTTGCTTCAGAAACACTACTATTGTTAAAATAAACAAGCTGCTGTGCAGCCATCGGGCAGCAATTCAGCAAAAAGGAGAAAAAGCACAGGTTAAATAGTAGATAACTGAAAAGTTCCCATTGTATTCTACAGAGCTTATCTGTTATCTGCTATGGAAACCTGAGTCTTTTCTCCTTTGAATGGATGCTCCCATGGCTACACAGCAGCTTATTTATACAAACTATAGTAGTCTCTCTGAATCAACAAAAATGTTTTACCAGTGCAGGACAACAGTACATTTTAAATAAGTTACTTTAAAAAACCTTTTTGGTGTCACTGTTCCTTTAAAAATGTTTAAATCAATATAGTAGGTCCAATGGAAGTGCTTTTCTCAGTTACCAGCAGTTGTTCATCTTCTAAATACTCCTGAGCTCATTCTGATGACTTTGTTTTTTCCGAACAGATCTCAATGGGAGTTCCCTTGTACAGGATAAAGGATATACGAGTACTGTATGGAGAGACACCATGGGGAGTTTCACCTATTTGCTTTGAGAACCCTGTGAATGCACCAAATCCCAGAGGCCATGTGATTGCTGCTAGGATAACCAGTGAGAACCCAGATGAAGTGAGTGTCTGGGGGGCCTAAATAAATGATTATAGTTCAAAGTTTTTGTCAGTAGTGATTATTCAGTAGAAGGAAGTGTTTAAAGCATAGTGCTTGTATTTCAGGAATTGTAAAAATATACCTTAGATTTACTATTTAAGAATAAACAATAGGAGTATATCTTTGGCGAATTAGTGCAGCCTTATAGCAACAGTAGAATGAAGCAAATCCTATACCTGTCATTTTTTTTAAATTAAAAAGGATAAAAGCAATAGCAGCTGTATTGTCATTCCCTGGTGGTGCAGTTCAGGCGGGTAGTAGGCTGGCTGGACAGTGAAATTCTTACAGGTATACAGTGGTGTAAATGCCTTACAGCAGACCCTATGACTGTGACCTGATTTGGCCACTTTTTACTTGCCATTGGCTTTGCTCGTTTGTATCTGTATCCATTTTCACGAAACAATTTCCTTTCCCGTTAAATTCTCTGATATGAGACATTGGCATTGTAAGTTCAAAAAGTGACTATTTTCTGTGTTAAATGTGTTTCCTATCAGGGTTTTAAGCCAAGCTCTGGGACCGTCCAGGAACTGAACTTTCGCAGCAGTAAGAATGTATGGGGATACTTCAGCGTGGCGGCTGCTGGCGGTCTGCATGAATTCGCTGATTCGCAGTTCGGACATTGCTTCTCCTGGGGCGAGAACCGTGAAGAAGCTATCTCGTTAGTATTTCACTGCTACCTCCATGTATTCCTGTGTATTCTTGCATTTACAGTTCCTCATACCCCTAATAAACTAAAGGATAGTTTGGAGTAAAAAGATGAATGTAAAAAGATAAATACATCTTTGCTTTCCTATTTGCTCACTATGAAAAAATATCCATATTTGTCTTATACTTTAAGGTAGGCAATATTTATTCTAGCTCTGTAGCGGAATGGATTAGATGTGAACAGTAATTTCATATGCTTACTCAAACTTTTCTGCCACTAACTCTTTCTGAAGAATCCAGGTCAGTAAAAATAAATACCCACACTTTTATCTGTAAATGCAATGAGCAAACTGCGGGAATCTTTTCAACTGCATATCTGCCTGATCAGTTCCATTTTTGGCTGTTTGCAACTAGCCATGTTCCCATAATGTCAGGAAGACTATGACAGATGATAAGGAAGACGGCTTGACAGCTGGCCATATACATGCTAAGAAAGCTGCCAACTCAGTGCCTACAGTCAGCATCTTATTGACCTGTTTATGGGATCACCCATTGGCCCGCACAACCAATATCTAGTCAAAAATCAGATAGATAGCTATTGGGCAGGTTTGGAAATCCTGTTAGTCAAGAATCACACTGGTGTGTTGATGCTGTTATCCTTCAAATGAAGCTCCATAGGCTTCACTGTATGATCTGATCGCTCTCCTCAAGGTCCTTAGAAAGCAAAATGTAAAAAATCTTGAGGGACAACTAAAGTTTGATAAAACTTTGCTCGTGTACAGATCTGGGTACATTAGGCTGCTGTAAACTCACTCCACGTTCCCCTATTGTACCTTTTAGGCTTCCTAGAAACAATACCCAACTGAGAAGATGCATTTAGCAAGTTTTGCATCCATTAATCTGCAGTATTGAGCAGGTGCAGTATTGAGCAGGTGCAGTTCCACTGGTTCAAACAGTGGGGCTGTCCATATTACACATGACGATGAAGGTTAAAGGAGAAATAAGAGTGTAGTAACATCACCTGCACAGGGCTTCCTATATTTTAGTATGGATTGATTGGGGAACCAGTTATTTCATGGATCATGCATATATGAACATGAAGCATGGCATCCATATTTAATATGGCAGCTAAAATGGTATCTAAAGTATATGTTATCTACTATAGGAACATGGTTGTAGCTCTTAAAGAGCTGTCTATCCGGGGAGATTTTAGAACTACTGTGGAATACCTCATTAAGTTGCTGGAGACAGAGAGCTTCCAGAACAATGAAATTGACACTGGCTGGCTGGATCACCTAATCGCTGAGAAAGTCCAGGTGAGTTATATGGGTTATATCAAAATAGCTTTGTTTCTACTAAAATCATCGTAGATGGTGCACTACTAGCCTCTAATGCTATTTCTCCTTTCTGATATAAACTTTCAGATATCCCACTGATGATGTTAATCAACACTTAGGGGCAAGGGCACTCAAGGGTCGAATTTTGAGTTTATGGGAGTTTCTAAAAACTCCCATAAACTCAAAATTCGGAAAAAAACAACCAATCGAAATTTATTTAAAAATTTGGATTTGTTAAATTCGGGTGAATAGAATAGACCTGTAAACTCTAATCGAATTTGATCAAATTCGATTCGTTTTTTTTCTCCAAAAAAAAATGTTTTTTTCAAAAGTCCACCAAACGTCTTGATTGTAGGATGGCCCCCATAGGCTAAAACACCAAATCAATTCGAATTTGGACTATTCCCTAGTCGAATTACACTAAAATAAAAAATTTTAAATTCGAAATTCTAATTTTCAATTTGACCCTTGATAAATCTGCCCCTTAGGGTCCGATTTACTAATGTTCATATTTTAGTTTGTTTTCACAAAATGTATTTTTTGGCTCTAAAAGTTGTGGATCTTACAACCATGAGAAAATTGTAATGTATTAAACCAAAAAACACTAATACAGAACTTTACCATCTAAAAGCTGGTGAGGTCATATAGAAGTACGGTAGTCAAGAATTGTAAAATCTTTCTTTAATTCAAGCTTTTAGAGGCTCTTCTGTTTTTTTGGGTTTTTTTTGTATTTGCAGTAGATTGTGTTTAAACTGTATTTCAGTATATGGTGGACTTGTAGTATTTGACAACTTATGTTCAAATCTGTTCTCTATAATTTTTTAAGGCAGAAAAACCAGACACAATGCTCGGAGTGGTATGTGGGGCACTAAATGTGGCAGATGCTTTGTTCCAGATCTGTATGAATGAGTTTCTGCACTGCCTTGAGAGGTACATCCATCTTTGATTCCTTTCAATACCAAACCAAAGAATTTAGCCCATTTCAGCTGACATGTTGTTTTAAAAATGTTTTTGAGTTTGAGGTCCTTTTAAGTTTAATTTGTATTGGTTTGCATGAACAGACCTGAAGTTAACCCCCATACAGCTAAAAACCCTCATATGCCACCCTCCCACTTCCTCCCCGCATAAAGTTCTACTAGTATAAGTGTCTCGTCTAACAACACTGACCTATATATGCAGAGTAGAGCAGCAGAGCTCAGGAGCACCATGCGGAGGTACTAGTCACTATGCAGGGAGAAAGCAGGAAGGGGGCCAGTAAAGGCGAATGAGGGCTTTTAGCTGTGTGGTGTTTACTTCTCCTTTAAATTGTTTTTATTTTGTGAAGTGCGTAGCAGTGGTAGTGTCTAAAACACAGGAGCTCCATTTTGCTGTTAGGGAGAACAAATGCTCAATGTCCCAAATAAGCAGAAAGTCCCTTTCTTGCGTTTAACAGAGCTCTTTACATGCAAACGACCATAGTTATTAAAGGGTGTTTTGATCAACATTTTTTTTTCTTTTTTCTCCTTTTGTTTTAATTATGAAGTATGTACGGTTTCTGTTATTATTGCATTAAGCAGGTCAGAATCTGATATTAAGCATAGTCATATTCTACTTATTGTTCCCAACAAGCACAGTTAAAACAAATCAGCAGTCCACTGAAATGTTAACTATATAAATAAACCCCTATATTCCCCCCAGCTGCAGCCAGAGCAGCTCATTATACAAAGGGATTTTCAATAGACTGCTGATTTGATTTGGTCAATTGGTGAAAGTGGAATGTGACTAGTTTTAAATAGATTTAACCCTAAGTGCAAAAAATCACAAAAAATGGATTATCTAATTCAAGCAAAAGGTATGTTAACCACATGTCCTATTATTAAACTAGTGTTAAAAAAGATTGTATACTGCCCCTTTAAGGTGGGGGGGGGCATATTAGCTCAGAGTTCACTTTAATGGTGGGTGCTGCTTTGTTGGTTTTATCTTTATTGTAGAGGCCAAGTACTTCCTGCAGCCACACTTCTGAATATTGTCGACGTTGAGCTAATTTCTGAGCGTGTTAAATACAAACTGAAGGTAGGTGTTCTGAATGTACATTGGAGTATGGTTCATTGAAATTTCTGATATGAGATGTAGTGCAAGCATTTGTGCAATCCTTGGTGTCATCTCTATATTAGTAGTTTAATTAAAAGTATGTGGACACCTGCCTTGTTAACATTTCATTCCAAAACACAGGGTGTTAATATTATGTTAATATTATGTTGGCTTTCTCTTTGCTGATACATCAGCCTTTACCTTCTTCTCTTCTGAGAAGGCTTTACACTAGCTGTTGGAACATTGCTGGAGGGATTTGCCTTAATTCACAGGCAAGAGGTTGACTAATGATGTTGGGGATCAGGCCCAGCTCACAATGGTGTTGCAGTGCATCCCAAAAACATTCACCCCAGCTCACAATGGTGTTGCAGTGCATCCCAAAAACATTCACCCCTACTCACAATGGTGTTGCGGTGCATCCCAAAAACATTCACCCCAGTTCACAATGGTGTTGCAATTCATCCCAAAAATATTCACCTAAATTCATTGGCTTCTGTGCTGGCATATGTAAGCAGTTCCAATATTGTATAGGGGTGTTCAAATGCTTTCGGCCACAAAGTGCATTTTAATTACATAAATGTTGTTAAAATATTTGTAATTATTTGATTTTACACCTACCTCTTCCACCACCATCATAGCAGTCTTTTAGATGTGAAGTTAAAAAGGTTTTATGAAAACTGTATGCAATTATTCAGTGATATTGCATCTTCCACGAACACTGATCTTCCTGATATTCCTATTGCTCCCCTGATTTTTGTGCGACCCTAAAGGTTAATCATTTTCACCTCTCAAGCTTCTGCTTACCTTTCAGTAAGAGAAATGACTCTTTCTAAACCCCTGTTTGTATAAGATATGCAATGAAATGTATACATTAAAAACCTAGACCCTGGTTAATTAGTATTAATATGCATTTCTATAACGGTTATATGGTGGACATCTGTTAATACTTCTACACAACACAAATCTTTGACCTGTGTGTTTCATCTTTATCTCTCCCTTTTCTTGCAGGTTGCCCGACAGTCCCTCACCACCTATGTGATAATCATGAATAACTCTCACATAGAGATAGATGTGCACCGCCTGAGTGATGGGGGACTTCTTTTGTCCTACGATGGAAATAGCTACACCACGTACATGAAGGAGGAAGTTGACCGGTAAGTTAAATACACAAATGATAAAAAATGTTAAAAATGATAAGAACTTTCTTTCTAATTGTCATGCATTTTATGCAGATATCGTATAACTATTGGGAACAAGACGTGTGTTTTTGAGAAGGAGAATGACCCCACTGTGCTACGGTCACCCTCTACTGGCAAATTGCTTCAGTACACCGTGGAGGATGGTTCCCATGTGAATGCTGGGGAATGCTTTGCAGAAATTGAGGTAATCTTGCACTGCTCATTCACCTTCTGAGCAGTGGAAAGCCGTGTGATTTTCTGCATGAACCATGTGGACCAAGCTTCTGGAGATATGTATTGTACACAAGCTCCTTCTGCTTACCTTCTGGATTCTCGTTACCTTTTTTGTTGTTGTAACATCTCTTTCTCTGTGTGTATGCTTTTGTGTTGAACAAAGGTTTTGCCATTTGTTTTGATTAGGAAATCTGTATGTTTTCATTATATTTTGCACCTAACAGGCCCAAATCTGAAATTGCCCGCAAAGTCCCTTGTTACCTTTTTGTAGGAACACAATTAGAACAAATAGATAAGGATCAACTTATTATACAGTTGTCTGCTTTCAGTAAAGGCTCACGCTCGTCATAACACCAAATATTCACTCGAAACATCCCTGGCCAAAATGTACTACTTTTCACATATTTACATTGCCTTTACAGCTTATCAAGTGCAAGTCAGGCTCACAAGATAGATTATCTGAAATGAATCCACCCTAACATTTAGCTTCTAAATTGTGTGGCTTCTTTCCCTGGAAAACACTAAGTCATTGAAAGCAGCCTTAAGGGCGATACTTATTGAATGTTGTAGAATTAAAATATGATAGATATAGTTTTTCCACACAGGTAATGAAAATGGTTATGGCGCTGACTGTGCAGGAGCCAGGTCAGATACATTATGTGAAACGTCCTGGAGCTGTTCTGGAGTCAGGCTGTATGGTGGCTCAACTTGATTTAGATGATCCATCCAAAGTCCTCCAGGTATTTGAATATACTGTAGGTCATGTAACTAATTCTACAGTACCACCATCAGACTCATTTACTATATCTAGGTTTATCATCTTTTCTGTAAAAAGAAAAAATTATTAGTCTTGCCATCTCAGCTACTTTGCTTTCTGTGAAGAACTATCCTCAAATATTTTTTAACTGGCTAGGCTAGTAATATTCAGTATATGTGCAATGCATAGTCTTGTACATTATCTGCCTCTCAAAGCAACACTAATGAATGACTCCTCCATTTATACCAGGCCGAGCTATACATCGGGAGCCTCTTGCCTCAGCAAACTCTGCCGATAATTGGAGAGAAGCTCCACCAGGTGTTTCACAGTGTTCTTGAAAATCTGATTAATGTGATGAATGGTTACTGCTTGCCGGAGCCCTACTTCACTGTCAAGGTAAGAAAAAATAGGGAATAGTTATTCATTAACTATGTATTAATATTAATAAAAGTTGTCATTATACATGTCCTTTATATCTGATTTTAAGCATAAGTGCCTCCATTACAGATAAAAGAGTGGGTGCGCAAACTAATGAAGACCTTGCGAGACCCATCTCTCCCTCTTCTGGAGCTGCAGGAAATCATGACCAGTGTTTCCACCAGAATTCCACCCACTGTAGAGAGGTCCATACGCAAAGTTATGGCTCAGTATGCCAGCAATATCACCTCTGTCCTGTGCCAATTCCCCAGCCAGCAGGTTTGTTTATAAGTATTAAGCCACGTCTGTGCCTTACAAACTGTGGCATATTGAACAGACAGTCTGTATAATGTTTTTAAGACTTAAAGAGATCTAAAGTTAAACATTTAATAAAACTTGATCAAGCTTGAAATTTATTGTAGGCTGATTAAAAGAAATGAGCAGGTTTTTTTTTTCCTGCTACATAGGGTTTTTCCCTGTGGACAAAATTAATATTCTGGGGGCTTCTCCATAAGATGCTGCTCTTCAAGTTGCTTTCTCTGTTTCCTTGGGATTTTAGAGCTATAGTGAGCTTCTGTTCAGCCCAGCATAGGTTTTCTAAGCCCCTTCTTGCTATTTATTTATTATCTGACAAGCATCCCATACTCATCTTAGTATAAAACTGCTAATATTTTTAAATGGTTAAACCTAGAACAAGTAAATTCCAAAACTTCTCAGAAGCACACTCTGACAAAATTTACTTTTAATGTTTTGAATCCAATCTCCTTTCTGTCTTCGCAGCTGCCCATGTAGATTTTAAATGCTTAAAGGGGTTGTTAACTTTTAAATGAACTTTTAGTATGATGTAAAGAGTGATATTTGGAAACAATTTGCAGTTGGCTTTCATTTTTTATTATTTTTGGCTTTTGAGTTATTTAGTTTTTGATTCAACTGCTCTCCAGTTTGCAGTTTTAGAAATCTGGTTGCTAGGGTCCAAATAGCCCTAGCAACCATGCATTGATTTGAATAAGAGACTGGAATATGAATAGGAGAGCCTGAAAAGAAAGAAGAGTAATGAATAGTAGCAATAGCATTAAATGCATTGCTTTACAGAGCATTTGTTTTTTTTAGATGGGGTCAGTGACCCCCATTTGAAAGCTGGAAAGAGTCAGAAGAAGAAGGCAAGTAATTAAAAAACTAGAAAATAGAAAAAAATTAAGGCCAATTGATAAGTTGCTTAGAATTAGTCATTCTCTAACATACTAAAAGTTATCTTAATAGTGAACCACCCCAAAAGGCTGGTGAAGTACCCCATAAACTGACAAAAAATTCTTCTAAAGAGAAAGGTTAAAAGTATGAGGAAAAACTTTATTTCTTGGGTTTCCAGATTGCAAGTATTCTGGACAGCCATGCTGCAACACTGCAGAGGAAAGCCGACCGGGAAGTGTTTTTCATGAACACCCAGAGTATTGTTCAACTTGTACAGAGGTAATGTAGCTATAATGTATGTCTATATGTAGAACTTGAATACACAGCTCTGTACATTTATAAAGTACAAATAATACAAACAATAGAATTGATGGTTCAAGAAAAAATACATAAAATATACATATGGTTCACGATAGTTTGGGACATTGGCCATAAGTACCAAGATCGAATCTGATGCTGTTTGAGTGCCCCAAAAGGTAGCATTTAGGTTGAAGCAGGAGGATTATTCGGCTCACAGAGGCATTGGCTCCGCTGCTCTCAACCTGTAGTTTTTTTTTTCCTGACAGCTGAGAGAAGCAGATCTGCTCCCTATTCCCTTATTCACCTCCGTAAAATTGCACTGACCAGTACAGCTTTCACTTCCACTCAGCTACATGAAGCCTGCCTGCTTTCGCATTTTCAGGCGGGTCCCTGCTCCCCACACCCATTATCTCTCTACAGAAAGCAGTTCACTTAATAGTAAACAGAAAATTGTCAAATCTCATTAAAAGTGGCAATCGTTATTTAAAATGGCGTCTTTGCGAATGTTTAGCACAACTCACAATGTAAAGTCAGTCGCTGGAGAATATCACGTTGCACATTTTCGCTAAGCAATGGTTTAGCGTTAACACCTGCTCTGTAGTTTTTTGCTAAAAAGACTTTTGCTTGCAAAATTTTATTACATGAGCTGTGAATGTTCTCAAAAGCCATTTCTTTGTGATGAAGTCGTTGAGGTCTTTAATCAGTCAAAAAGGACGCAAACACAGTCGCTAACCTCCGCAAGCATCTTTGCTTTTTTTGTACTAGCATAACATACTACATTACCCCCTTAGACTGCAATATTTGTGGAGATATAGGGGTGTCTCAGAATCACCAAGTTGTACATGTTGCGCATGTTCCCTTGCAGCCAGGCTCTGAAAAGCAAAGCTGACTCTTATTCTGTACTTTCCACAAGCATCTGGTTCCAACTTAAAGCTGACCATACATGGTCTGATATATGCCGCCAACTAGGCCAGGCTACACTGAGTTGGCATCTTATTGACCATGCATGGCATGATAGGCGGAAAATTGCCCAGATATCTATAGAGTTGTTCTTTATAACTGTAAAAGTATACTTCTGGGTTGGTGATTCTCTAAAGTTCTGTATGGTTCTAAGCATTTGGTGGTTGTTAAGACATCTGTTTGGTCCCAGCTCCTATAAAAGGAATTGTACTAGTGTGTGATCTTTATGCGGTATAAAACGTGATTAGGTCAATGACACACTATTTGTCACTAGAAAATACCCCACCAATAGACAATACTGAGAATTGTTTTTGCTGAAATCATGCAATCGCTCAAAAATGCGGACAACTTGCCTTTGATGACAGCAGGAGTAAAATAATGACTGAATGATATACAGTAGATGAAGAGGGAGATTAAAAATGGATATTCCAAAAATGTGAATGTTACCTATTTGTTCTTTCTCTTGTTCAGGTATCGCAGTGGAATCCGTGGCTACATGAAATCTGTGGTACTTGATTTGCTAAGAAGATACTTACAAGTGGAAACTCAGTTCCAACACTGTAAGTGGCACATAACACAGAAAATGTAGAGGCACTCTTATTGTAGACACAAATGTTGGCCATACTAAAGAATATTGTTTACGAAATGTAAAAATAAAGCAGATCTTTTAAAAGTTCCTTTGTTCCCTTCCCTTTCTGTTCTGTTCACTGCTGATTCTAAGTCAGACCTATTCAAGGCATTGTGGGTAGTGGAATTTTTGATTTTTTTGGATTTGAGGAGAACCGATTTCTGCTATATTTTTTCAAGAACCAGCAACAAATTTTGCTTTCAGTGTCATCTAAATCCACACCCCTGTTCACTTGTCCAGTTATACCTTATGCCCTGGGTTTTACTTCTTACTTTGCACATTGAATCCTGCCATATACATTAATGTAAGGAAACTTGTATTATTGTGGAAAGAACAAAACCTTCTGTTGTCTCCCATCCTAGTGAAAGGGAAGGGTACCTGTGGGCAGGTCTGGACTGAGATTTAAAATAGGCCCTTGCATTTCAAGTAAAGAGGCCCAAACAGTCTCCTTGTAGGCCCAATAAATAGTCTCTATGGCACCTTACAGCAGCCCCTCCGACACCTGCCAGAATCTACAGATTACTGGTCCGGACATTTTGGTGCCACACCTCTTACTACGTATTATGTGGATGATCTGGGTTATCCTGATGTGTGGTTTTTGTTTTTTTTTTTATCCTTTAGCTCACTACGATAAGTGTGTAATACATCTGCGGGAACAGTACAAGCCAGACATGACCCCTGTTCTAGAATGTATCTTCTCACATGCCCAGGTGGCTAAGAAAAACTATCTTGTCATCATGTTAATAGTAAGTATAATGTGTCCAAGCTAAATTGAAACAATATATATTCCATAATGTTTCAGAAAATACCTCTAGGACAACATTTATTACAGCCAACTGACTTCCATCTCTACTATTTTCTTGCAGGATCAGCTTTGTGGACGTGACCCCACCCTTACTGATGAGTTAATGGCTATCCTCAATGAGCTGACACAACTGAGTAAAACAGAGCACTCAAAAGTTGCCCTCAGAGCACGTCAGGTTGGTGAAACAGAGATACATTCTCAGTGTTAAGGATTGAGCTATTCACTATGAAATGGTGAAGTTCACCTTAAATTATTTACAACTGGTTATTTGGTTGGTTGGTTGTTTGGTTGTTTTTTTTTAGCTTTCTGCTTGTATAGTCTACCTTTCTCGAACTTAGTAAATTAGCTCTATTTCTGTCTATAAAGGATATATACAGTTAGGCCCATAAATATTTGGACAGACAACTTTTTTTCTAATTTTGGTACTGTACATTACCACAATGAATTTTAAATGAAACAACTCAGATGCAGTTGAAATGCAGACTTTCAGCTTTAATTCAGTGGGTTTGAACAAAAAGATTGCATAAAAATTACAATAATTTTTTTGTTGGTCAACTCACTTGTATTTCTCTAGAGTACGGTTATATAAATCAGTATTATATTGTTAGGGGTAGTGACCCAAATCAATAGTAGTTTAAATGCAAAACTGGAAAGGATCAACACAATTGTATTCATTTCTTTAAGTTGATTCTCATAATATCACAGTTTTTTTATGAAAATATATATAATAGTAACTCAAACTATAAATGTTCCATTCACAGTGTAAGCAATGGCAAATTTGTACATGCATCTGAAGGTCTGTACCTTCCATGGCATTTTAAGGGGATGGCTCACCGATGCCTGTATATAGAAAATATATTTCCACTCCACCTTTTGTTTTTGAACCTTCTCTTTGGTGCTTGACACCTGCTGCAAAATTAATTGGAGATGAGGGCAAGCATAAGTCAGTGCAAAGTATTATTTCCATATTTATGGTAAGAAATTATAAATGCAGGGCAAATTACTGTATATTCTATATGGGCTCAGACTTTTGACTTTTTCATTCTCATAAGTGGCATTCTTTGTTACAATCCTAACAATCACAGGTTCTCCCTTTCAACAGGTTTTGATTGCTTCCCATCTTCCCTCATATGAACTAAGACACAATCAGGTGGAATCTATTTTTCTCTCTGCTATTGATCTTTATGGACATCAGTTCTGCCCTGATAATCTAAAGGTAACAATATATGAATATTTTGGTTTTGTTCTGTTATTTAGTACTGATGTTTACAGTACTATTTCCTCTGAGACTGCCAGAGTACATAAAAAATAAATTTTGGCCACGCATGGAGTTTCTTCTTTGTCCTTTTTTTCCTTAGAAACTGATTTTGTCGGAAACCTCGATCTTTGATGTCCTTCCAAACTTCTTCTATCACAGTAACCAGGTTGTTAGTATGGCTGCACTGGAGGTAAGCTTTCAACACCGAAATTTTATTTTGCAAATATACTGTAGATTGCAACTTAAATCATCAGATTGTTGGTATCATCACAAGGTTTCATATTGTTTTTGGGCGAAAGTTTGTCTTTTGTGGGATTTGGGAATGCAAGGATAATATTAAAAATGTACATAGTATGGGACTCACAACTATAATTTATTTACAGGTGTATGTTAGAAGAGGTTATATTGCCTATGAGTTAAACAGCCTCCAGCACCACCAGCTTCGAGATTTCACCTGCGTAGTGGAGTTTCAGTTCATGCTACCATCCTCTCACCCTAACAGGTACTGAAAGTTAAGCTCTAGATTTTTTTTTGACCACAGATCAACTCTCAACTTATGTCTTATGTCTGCATGAAAACCTTGTGCTGAATGGCAACATTAAGGGAAAGCATGAAAAAGTAGATGTATAAAATGTGAACTAATATTTTATTATAAAAAAGAAACATAAAACAGTAGGTAACAGGTTTAGGGCAATGTGAATCTGAGCACTTTTGCTGAAGTTGGTTTGTTTTCTGGCTATCCACACTTAAGCACACTTGGATGAAACCGTGCCACTTTCAGAATGTCTAGGTCAAGTATACCCCAGACCTGTACCTTTTAGGATATCCAGAAACATGCCCTGCTTCATGGCTTTGCAATACAGAGGGTACAACGAGGCTGTTTGTAGCTGTGTTGTTTCATTATCCTTTATAATGTTTGTTGACTAGAGATACTCAACCACCAATTTCTATGCTCTAGATGACGTTCAAGTTCCAATATTGTGAGGCAAGTGAAGCTGTTTTGGTGATGCTCTCGTCTGAGAGATTTGCAACATAAATCTCGGCAGTCTAGAACATCTGTATAAAACAGCATGGTAGAATATACTTTGCTAATCTGTAATATCAGTAAATATCAGTAAATATGTAATCACACTAAAATAGTCCAATTTATATGACTACATAAAAGGGTATTAAATTACTACCCGCCCCCCCAAAAAAAAACCATGGTGAGGCTATATAAAATACAGGGCCCCATACAAAAATGTATTAATTGATTAGGCAATGCAAAATAGTGGTAACAGAGTATAATTTTAAATTATTTAAACCGTTAAATAAAATATAAATAATGGCTGCCAGCCTGCCAACAATACCAATAGCAGGTATTAAAATAGTTATTGGGTTTTTGAAGAAGATATATTGTGCCAGTGCATTATACTCTCTTAAATAGAGAAGTAATGTGCTTAAAAAATATAGTGTTTCAGGTTGAATTGATTTATTGAAAATATCTGCACAAATCCTACTTGTCCTGTCCATCTGTTCCACTTCCTGCTGCCTCCTTTCCCAGGCTGTGCAGGAGAGCCAGAAGCACTTGGCGCACAACACTGTATGATAGGAAACAATCTTCCAAATAACAAATCTTCAGCATCAGCAGTATGGCAAAGTCAGATCCTCGTACGGTTAACCTACTGTACGCCTGTCCTAAGTACAAAAATTCAATATTGCTGTGAAGAGATTATAGGAAGCTGGGAGGCAGTGATGTGTACATACTACATTTAGTGTGCGCACTGTTAATAAAAGCATAACAGCATAGCACTACCCTACAGCTTCCTCCAATATCTTCACTGACATATTACTGTTGGTAGACTGGCCAGCCCCTATTTATGTTTGTTTTTAAGTGATCCGAATAATGTAATGATTTGCATTTATATATTTAGATAGTGAGGGTTCCGCTGTAAATAGAAATAGTAGCAGATAGGAATTAGAGCAATGTAGAACGCCTCCTGATAGACATCCTTGTAACACTCTTTGTCCTGTTATTTGCCAATTTAATTGCAGAGAGATCAGCCCAACACTGAGCAGGTATGAGAGCAGAATTATTTTATAGCATGAGAATTATATCAATCCATATTGCAATCTCTTACTGTATCGCTATCATTTGTGCTTTTATCTCTTGCTTCTGGTTGGTTCTAAACTAATAGCAAAGTGTACTAAAAACATAGCTTTTGTGGCCTGGTAACCCATTTTTGGGAAGGTTATGTGGCTTTAACAGTGGCTTAAGTTTCCTACTTTATTTTTTTACTCGTAGTGAATCTTTATTAAAGGTGAATAGTGCATGGGGCCTTTTGATTGCCAACCATGGTCCTTTCAGAGAAAACTGTGGGAACCAAAACCCCTTTTTCCTGCTGGTAGCTTTCTATTAAATCTACTTTAGAAACATGCTGTCTTTGGCAGATCCTTGTGCCGATAAGCGGGTATCACTCAGGAAAACAAAGTTTAGAGATGCTTGCAGAAAACACAAGTGTAAGCCAGAGGCAACACAGTAAATGAGAAGTGACTGCCAGTGTGTGAGGGGTTTTGATGACTAAAGTTCTCCAAAAGAAAACCACGTGAATCAAAATGCCCTGGGCTATTGCCCTAAAAGCAGGATTTTTTTCCCCATAAATATTCTCTGCATATTTGTGTTTTTAGTGAAAGCAGCCAATATTCTTTCGAGGCAACTTTAATTATGAAATATGATATTTAAAGAGATCCATTTTAATCCAGTGGCCTAATGATCTTGCTTTGACCAGAGCGCGTCATGTTCTATGTTACTCTTGTTCTACTTCGAAAAACATTTTATTCCCTTCAAACCCACAAAAAAAAATTAAATAAATAAAAATTCAAATTGAAAATTTAGAAATCCACTCTTTGAACAATAATAGTTTATTTTGAATTGAACCCAAGTCTTGTATCAGCTACGGCACCATCACACACACTACGGAGAATTCGTAAAGTGTCTGACCATAGCCGTAACCCATTCTAAAGCAGTCTTGATATTGATCCATACAAAAATAATGAGGATATGCTGGTATTCTGAAGTAAAGAACTGCTTGTAAGAATAGAGAGGGGATGCACACTCAATAAAGAAAATAATACTTAGTAAACAAAGGTGGTATTTTAAAAGTTCTCTTTTATATAGTGTATAGCAAACAAATATACATCAGACAAACTGGTATATTATGCACAACTGCATTAGCACAGATATATATAAATACCACCAAGTTACAAGATGAAGGCAAAAAGGGACAAACCACAGGGAGCAGATACACTTGCCAATAATGAGAACACCCCAACGTTTTGGCACTATAGCCTTTGTCATCCCCTTGACAAAGACAAAAAAAATTTTTTTTCCCTTTCTAATATTGGGAGTGCCCTCCATTAACTTATATTTGTAAATGTAAAGAACTGCTTGGTGAGGCCATATGTGGAGAATCATAAAAAGTTTGGCAACCTGTTACACAAGGGACAGAATTACGTAGCTTGCATCAGGTTAAACCATATTTGAACTTTATTTTCAGGAATGGATTGGAATATTTTATACAACGAAGAGAATTACAGCTTAACCCTTTCCTAATTTTTATATAACATGTCAATGCTTTATTAATTCGAATGTAATATGTTCATTAATTGTGAATAATACCAATAGAATGTTTCTATATTGTCAGGCAATGCAATTACATGTGTAAATGTTTACTTTACACTTGTTTACACATCATTACTTAAGGTGCAATTAAAAGATATCTTAAAAGATATCACTTTTTTTCTGATATATTGGATACCAATAACCAAGACGTTAAATTGAATTGCCAGCTTTTACCTTAAAACATACTTTAAAATTACCAGTATTTCTCTAACTGTAGCTTGTTGCATTTCAAGTAAGGCTGTGGCCAAAATAGATACCTGAAGAACGGGTAAGTAAATAAGAAATCCGCTACTTTCTCTTTTTGCACAATGGATTGCTAATATTTATCCATCCGCATACCAATTCACTGTTGTGGGTTTTAACCAAGTGCATTGGTATCGGCTGCAACAATGTAGGAAGTGTGCATTCACCAAGAATGGGAATGTTGCATGGGGGAGGGATTTTAGCATGCTACTTGTAATTGACTATAAATAGATTTGCTTTGTTCCTATGGGGTATGACTACTTACCCCATGAAACCTATATATTCCTGATCAGCTACAAGTATAAACTTATTGTCCTCTCTGCAGCATAAGCCCAAAATTTCAAGTAGCGGGTTTAACTTTATTTTGCAAGTTTCATGCACACTACAATTTCCATTGAAAAAGCCCATAATAGTGAATGAGGACCTGCATTCACATGAGCATACTGGGTAGATATGTAACTCATAATGCTAATCATGTTGTAGAAATTGATATTATGCAGTGTCTTTGACTTTCTTGATGCTAAATATCTTGCCTTTGCAGGATGTCTCTACCAATCAGTGCAACACATCTTGAGATAAATCGTCAGAGCAGTGAGCTCTTCATGGACAGTGGTTTCTCTCCTCTATGTCAAAGGATGGGGGTCATGGTCGCTTTTAATAAGTTTGAGGATTTCACCAGGTAACCAAAGGATTTTGATAACATATTATATCTTGCTTTTGTTCCCAACAATGTATGCTTGGCTATTCATTTTAATGTTTGAAGTTGAAAAAAGTAAGAAATCTTTCAAAGTTTTGCAAAACTTTTCTGACCAAGGCAACCATCCTTTCACTCTAGGAACTTCGATGAGGTCATCTCCTGCTTTGCAGACCCTCCTCTCGACAGTCCTCTGTTCAGTGAAGTCAGATCTTCCTTTTACGACGAGGAAGACAATAAGGTCGGTGACTAGATGGAATACAGGGGAACTATTGAGAAAATAAAAAAATAATATAAGCTTCATCATACTGAAATAAGAAACTTTCTAAATACAATCAATTAAAAAGTCTGTACCGTTTCTGAAATTATCAAGTTTATCTTCACTATTCCTCTCCGCATCCGTTTCTCCTCACTCTGTCTTCATTCAGGAGTTGGGTGTCAGATGAATGATCCAATATATCTTATAGGGGCTCCATTTGCCTAGAAGATGTATTAGAGCTCATTCTATTAAAATCACCAGAAATCCTGTCTCTCTACATGCAGAATTGTGCAAAAGGCAGTTATTTTGTTAGATTTTGTTTGTACTGGAATCAGTTATTTGAGTGAGCTCTAATTCATCTGCTAGAAAAGGGAGCCTTCTATAAGATCATTCATTTGACGCCCAATTGCTGCATGAAGACAGAATGTAGAGAAACAGATGCTGAGAGAGGAATATAAACTTGATTATTTCAGAAACAATGCAGAATTTTTAAGTGATTGTATTTAGAAAGTTTATCACTTTAGTATGATGAAGCTTATATTAAATTTTCATTATAGTTCCCCCTGGCTTTAAATGTAATGCTTAAGTCACATAGGAGCAAAAACCTCAACCAATATGACTTGCTACCACCCAGTGTGTATTATAGAGAAACGCCCCTTTTTATCACTCATGTGGTGTCCAAAAGTGATGACTATCCTAAGTTTGTAAAAACTTGGCTATTTCCCAACTATTCTTGGCAAAAGAGGAACATGTTTTGACGTGAAGATACCTGGGAAAATATTGCTCACATTACGAGTCCTATAGACTTTAATTATAAAGACGACTGAAGAATTATTGACAACTTTTGAAAATTTTTGACTAAATGGAGTGCTAGTAGGATTTCCATTCAAGCACATGCAGATGGATTTGGATCAGCTTTGAGCTACCATATTATTTAGGTGTGACAACACTGTGGTCCTATGAGATGACTTAGTCGTGTTAGCCTTCGTTTTACTGATTGCCTTAGTTCTACTAGTAAATATAATGTAATCTTGATGGAATATATTAATTCTTTATTTAAGTGGCATGGAAGCTTTGTGGTCACAGTAGTTTAACTCATAATGGATTATGTTTATTTCCTTAGAGTATCCGCGAGGAACCTATTCACATTCTTAATGTGGCCATAAAGTCTGTTGATCGCATGGAAGATGAAGAACTGGTGTCTGAGTTTAGAACCTTCTGCCAGTCTAAGGTGAGTGTCCAAATGCTACCAGTGGAGAGTAATAATGGTTGTAAATGCTGGAGCTGAATATTTTAATGGGTATATTGTAAAACAAAATTATAACCTAATTATACATTGGAACATTACCATACTAATCTATGAACCCCTTCTAATGTCAAATATCTGGCAGGGTATTTGCAACTGGAAGGCAACATTTTCCTGTCTCAAGAACATAACAAAAAGTTTCTAACAATAGATATGTTTCTTTTCTGCAGAAAAACATCTTGGTTGATTATGGACTTCGCAGAGTCACAATTTTGATAGCCCAACAGGTGAGAGTATTTGAGCAGTAGAAGCTATTTAGAGATTGTTCCTATAAAACTCTGACCTTCTGTTTTGTTCTGTTGCAGAGAGAGTTTCCAAAATTCTTCACATTCAGAGCAAGAGATGAGGTTTGACCATTAAACTTTATTTTTCAAGCAAGTCTTTAGTATAATATTTTTTGTGTGTGGCTAAAGGCTACAAGAATTATCCTCACTGTTCAAATTAAGTAACCATTCTTACTGTAATACACTCTGATTGACAGACAACATTGCCAGACATAATATACTCTTTCTTTGTTTTTAAAGGAGAGGTAAAGCTAAACTTAAGAAACGTAGAAAGAAAGCTAAACTAAAGAAGTAGGCTAGAAATGCTGTACATTATATTTTGGGCTTCTGTACCAGCCCAAGGCAACCACAGCAGTAGCAGTAAAGATCTGTGTCTCCAAAGATGCCCCAGTAGCTCCCCATCTTCTTTTCTGCTGATTCACTGCACATGCTCTGTGCTGCTGTCACTTACTGAGCTTAGGGACTCACTCAAAATATACAGTACACATAGAATATAAATGTCACAATATAAGGCTGCAGCAGCACAGAAACCAGTGCAATTAGCATGATAATCAGCCTTGAAGCATCATCTTATATTACAGACCAATCTCATTTTCTGTTTGATAATTTGCGACGACCCCTAAATTTAGCTTCTCAACAGCTGCTCAGAGCCCACTGATTATGTGAGTGTCACAAACAATTTCCAAGATGGTGACTCCCTATTACAAGTTTGACTTCCCAGATCATTGCTGTTATTGCGATAAAAAGTTCAGTATATAGAATAAGGCATTTCTCCATTCACCACTAGGAGGTAGGACACAACATGAAGTAAACTAAACTCCTCCTATGCTGGCTATACCCCCCAGAAGTAGGCAGAGCCACATCAGTTTTAGTTGTGTCCTCTGGAGGATAGGTTCAAAATTTTTCACTGTGCTTATGTTCAGTTATTCTGACAAAATTGAGATGCTCAATGCACCTACACTGAGTAGGCTGGCCAGAATCTGACATCTTGCTACGTGGGAGACTGTCACTGAGGTCTTTAGCGGTTGCTCAGACCACCAGACTAATCTACCTCTCTACTCCCACTAAGGGGGAGAGTCGGCTGCCGGCAGACAGAAGAAGCAGGGCCATGAACCTAGGGGAAGGTGAGTATACTCCCATTTTCCCCCGCCTGGTTCATTAAACTGCCGGCCATACATTAAGCCCTCTGGGTCTTTATTACACTTCCCACACTTGGATTATAACAACCGTGTATGTTACTCTGTGTCACAGAGTAAGGGACAGAGGTACAATCACTCACCTCTAACAGCGTCTCACAGAAGCACGAAGATCCTTATGGATGAAACTTTAGTCTGCTGACCTATCATTGAAGAAGTCCCTGACCTCTCTTCCATTTAAAGTACACTCCTTCCTCGGCCAAAAACTCATCCTTCCTTTCGCAGGGGAAAGTATTTCCATCCCTCACAAAATACGACTGTTAGGATGTCCCCACCACGTCAGTCATCTTCGGGGAAAGGACGCTTCACTAACAAAGCCAGATCCTCCTGGCAAGCTCGCAAGCCCTCATTCAGGCCTACCGACAAGCAGACCTCTGCATGATGGGGTATTACTCCCGCCCGACCACATACCATAAAGAGGCAGACTGAGACATTTTGCAGACACTTGGCTCACACTAACACAAGACTCCAGGGTTCACGAGATCGTAACACGGGAGTATCATCTAGAATTCTCCTCCATACCTCCTCGTTTCTTTATGTCCAGGATTCCCCAGGAACCGATAAAAAGAGGGATTTTCCGAGAAGTCATCAACGATCTCATACACAAGGAGGTTGTCGTACCAGTTCCTACGGGTGATCTTTTCAGAGGCTACTATTCTAACCTTTTTGTGGTCCCCAAAAAGGACGGATCAGCTCGTCCCATCTTAGACCAAAAGGAACTCAGCAAGTTCATACGGCCAAGGAGGTTCAAAATGGAGTCTCTCAGATCCATCATCGCAGCAATGGATCCAGATTAATTTCTGACGTCCCTAGACATAAAGGATGCATATCTACATATACCGATTTTCCCTCCCCATCAGAAATATTTACGCTTTGCATTCTAAAACCAGCATTATCAATTCACCGCTCTCCCGTTCGGCCTGACATCGGCCCCACAAGTGTTCATAAAAATCATGGCAGTGGCCACAGCAGTGATTCGAAGCGAGGGGATCTCCATCACACCCTATCTCGACGATCTGCTGATCAAGGCCCCCTCTCGAGAGGAGGCTCAACGGTCCATCCATGCCTCCACAATAAGACTACAACAACTCGGTTGGCACATCAACAAGGAGAAGTCCTCCCTGTCCCCCAGTCAGGAAATGATATTCCTCGGCATGCAGTTCAACACTCTGACACAGAGGATATCTCTTCCACCAGAGAAGGTATCACACCTACAATCCCTTGTAACCTCCTTGTTAGAAAAACTGAGACACTCAGTACAAAGTTGCATGAGAGTGCTGGGGGTCATGGTGTCTACGATAAAAGCAGTTCCCTTTGCAGAATACCATCTCAGGGAACTCCAGTGGAACATACTCGCCTCTTGGAGAAGAAAATCACTCCTCCAAAAGATGCAAATATCCCGCAAGACTCGAGACTCAGACGAGTGGGCACTAAACAACGAGATATTCCTAAAAATAACACAAAGGTGGGGAGTGCCAGAAGTGGACCTCATGGCAACCAGAGAAAACAGAAAGGTACTGTCATTCTTCGCCAGGTACCGGGACCCACTGGCAACAGCAGCAGACGCACTAACCGCTCCATGGAATTTCTGGCTAACCTATGCCTTCCCTCCACTTCCTCTGATCCCCAGAACGATCAAGAGGTTGCGCAAAGAACACACCACATTGATTCTGATAGCTCCCAAGTGGCCCAGGCGCACTTGGTTCTCCGATCTCGTCAATTTGTCAATAGCAGAACCATGGACTCCCATATCAACTAGATCTCCTACAACAAGGCCCAATCTGTCATCCAAACCCAAAAAGCCTCAATTTGAGATCAAAATCCTGAAGAACAAAGGTTTTTCAGATGCTGTGGTAGACACCATGAGGGCGGCAAGAAAGTCTGTCTTGTCTAAAACATACCACAGGGTATAGTCCATTTACTGAGATTGGTGCCTTCGCTACAACTTGGACTTTGAAAGATTCTCAGTACCACAATTATTAGAATTTCTTCAGAGTGGACTGGCCATGGGTTTATCGCTTGGGTCTCTCAAATCTCAAATTTCCGCCTTTTCAATTGTTTTCCAGAAGAGACTGGCACTTTTGCCAGATGTGAAAACATTCATACAAGGCATATCTCATGTTAACCCCCCGTTCAGAGCACCGGTATCTACGTGGGATCTCACACTAGTACTAAGGGCGCTTTTAAAATGCACCGTTCGAACCATTGCCATCAGTCGACATCCAATGGGTCACATGGAACAGTCTTCTTACTAAGCTATAGCTTCAGCCAGACGAGTCTATAAACTAAGTGCCTTTTCATGCAAGCCTCCATTTCTCATCTTTCATAATGACAGAGCAGTACTGCTTACAGTACCTTCTTTTCTGTCAAAGGTAGTCACACAGTTTCACATAAACCAGGAGATAGTTATTTCGACGTTCTGCCCTTCTCCAAGCAATCCTAAAGAGACTGCGATGCATTCCTTAGACCCAGTCAGAGCTCTAAAGTTCTATCTGCATAGGGTGATGCAAGTCAGATATGCTGTTCGTCCTTTCGTCTGGTCCAAAACGAGGCACACCTGCCACAAAGTCCTCCATTTCCAGCTGGTTAAAACAGGCTATCAAACGCGCCTACATTTCCCAGGGACAACCCCTCCAAGCAAAGTAAGGGCCCACTCTACCAGGAGGATGAGTACACCCTGGGCCTTCAGGAACCAGGCTTCGGCGGAACAACTATGCAAGGCCGCCACGTAGTCTTCTATCCACTCTTTTGCAAAATTCTATCATTTTGACACTTTTGCGGCAGATGACACGCTTCGGCAGGAAGGTGCTGCAAGCGGTTGTGGTTTCTTCCATGTAAGAGCATCAAATACCGCCCTCGATTTTAAGGGACAGCTTTGTAACGTCCCCATTGTCCCTGTGTCCCCTAAGCTGACATTGGAGAAAAGGAGATTTTGTATACTCACCGTAAAATCTTTCTCTTCAGTCGCTTGGGGGACACA
This sequence comes from Xenopus laevis, assembly GCF_017654675.1. NCBI lineage: Eukaryota > Metazoa > Chordata > Amphibia > Anura > Pipidae > Xenopus > Xenopus laevis. The sequence goes on from NC_054371.1 coordinate 158,819,434, forward strand.
GGGCTTCGCTCCCTGGATAGAGGCCCTCTCGATTCTTTGGACATGGTATTACATACACCAATCAGTTTTTTTATAGTTCGTTCATTGTTCTATACAGTTTTTTGAGTCAAGTTAGCTCACTTCGGTCTTTGGTACAAACTGATGTGGCTCCGCCTACTGCTGGGGGATATAGCCAGCGGAGGAGGAGTTTAGTTTACTTCATGTTGTGTCCTACCTCCTAGTGGTGCCAGCTATACCCCATTGTCCCTGTGTCCTCCAAGCGACTGAAGAGAGAGATTTTACGGTGAGTATACAAAATCTCCTTTTTAGACGTATTCATTTTTAGGGTTTAGTTCTATTATAATGTCAGACACAGTTGTTTCATACCTTAGCTAATGTATATTATTAGTTTTTATTATTAACATAAAAAGCTCCAACTTATTCTGCAATGCTGTACTACAGATACAATCAAAGGTATATTCATTAAACAGAAATATGAATTGATACAGAAGGTAAAGAGGGCTTTCCTCAAAAGTGTACTCTTCTAAACATTGTATTATCATTCTGATATATTTAAGGTTTTCTATTTTTTTTTTAATCAGTTTGCTGAAGACCGAATATACAGGCACCTGGAGCCAGCCCTTGCCTACCAGTTAGAGCTGAATCGAATGCGTAACTTTGACTTAAATGCTGTGCCATGTGCCAACCACAAAATGCATCTCTATCTTGGAGCAGCTAAAGTAGCTGCAGGAATTGAAGTCACAGACTATAGATTTTTCGTCCGAGCCATAATTCGTCATTCTGACCTTATTACAAAGGTAAATTCATACAGCAAGGCTGTACGGTAATGTTGACGTAACTAGGATAACTGAGACTTATTTCAGTATCATTGCCAATCAACTGTTATCTATGGAACATGGTTATTCCTAGACTTTAGTGAACCTGTTTTTGGTTTTTCCTTTAAGCATAACTTTAAGTTCCTGTTTAGCTTGCCTTTCCAGTTGGAGAGAACAGAACAGAAGTTATCTTTGTGATAGGACTAAACTATACATTTTATGTATTATGTAGGACATCTTATATTTCCACGTAAGATAACACATTTGTAAAGGTCAATTTTCTGGAGTGACCCATGGTGTTGTATGTAAGGTTGATAAATTCAGACTGTAACTGTTATCATTTGGTGAGCACAAGGCACATCCCCATAGAATTAATATTTTAATAAAAGAACATGGAGCAAATAGATGTTTTTAAATTTGAGTTTTGGAAACTTTTTTACAAACCTGTCCCTCCTGAGAGCTTGCACAATTTTCCTTGCACTCCGCAAATGGAGTAGAGATTTGTTTGGCCACCAAAGAATCGATGTGCTTTTGTCTTCAGTGTGCTACAGTGGATTTTGGCTTGGAGATGCTTGTGGACTTGATGAGCACCAGCACCAGTAGTTGTTCACAAATATGTGCACATGACCGTATCACCTATGGACTCTAAACCAATAGTGCAGTATTTGATCTAAGCCAAGGCTCCCTTTCTTCACTCTAACACTTCTGACGAAATGAACATTTAAACACAACTGTTTTTGAAATGCATAACTTATATGAGTGTGTTTGTTTATTTTAGTGTAACTACCTTCTAATTATATTATAATTATAATGTGGTCTATCTATATTATCCGAAAAGGGCTTGGCTAAGGCATGCTTAGTTTTTGTTGTCTGTACTTTAAATCTGATATCAGATGCATTACTTGCATATGCTATTCTTGTAGGAAGCTTCCTTTGAATACCTGCAGAATGAAGGCGAGCGTCTTCTTTTGGAGGCCATGGATGAGCTAGAAGTTGCTTTCAACAACCCCAGTGTTCGCACGGATTGCAATCACATCTTCTTGAACTTTGTTCCCACTGTCATTATGGACCCCTCCAAGGTGATGTCTGATCAGATTCTCTGTCAGGAACTCCCTTATTTTGAGCAAGCCATGACTCGGCTGTACAGTTCTCTTTTTGCATGTTTTAAATATATATATCCGAGTGTATGTATGAAACATGGTTAACTGAACAGTGTGACAGATGCCATCCAACTTATTCTGGTGGTTAATGACTGATCCTGTTCATCAAGTAAGCACTGAATTTTTTAAAAAGTTTATTTATTGTCCCCGTATGTTAATGTCTGGCAGATTGAGGAGTCAGTCCGCTCTATGGTTATGAGATATGGCAGCAGGCTGTGGAAGCTGCGTGTCCTTCAAGCTGAAGTCAAAATCAACATCCGCTTAACCCCAACAGGCAAAGCCATTCCTATTCGTCTGTTCCTGACAAATGAATCTGGGTATTACCTGGATATCAGCCTCTACAAGGAGGTGACCGATCCTGCCACTGGACAGGTAAATTTTTCCCATTAAAATACAGCTATAAACCGCAGTCCTTAACTTAATATTGGCTATCTTAAGTGTGGCACAACATTTCTTCTTTTAGGTTAATGATTTTGTCAGAAAGGAATGAAAGTGCAGATTTATGTACAGCTTGCAGTAGGCTATAGATGGACATCAGAAGGGCCAGCAGAGGAGCCTCTCTGATGTCCAAGAATACTCTGTATACATGCTGAATGAAAAGATGCTGATCCTTGTGAGATTCATTTTGTTTGTGGGCTTACCATCTTTTTCATAGTAGCAGAGTGAGTTATTGTCTTCTGAGGTTTGTCACCTGACTGACTGCCTGGTCTAATGGAAGAAGCTACTGACAGTTTTGGTAAATAAACGTGTTGAAATCGGTAACCTTCAAATTATATGGTACCTCTGTTAATAAAAAAACATTTGGCTTTAACGCAAAGTGGGTATTTTGGTATGTGTTTGCTTCTCTGATTTATATTTGTTTATATGCAAATCAATAATCCCTACCTGCACTATAGTAGTTGTCTGTTCCATATCCGATGAATAGTACCTAAAGGGTAAGTTGCCTTATTTTCTTATTTGTTAACAATATGTCATATCCTTACAGATCATGTTTCATTCATATGGGGATAAGCATGGGCACATGCATGGCATGTTGATCAACACACCATATGTCACCAAAGACTTGCTGCAGTCCAAAAGGTTCCAGGCCCAATCCCTAGGGACCACCTATGTGTATGACTTCCCAGAGATGTTCAGACAGGTGAGTCAAGGGTGACATTAGATTCAGTAACTTGGATCTTATTCGTAATGTATTATCTCTTATTACAAATAAGGGTCCTTTAGTTTCTTGAACTGTAAACGAGCGTTTCAGCAACTTTCACCCTTCTTGGATAGAGCATTTATTACCTCTGTTTAATGGGCTGGCATACTTACAAATTAAAACGGTCAGTCCTAGATGGAAAGGATGGAGAGTCAATTTTGTGTTTGGGGTGGCTTTGGGGGCAGGAAGACTAAGCCTCCCTAAATTTTCGTTATATTCTGCCTGCGCAAGACCGTTCCTAACCTATAATGTAATATGATCAACAAAATACACTCCCATGTTAAGATATGGGCCTCATTCCTATTGCTTAATGTTCCTTTGTTATGGGTGGTTTATCATGCATTCCTGAGATCTTCTGCCCTCTGTTGCACAAAACACAAAGTTGTAAGCCAATAAGCCAGAGTTGTCGTTTTTGGGTACTGGATTTATTGCATACTAGATGTAAAGAGCACTGGTTAAAACGTGCTATGTGTACCATCAGCCAAAGTCAGTGTGAGATGGACAATAAAGGTATTTCATGAATTGAAGATCTACCCTGTATGCACAATAAGCTTAATAAGGATTGCAAGAGCAAATAAAATTTTGAGGTTGACACCAAGAGGAGGCATATTTTCCAGGGTTTCTTGCGGATCTCTGACTTGTATGTTACCTATATTGAGGGGGAAACCCACACAAACTTTTTTTACATTGTTTTCATTTTATTGTTGCCTCTCTACTTTTAACATGATTTTTTTGTAGAATAATGTTTTGGATTATTTAGTTTTATTATTTTTCTAGGCTCTGTTTAAACTGTGGCGTTCAGGAGAGAAGTATCCTAAAGACATTCTCACCTACACGGAGCTGGTTCTGGACACCCAAGGTCAGCTGGTCCAGTTAAACAGACTTCCAGGTGGAAATGAGGTACAAAATTTATCAATAACTTCCATTGTATGTATGTGTAGGGTAGCAATTATCACCCCAATCTCACCCTAATTCACTTTTAAGCCAGGCTTTCAGGTATATGTACAAAGGTATTTATTGGCCTTTAGGCTGTGCCACCTTCTTTATTGCTCCAAGCAACCCTGCGGGGCCAGCCACACAGCTTGGATATGCTGATTTTAAATACATATAGGCAATTTTGTGAATACAGAAGTATTCAAGTCAAACAGTGTGCAGGTTTTCCCAGATTTAAGCTGTTTTCTTTTATTAGGTTGGAATGGTGGCTTTCAAAATGAAGTTAAAAACCCCAGAGTATCCGAATGGCCGTGAGATTATTGTCATCTGCAATGACATCACCTACAAGATTGGCTCATTTGGGCCACAGGAAGATCTGCTTTTCCTCAGAGCTTCAGAGTTGGCCAGGAAAGAAGGCATTCCACGTGTTTACATTTCAGCCAATAGTGGTGCACGTATAGGACTGGCAGAGGAGCTAAGGCACATGTTTCAGGTGGCTTGGAACAATCCCTCTGACCCTTATAAGGTAAAGAAAATGAAAACTTGGAAGTTTATGTTGGAGAGCTTGGGAGAGAAACCTGTGCTAAAGCAAGAGATTTAAAAATATAGTTACTAAAAATGGTACAAATATACAGTAGTTATTTTAAGGGGTTTTTCACCTTCCAACACTTTTTTCAGTTCAGTTGGTTTCAGATAGTTCACTAGAAATAATTTTAAAATTACTTTCTATTTTCTATGTGTGACTGTTTTTCCAATATAGAAGTGTAAATCTAATTTTTCATCTTTCTAAAGCACCTCTGAGAGGGGGGGGGTCACTGACTCTCTAAATTGTTCTAAATGAATACATTTAGTTGATACATTTCTTATCTTTGTCCCTGCTGAGCAGAATTCCTGAATTTTATTAAAGACAGCTGTTAGAATTGATATAATTGTTGCTAATACTCCAGAGATGCTGCTGAGAAATGTATCAACTAAATGTTACAAAATACAACAGTTCAGATTCTGCGCCTGAATTACTGAGCTGCCAGACTCAAACACCAGCGACAGGAACCGTAAATTTTGAACAATCTGAAAACAACTCCACTGAAAAAGTTGTTGGAAGGTGAACAACCCCTTTAAGGTAGTTTATGGGGTCATTTTAAGTTTATTTTCAATGTATTTGTTTATTTAACAGGCATACCAAACTGCAGGAATAGATCTACATTATCAGCAGCTTTTTTTATACCTGTTTTGTAAAACATTTAAATAAAGTCGACTATTACTGATTAAAGGGCTGCCTATGCATTTTAAAGGAAAACTATACCCCCAAAATGAATACTTAAGCAACAGATAGTTTATATCAAATTGAATGACATATTAAAGAATCTTACCAAACTGGAATATATATTTACATAAATATTGCCCTTTTACATCTCTTGCCTTGAACCACCATTTCGTGACTCTATCTGTGCTGCCTCAGAGATCACCTGACCAGAAATACTACAACACTTACTGTAACAGGAAGAAGTAAGGAAGCAAAAGGCAGAACTCTGTCTGTTAATTGGCTCATGTGACCTTACAAGTCGTTTGTATGTGTGCACAGTGAATCTTACGATCTCAGGGGGCGGCCCTTATTTTTTAAAATGGCAATTTTCTATTTATGATTACCCAATGGCACATACTACTAAAATATTATTATGATAATGGTTAATTTACATGAAGCAGGGTTTTACACATGAGCTGTTTTACTCAGTATCTTTTAATAGAGACCTACATTGTTTGGGGGGTATAGTTTTCCTTTAAGGCATATTCTGCCCCTACTTGCCTTCTTGCTCTCTGGTGTGCAGCACATGGGCATGCACACTATATTAATTACCTTGATTAATTAGTACTGGAAAAGCAAAGCACCATGCACAGGCTAATTGAAGAACACAGGTTAGGAACACAGAGGGCTACTGGCTTTGGGGAGCAGCATAGCAGCAATTTAATAAGAATTGCATATATTTGACATGTTCTTTAATTCCCAATGTATGATTTTGCCCATGGAGTCTTTTGAAAGTTTGTTTAGTAACTAACTGGTCTATGCTAACGTTCATGCAACTTTTGCATTCAGTTTGTGAATGCACCATCGCAACATCGTTTAGTCTAACTGGACCTGAGACTGAAATTCCTAAATAAAGCAAATTTGGTCTTTCTTTCAGGGTTTTAAATATCTTTATTTGAAGCCTCAAGACTACACACGAATCAGCTCCATGAACTCTGCACACTGTGAGCATGTGGAGGATGAAGGAGAGTCAAGGTATTTCATTCCATTTGTTACTGCTTTCTGTCACCAAGACCTATTGATCAGTATAGCTGACGTGTACAAGTGTTCATATCTCTATCTGTGCCCTTTACAGGTATGTGTTGACTGACATTATCGGGAAGGAGGAAGGAATTGGTGTAGAGAATCTTCGAGGTTCAGGAACAATAGCTGGAGAATCATCCTTGGCATATAAAGAGATTGTTACTATTAGTATGGTATGTTGTTTTGGGTTCTAGCTTGTCTTGTTGAAATAAATACTCATCATTTAGGAAAGATGGACAAAATAAACCTTGCACACTGTACCAAGACTGATTCCCCTTCATTTTTCTGCAATTCGTTCATTACAGTGTTTTTGTTGCTTCTCAGGTGTCTTGCAGAGCCATTGGAATTGGAGCCTATTTAGTGAGGTTGGGTCAGAGGGTTATACAAGTGGAGAACTCGCATATCATCTTAACAGGAGCCAGCGCCCTGAACAAGGTGAAGCATTTTATTGCCTTACATCAGGTATCAACAACCTTTTGAAGCTGTGAGCAACATTCAGAAGAAAAAGGAGTTGGGGAGCAACAGAAGCATGAAAAATGTTCTTGGGCTGCCAAATAAGTGCTGTGATTGGCCATTTGGTAGACCCTATATAGATTGTCAACCTACATTGAGGCTCTGTTTGGCAGTACATCTGTTTTTTATGCAACCAAAACTTGTCTGCAAGCCTGGAATTCAAATATGAGCTCCTGCTTTGAGGCCACTGGGAGCAACATCCAAGGGGTTGGAGAGCAACATGTTGCTCACAAGCTACTGGCTTGGGATCACTGCCTTACATTATACAGATTTTACTTTCAATATATACAGTATGTCTCTGAGAAGAGTCCTGGTAAAGGTGCTGTAACAATGATAGTTCTTCTAATTGTCTGCTGTCCTTCTTACTGGTTCCCTGCTGTCTGTATTGGTGCATAGAGTCAGCAATGGATAGAGGCCAACCCTGCATGTTTCAGCTCTCTCTCTCATCCAACATATTACAGGTATAGGATCCGTTATCCGGAAACCCGTTATCCAAAAGGCTCCTTTTTCTCGATAATCATAAAACAGTACCTTGGACTTGATCCAAACTAAGATATAATTAATCAAAAAGCAACCAGCCTATTGGGTTTACGAAATGTTTACATGATTTTCTAGTAGATGTAAGGTATACAGATCCAAATTACAGAAAGATCTGTTATCTGGAAAACCCCAGGTCCTGAGCATTCTGGATAACCGGTCCCAGTTGTAGTAGCAGAGTTGCCTCTCCCCTTCACTTCCGTATAACTTATGGAAGACAGTTCTTATGGTTTTACGCCTCTCTCTCTCTCCTGAGGCTATACTACATAGTACTTTTCAACCAAAACAATTGCTATACAAATGTTGAATGCAAATCTCACCAAAGTAAAGTGAAATGACGAAAGTTTAAAATAGTTGAAGGGGTTTGTATGATGTAGAGAGTGATATTCATAGAAAATTTGTGATTGGTCTTCATTTCTTTTACTATTATTTGGCTTTTTTTTTTTTTAGAATTTTTCAAGTTTGGGATTTCAGCAGCTATCTGGTTGCTAGGGTCCACATTACTCTGGCAACCAGGCAGTGTTATAAATGAGAGACTGAAATATGAATAGTAGAGGCTTGAACAGAAAGACAAATAATAAAAAGTAACAATAGTGATAGAATTGTAGCATCAAAGAAAAATACGTTTTTTGTTCCTATTTTCAAATAAAAGCTGGTAGAGTCAGAAGAATAAGGCAAATTATTAAATGATTCAAATAAATTATGAGCAATTCAAAAGTTGCATAGAATTGGCATACAACATGTTAAAAGTTAACGTAAAGGAGAATACCCAGAATACTGGTGCCCCAGACATCCATTGTGCCTTCTGGAGCTGGACAAATGCCCAATACAGATATTGGCAATGAAGTTATGTACTGCAAATGCAGTTTCCCAGGATACCTTAGACACCAGAACAAGATGGCAGTATGATGTGTCTCAAACAATACCTGGGCTGGAGCTACTTTTATTCAAAAAATATCTAATATCTGTATTGGGCATTTGTCCAGCTGCAGAAGGCACAATGGATGTCTGGGGCACCAGTATTCTGGGTATTCACCTTTACGTTAACTTTTAACATGTTATATGGCCAATTCTATGAAACTCGTGAACATGTTAAAAGTTAACGTAAAGGTGAACCGCCTCTTTAAAAGCAAATAAGATAAGGAAGTAATATCCATGATACAAATACTAGGAAATATATTGTGTAGAGAAACAAGATAACACATAAAAGTAAATACACTTAAAGGGGACCCGTCACACCCAAAAAAATTATTCCAAATACTAGTTAGTTAAGCAAAATAAACTTTAATTACGCTGTATAAATTATTTTTATCGTATTTCGATCAGTCTGGGAACTCAGAATTATAGCAAGCCGGCAGGAGCCATTTTGTGGACACTGTTATTAAGGCAAGTGTTGCATCATCTCAAAGTCTTGTTTGTGCACCAGAATGGGGGACCTGATGTCCATCCCCATGCCCTGGCTACACAATTAAATGATTAAGAGAACTGAGGGAATGCAGGGAGAGCAATGACATCTAGGAAGTGCTGAATGGAAAGTGAAAGTAATTACTTGTCCCGCCTCTATGCCACTGGCATAGAGGAGGGGCAGACAATATTTGATTGACAGCTGAGATTTTTAAATCAGTTTACAACAGCTATGAATGTTTTAATAAAAAAAAGAATTTAGATTTCATGTTTAATTTGAAAAGGACTTTTATTATACAGCTTTTATGTCTGGGTGACAGGTCCACTTTAAGCAGTTCTTGCTGCCATGCTCAAAAGGCATCTTAGGTACAATGGAGGAAAGAGTATTTGTTTTGCACCCCAAGGAACACCTCTATTTGTGTAGATCCTATTAATCAGAGGGACTACTAAAATTGTTTCAGTCGATGACTGAATTCATTTCTTTATTTGGGCTACTTTTGTGTGTTGTGACAGTGTGGTTAGCTTTATTGTCTTGCAGCATTCAGAGCTTGTGGTTAATTCCAAACAGGACACAGTCTACATATGTTTGCAATGATGTTCTTAGGCTGCTGTCTTTTCTAACCATCCTAAACATACTGGAACAGGAATTGGATTCTGTCCCTATTACTAAATGGTAACTGCTGAATCACAACGTATTTTCTGGGTTCTTCAGGTTTTAGGTCGAGAGGTGTACACATCAAATAACCAGCTTGGTGGTGTACAGATCATGTGCAACAATGGAGTGTCTCACACAATGGTACCTGATGACTTTGAGGGAGTGTACACCATTCTTCAGTGGCTTTCCTACATGCCAAAGGTACAGTTCTGACATTCATTACATGTGTCAGTGGTTTAATGGTCCACTGCACCTATTTTTAAAACCATCAATTAATCCTTTTTTCTGAGGAGACATTTAGTAACTGCAAAAAAAAACAAAACAGTTTTTTGCAGTTTGCTTGCTGCAGTGCTGGTAGCAGAATTGCCGCAGAGTTTAGGATAACGGAGAACTATGTTTGCCCCATGAACACAGCACTGACTGCATTTGGTGTTACTGCAGTCATGTGGGCGGGGGTTAGACACGCCCCCTGCTCCTGCCATCTAACTTGTCATTTAGTTAGGAAATGCCTTCTTAGCAAATTAGGTGTCTCAAAAGATAGGGAAAAAAATTAGAGACAGGGATAATGTGTTCTGATCTAGTCTTTCTGTACCACATCCAAAAAATTGGAAACCAGTACAATTAGCATCAGAATTTAATTATGAGCCCGGTAGCATCAGCTTATATTACAGACCAACCTCATTTTCTGCTTGATAATTTGTGACGACCCCTAAGCTTAGCTTCTCAACAGCTGCTCAGAGCCCACTCAGAATGTCACAGACACTTTCCAAGGTGGCGACCCCCTGTGACAAGTTTGAAGTCCTGGATCATTGCTGCTATTGACAAGCTGAAACTTTAGGCTGGTGCAATAAGTTCAGTATATAAAATATGGCATTTTTAACCATATTCATTTTTAGGGTTTAGTTCTCATTTAAAGGAGAATTAAAAAGGTAAAAACCAGCTAGTATATTTTTTGAATAAGAGCAGCTCCAGCCCAGGTATTGTTTGAGACACATCATACTGCCATCTTGTTCTGGTGTCTAAGGTATCCCGGGAAACTGCATTTGCAGTACAGGACTTCATTGCTAATATCTGTATTGGGCATGTATCCAGCTCGAGAAGGCACAATGGATGTTTGGCGCACCGGAACAAGACAGTGGCACAGCGCTCCTCGAACAGTATTTTGGGTTGGTTTTTTTAAAGTAGAAGAGTAACTCCAGGCAGCCCAGGGTAGCAGTTAAACTACTAGAATCACAGGGGGTTGCCTAACAAATTGACGATTTTAGCTTTCCTTCTCCTTTAAAAAGCAGAGTTGCCAAAATCCTTTCACCCGGCTTCTTCAGCAGTTTACTGTGGGGGTGTTGTCCCTAGGGGTGGTGCTGCAGTTCTCTTGGACAAAGTCAAAATGACATCATGCCTGGAATTGTCATCCATCAAAGTCTAGGCAATGTCCACATCTTGGGATTTGTGGCACAGTCGAATCCCTGTATAAAAAAAGTATAACAATAACGTGTTCTTTCTTTAGGATAACCAAAGTCCTGTGCCCGTTATTCCTCCTATGGACCCAGTTGACCGCCAGATCGAGTTCATGCCAACCAAGGCTCCCTATGACCCTCGCTGGATGCTTGCTGGGAGAGCTCATCCAAGTAAGTCCATTCTATGGATCTTTTATTAACATTTGGTTTTCTGTCAAATTCTACCACATTGATCACTCTTGTCATTTTGTAGCTATCAAAGGAGAATGGCAGAGAGGCTTTTTTGACCATGGAAGCTTTATGGAGATTATGCAGCGTTGGGCTCAAACTGTTGTTGTGGGCAGGGCACGGTAAGGCTGGAAAAATATTTTTTCTTTCCCCCACTCAAAAAGCGACTAATGGTTCTAGTGTCTAACTTCTCCAACTTTGCTTCTCTGTGTCAGACTTGGTGGAATACCAGTAGGTGTAATTGCTGTGGAGACTAGAAGTGTAGAAATGGCAGTGCCTGCTGATCCAGCAAATCTGGATTCTGAAGCTAAGGTTAGTGTGTGGGGGAGGGGAACATATTTATGATGTATGCATGCATGTCTCTGTGTGCTCTGAATTATCTGAATTATTTATTTCATTGGTATTAGGGATGCATCGAATCCAGGGTTTCGGGATTTGGCCAGGATTTTTCAGCAGGATTCGGCCAAATCCTTCTGCCCAGCCAAACTGAATGCTAATTTGCATATGCAAATTAGGGGCAGGGAGGGAAATCCCGTGACTATTTGTCACAAAACAAGGAAGTAAAAAATGTTTTCCCCTTCCCATCCCTAATTTTCATATGCAAATTAGGGGTGGGGATCCGAATCGGTTCAGCCGAAACTTTCGCAAAGGATTCAGGGGTTTGGCCGAATCAAAAATAGTGGATTCAGTGCATCCCTAATTGGTATATAGTATTGCTTTAAAATTCACATATTCGCTTAATATACAGAAGATTACAGTGAATGTTTGTTCTACAGATACTCTCCTTACTAATCCTTGCATATTATTTTCAGATAGAATATGAACTTTTATGTTTTTTGGTGTGTCCTTTTAATAAAAGATCCAGCTAATCATATCCACTGTGTAGCTGGTTTCTATTTCACATATACAAGGGAACCTAATCTAGTGTCTGTACTTGGTTCTGGTTGTCAGATCATTCAGCAAGCTGGACAAGTTTGGTTCCCAGACTCTGCCTTTAAAACTGCCCAAGCAATAATGGATTTCAACAAGGAGAGGCTGCCGCTTCTTATCTTTGCAAACTGGCGTGGATTTTCTGGAGGAATGAAAGGTAAACCGTATTCTATTATTAGGGAATTTATTACCAACATAGGAAACTTTTGGTTTGTTCTAGGTCTGTCATCATTAGTGATCTAGTTTGAGATGTGATCTGATTGGATGCTTCAAATACGCATTCTTTAATATGATACTATTCCATTCTCTTACAAGGCTGGAAACTTCTAGTTTGTGATAAAACAAAATGCTCTTGAAGTGAAAAATGAGGAAGAGTGGCCACTGAGGAGACTAGTCTTGTGGGTCAGCATTGGTGTAAATACCACACTGCAGACCCAGTGGTTATGGGGGCCCAGATCTTGGGGTTGCTGCATGGTAGTTCCCCTGACCCATACACTACAAGCTTTAGCAGCAAGTAAGTGGGTGGCAGGGCAGTTATTGAGCAACGGAGTGCACCTTAAGAAAAAGAAAGGGGCATGCTTCACCCTGGCTTTTTGTCTTTTTTTTTGCACTTTGGACAGTAACCCATAGCAACCAATAAGCAATACGTTTTGTTCAGTCAACTTTATAATTAGCTTTGTTCAGTCAAAAATTGATTGATTTGGCGATTGGTGCAAATCACTGAGCATGAAGAAGCTCAGGGCATGTGTTTACCTATTAGCATGGGATCTCCCATCTTCTTTTGCAGACATGTATGACCAAGTGCTGAAGTTTGGAGCATATATTGTGGACAGCCTGCGTGAGTTCAAGCAGCCAGTGCTGGTGTACATACCACCTTATGCTGAGCTGAGGGGTGGTTCATGGGTTGTTATAGACCCAACTATTAACCCCCTCTATATGGAATTGTATGCAGACAAAGACAGCAGGTGAGGCTCAGCAATGTTTCAAAGTATCACAGTATCAATGCACTTGGATATTTGCACCTGCAAAAACACATGTATAGACAAAACTAGAGATTTATTGTGGTCTCACTTGCGACAGACAGATCTCTAGGTATATACCAGATAGCAGGATCTGAGCCTTTTTTCTCCAGTTTAAATCAACTTGTGCATACCCAAATTGGCGACTTATTTGCCAGTTATAGCATATTAAGTTTAGCTTTTATCTGTGTGTAGGCATTGCTTAATGCTGATTAGTTCTTCTCTTCTGCTTTGAAAGGGGAGGTGTCTTGGAACCAGAGGGCACAGTTGAAATTCGTTTTAGGAAGAAAGATCTGATTAAAACAATGAGAAGGATAGACCCTGTATATATCCAAATAGTAGAACAGCTTGGTGAGTATATAGATATACCATATTTATGTAAGTTAAAGACTCTAGTTCATGCAGATTTCTCACTATACAAATCAATAAGGAATCCTGCTACATACAAGTATTTGTATTTACTGGCTGTCTTTCTTTCTCCTCTCCATATTAGGTAGCCCAGAGCTGACAGAGGGGGAAAGGAAGGAGCTGGAGAAGAAGCTAAAGTTGAGAGAGGAGCAGCTACTTCCTATTTACCACCAGGTTGCAGTGCGATTTGCAGATCTCCATGATACACCAGGCAGAATGCAGGAGAAAGGCGTCATCACAGTAAGAGATACAGTATATTATTATTCATAATAAGCAATTAAACAACTGCTTGGCATTATAGGATAATGAATGATTTCCTTTATTTTAAGGATATCCTGGAATGGAAGGATGCTCGATCCTTCCTTTACTGGAGGCTGCGGCGCCTTCTACTGGAAGAAATGGTGAAGAGTGAGATCCTTCATGCCAACAGTGAGCTCAGCGACATTCACATCCAGTCTATGCTGCGCCGCTGGTTTATGGAGACCGAAGGGGCTGTAAAGGTGTCGTTTTCTCATATACTTTTCTTGCCATTCGCTCAGTAGAATAAACATCTCTTAAGCAAAAGAATGAATTTTAGTGTGTAATTGGAACTGGTCTCAACTGGGCAACTTTATGGAATCAACAGATGTTTTATAAAGTTATGATTTTAGTCACAATCAATAAAAACAGCAGACCCTGGGGCTGCTAGGGTCTCACTGATGCACAATTTCATTTACTATATACAGTTGCACCATTCCTTTCTCTCTGTAGAAGAAAGACAAGAAAAGTCATTACATTAAAGGGGATGTTCAGTCATTCAGCTATAGTTAGGATAGTAAGTAAGTGTTCTCTTAGGGTAGGACTACACGGATGTTTTTGGTGCGATCTGACGCGCTGCGACAAAACTCCTGCGACAAATCGCATGCAACGGAAATAAGGTAAGTGAATGCATTGTCGAATGAAGTGGCAGAGTTGATCTGACGCGACACGACTGTCAGATGCAGAAGCAGCGTGCAGTGTCTGCATCCAAAAGTCGTGTCGCGTCGGATCAACTATGTGACTTCATCCTACAATGCATTCACTTACCTTAGTTCCGTCGCATGTGAATTGTCGCTGGTGTTTTGTCACAGCGAATTGGATCGCGCCGAAAACATCCATGTAGTCCTACCCTTAAAGTCTCACTTAAATTGACTTTTACAGGGGGCATCCTGAAGTATCAGGATATCGGCTTTCAACCTAACTGGTCTTTAGGCTGGCTAACATGAAAGGAAGGACAGAATGGAAACCACTGTGCTAAGGAGACTGCGGACATATTATGTAATATGTGGTCTGCAGGCAGAGCATTTATTTATATCTATTCTCACTCTTCATCTCCTTTACTTCCAGACTTACCTATGGGACAATAACCAGGTTGTGGTGGAGTGGTTGGAGAAGCACTTAAATGAAGAAGATGAGGCCCGATCTGCAATCCGAGAGAATATAAAATACCTAAAAAAAGATTACGCTCTGAAACATATCCGAGGGTAAGTGCTAACAACATACTGGGGTTCATTTATAAACACTGGACACATTTGCACCTGGGCAGTAATACATTGCAACCAATTAGACGATTGCTTTCAGTGTTCAACCTGCAGCTGATTGAAAAAACTAAGCACTGATTGGTTGCTATGGGTTACTGCCCAGGTGCAAAATTGTCCAGTGTTTATAAATGAGCCCCACTGTGTAGAATGGGAAGACTTGCAAATCATTTAACCCCTACTTTTAATTGTACAAAGATAACATGAAATGTTGATTGTAGACACAAACATTTATAATATATATAAATATGTATGTGTATATAGTATAATTATTTCATAAGTGGTGTACTTTTTTAAGTCATGGTATATCTGGTTCACAGACCTAGCAGCCATATCCATAGATATACACAAATACAAGAAGTCCTCTGCACTCAACATATTAAAGGAGAATTCAACCAGTAACTAAAAAAACCCTCCCCCCCCTACTTTAGGTAGAAACCCCTCCCTCCTCCCCACCAGCCTAGCTGCCCCCCAGGGAAATGCCCCTAACTTTTTACTTACCCCTCGGTGCAGAATCAGGAATCGCAGTTCTCGGCAGCCATGTTCTGGTTCTTCGTGTCTTCTTCCGGCACTTCAGCAATCTCTGCACAGGTGCCGTTTCGCCAGTCTCGGTCTCAGATTACCGAATAGCTGGAAGATGGCTGCCATGAACTGCCATACCTGAATCTGCACCAAGTAAACATACAGATGGGCATTTGTACATACTTTACTTTAGCTAATGAATGCACAGCCCTGGCGCACAGTAGGAGGGAATTGTGCGGGAATGAAATTTGACTGTGCTAATAGAAAACGCTGTATTTAACGATATGTCCTGTAATATGATTACTTTCAATTGCGGGACAATACTAAGTACAACGATTAGCAGTCACAATTGGTCCCTTTTTAAAGTAGCAATTTTGCCAGTCTCCCTTATACATGATTCCAGAATATGAAAGCATTAAAGGTCAGAAACCACTGCCCCCTAGGCATTCCCAATAAAAAAATTTCTTGAAGAAACTCTGCATTCTAATGGGAGGTTTTGAGGAAAATGCTCACTTGCTCTGATTGTTTTTGCGTTTTTGAATGCCTGTGTCCGTTTTTTGTCTATTTATTACACTCGACTCCCTTTGTTATGTGGTTGTTAAAAGGTTACCATTTCTAACTAGTAGTCCATGCCTTAAAGAAGTGGGGCAATATGAGATTAAAGTATATCACAAAAACTGATATGCAAAAGGAAACCTAACATCAAAAGCTAGCGCATCAAACAGGTTTTCTTTTTTAAAAAAATTGCCTCCCACAAGTGTAAAGCCACCTGCACTGGGTCATGCACATAATAAATGCGTTCCCCAGCTTGCTCATTAATGCACGTGTATTTCAGTAAACATGGTTGCTCACACCAGATGATTTCTCAAAGTGCAGGCGGCATATCACTACACTGCAACATTTTTTGGGAGGGGTAAACGGGTCCGAATTTGTGGAGAGGCCTCCCATTGCTCTAGTCCCAATGATGAAAATTTGAGAGAATAAAAGGGAGGGGGTGGGGGTGATGAATGACACCAGGCCCAGGGGCACCTGCCATGTAAATCCAGCCCTGGGCAGGCTGTAACAAGCACGGACACAGAAGGGTGGGCTGCAACAAGCACAGACATGGGGGGGAAGGGAGGGCAGGCTATAGGCACAGAGGGGAAGGAGGGCTGAGAGCAGCAAGCACGGAGGGGAAGGGAGTGTGTTCATACTTTTATAACCTGCCAAATTTTGTAAAATGAACATGGTAATTAGGGGTGTGGTCACAAAATGGGCGTGGTTTAAATTGCCGCACGCTATCAAGGTAGATCTCCTGATGGGGGCCAGGTGTCGAGAGTAGATCCTAGTGTAACAAAGTCTGGTCACCCCTGGGTTAGGGGGTAGGGTTTTTAGTTAAAGTTTGAATTTTCCTTTAATGGAGAAGGAAAGTCAAATTATAAATAAGCCTCTAATCCAAGGCTTGTGGCAAAGCAATTTACGTAGCCTTTTAAAAGTTTTCTCCATGGTATTTAGTGGAAGCAGTAGCACTGCTAGACAGACTGCAGCGGTGGACACAGTCTGCTTGTGTCCTGCTGTCAGAGGCAGCCTTGATGCGCATTCGGTGTAATTTCTATCTACTGCACAAGTCCCGTCGGCGCTTCCTTGCTCTAAATCCAGATGGCGCACCTGCTAATTTGCATATGCGAGTGTCATCATTGACCCGCGTTCGTGTAATTCTTTGTCTTCGTGCTGCCACTACTGATCTGCTGGCGCTGATTCTTAAAGAGCGCTACGTCCGTAGTGACGCGCTCCTGGGGTGAAGTTGGTTTTTTTTTTCGCGCATGCGCAATGCGATAAGGAGGCGAAGGAAGCGCCTGTTACCTTTTCAAGATGTTCCTGCCTGCCTAAATAAGCGCCACGAACGAGGACAAGGATTACAGATCATTACAGTGGACTGTGTTACTTGCTAACTTAGCGATTGCAGAGGCCTTGGGGTGTACATTACTGGGAGATAAGTATTTCATTTTGCCTGTCCTTCTCGGGCATTGAGACATTCTGTGCCTTAAGCTACTAAAAAAATGCCTTACCCTTTAAGAAAAAACAGGGATTGTTTGTCCATATATTGCAATATATTTAAGCTGGCCAACTACGTCAAAGTCATCCCATATCTGGCCAGTCCTATGCTCAGTTTTATCTGATTCATTAAGAATTCTATTGCTTCATTATACATTTTATGAAGGGACACAGTGAGACATTCACTAAGATTCGTAGTAGCGTTAATTCGCCAAGCAAAGCAAAGTTACGCTAGCGATGGTTAATTTGCATGCGGCGCCAAATTCAAGTTACAATGGAGGTATATGTAGCATCACTACAAATGCCTGGGAAACCTTCAAAACATCAAATAAAATTTTATTTTGCCCTACACATGTGCCCACTGTATAGTTAAGTTGCCATGAGTTAGGAAATGTAGGGAGGAAGGAGGGGAGTCCCAAAAAAAATTTCGCTCGTTTTCAGCCTTTCACCCATAATAAAGAAAAAACGCCAGTGTTTTTTGGGACTTAGAAAAAATTGTAACTTTTTTTGAAGCAATCCCTATCTACTCTATTGCGCTTCGCCTGATCTGAGGTGGCGAAGGAAGTCTAGCGTAAAAGGTAGCGTTCAGAACAATGCACGCGTTAGTGAATTTGCGTAGTTACATCCGTTGCGCAAATTCGCCAGGCGTAAGTGTGCGAAGTAACAGTAGCGAAGTTACGCCAGCGTCCATTAGTGAATCGGCGAAGTAACGAAAATGCCCAACGCTGGTGAATTCACGCTAGCGTTAGGCGCTTAGTGAATTTGCCCCTAAGTTTTACCTGCAACTGACTTGCTGTTTCCAAGGTTAAACTCCCAACCGTGGTTGCCCTTCTCTATAGCTGGGAAGGGTTGGAGCTATAACATGGAGCTGGTCACTGCTCCTGTATAAATTATAACAAACAAGGGAAAGTCGTGCTCACCACTAATCTAAAAACATTAAGCACGGGTGCAATGAGGCTGTGACCACAAAATTCACACAGACAAATACAACTACTGTATGTCAGTCATTGTACCCCACTTAATGGTTTAAAAATTAGTTAGGTGATCCCACTGGTGGCCAATAAAAGGGCAGTCATGTTTGGGAATTTTAACATTGAAAGCAGCAAGTTGTGGGTAAAACTTCATCCCTGTGTAAAATGTATAATGAAGCAATAGAATTCTTAATGAATCAGATGAAAATTGAGTGTAGGACTGGCCAGATATGGGATGACTTTGACGTAGTTGGCCAGATTAAATGTATTGCAATATATGGACAAACAATCCCTGTTTTGTTTAAAGGGTAAGGCATTTTTCAGTAGCTGTATGCACAAAATGTCTCTGTCTTAAATATATTGATAATGGGTTGAGTGCAGAGGACTCTTGTATTTGACTATATGTATTTTGTGGTCACAGCGTCATTGCACCCCCGCCTAATGGTTTTAAAAACTAGTGGTGAGCACAACTTTCCTTTGTTTGTTATAGTTTATACAGGAGCAGTGACCAGCTCCATGTTGTAGCTCCCACCCTTCCCAGCTATAGTCAGGTGATCCCACTGGTGTCTAATAAAAGGGCAGCCAAGTATGGAGGTTTACTTTGAAAGCAGCAAGTAAGTTGCAGGTAAAACGTATTCGTCCCTTTGTAAAATGTATAATGAAGCAATAGAGTTCTTAATGAATCAGATAAAATTAAGCGTAGGACTGGCCAGATATGGGATGACTTTGACGTAGTTGGCCAGCTTAAATATATTGCAATATATGGACAAACAATCCCTGTTATTCATGAATGAAACAATGAATGAAGTACCATTTAAATGCAATGTCAGGTTCCTGAAAAGCCTCCCCTTAAGGGCTCAAAATCTGTCTACAGCTGTTAATAAATACATGTTTTTTGTATATATAAATGTCTTGTTGTGAACTGTGTGTGGTCATTAACAGACTTTTACTTGGCTTTCATTCTCTCTGTCCACAGTTTGGTTCAAGCTAACCCAGAAGTAGCCATGGACTGCATTGTTCACATGACTCAGCACATCACTTCAGCACAGAGAGCTCAGTTGACCAGGCTCTTATCTACCATGGACAATACCCCTCCCAGCTAACTGTGATGGGAGCAATGCGACTTGCTAATGAACTGAAAGTTTAAAACAGGGGTCCCCATCCTTTTTTTTTTTTTACCAGTGAGCCACATTCAGTTGTAAAAAGAGTTGGGGTGCAACACAACCATGAAAACAAAAATCCTGGGGGTGCCAAATAAGGACTGTGATTGGCTATTTGGTAGCCCCTATGTGGACTGGTAGACTACAGGAGACTGTGTTTGGCAGTACATCTGGTTTTATGCAACTAAAACTTGCCTTCAAGCCTGGAATTCAATAATTATCATCTGCTTTGAGGCCACTGGGAGCAACATACAAGGGGTTGGGGATCAATGGTTTAAAACAAGCACAAACTTCTCTGCCTCTATTCACCCAGTCAGTAAAGTGCCTTCCAGTATACAGAGCAGTTATTGGGAATGTGTTAATGCATCCCACTGCAGTGTGGAACGGATTGCTTTAGCTATGGACATTCACATTTTAGGCACAGCCACCAGCTTTGTATTTACACCTTGCAGTGTTCCCATATTACGTGTTTGTGTTGCCCAAATGGATTCTCGGAATCATACTGTCAGATCATTCAACTTTTTTCTTTTTTTCTTCCTCTTTGAAATTCTATACGTGACCTCAGTGATTTTCTTTTTAATTTCTTTTTGTTTTATTTTCTGCCCACTACAAATGTTTCAAAGGGGTTCTAGATACACAGATACAAAACTTCAGGTGCTTCTGGCTGATTGAGAAGTGGTGATGCCTGTGGCCATACTGATTGTATTCATACGCACAATGGTTCTTCATGTACTTTGGCCATTTGACGAGTAAAAAAAAAAAAAAGATTTTACGGAACTTTTTGTTTGTCATGTTTATTTGCCCTATTCCATTCCATCCCTGTATCCACAATCAAGAGCATTACAAATTTGATTTTGTTGTTGTGCTTCTTGCTTTGTTACCATGTTATCCACTGACTTGTCCAGCTGTCACGTTTGGCACCCTATATCCAGAACCAAAGCTAGGCCCCCTGGTCTCCCACTTCTGCCTTTAACCGCTGCCTTTCACTTCGGGAGGAGCCCTCGGCTAATCAGATGCCACCAGGTCTTATTTGAGAGAGGAGCAAAGCTAACGGTTCTGGACAAGCAAAGAGGCACGATCGTCTCACAAGGATACTGGAAGGAAGAACACCACTAGGAACAGGCAGGCCGGACCGGCACAGGCAGATTAGAATAGTCAGACAGGCCGGAATCAGGATTAGAGAGCGTACAATAATCAGTGGACAGGCAAATAGTCAGGATTGGAGAGTTCGGAGTTAACAGGCAGGCAAGGATCAGAAATGGAGAAATCAGAGAAGTCACAGACAGGCAAGATGATCAATCAGGATTTCAAATAGGAAAGCACCCAGGAACAAGCTAAATTGAACCTAACAACGGGCAGTGTGCAGATACTTGAATTCCCCTTTTATACTGTTTAAATTTCGCGCCATTGCACGTGACATCATCACGCCGGCGCATAAACCAGGAAGCGTGCCAGCCCGCGCGACATAGGAAGACCGGACTTGGAAGAAGAAGGACACATGCAGCAGGTGTCCCCACCGGAGTCATGGCGGGCGCCCCCGCATGCCCAGGAGAAAGCCACTGGACCACCAGGGTAAGCGCTAACCACTAGACCACCAGGGTTCCTTACACCAGCACATTATTTGCTCCCTAAACTCCAATTAAAATTTAGCATTAATAGCAATAACAGATTAGTTACCTATACCAGCCCCTCTTAGGGATGAGTTTAGTGACTTTTAGGAAGTGCATCATAACAAGGGAAGTAACCTTTGAGTACCAAGCAATCATATACCGTAATAATATACAGTACATGTATGGGACCTGTTATCCAGAATGCTTGGGACCCGAGGCTTTTTGGATAACAGATCTTTCCGTAATTTGGATCTTCATACCTATAGAGGGTTATTTATCAAAGTCCGAATTTATCTCATTATTTTCTGCTACAAACTCCGATCAAATCCACTCAGGTTTTTTGCGCTTATTTATTATTACATTTTCCCGAAAATTTGCTTTGCGGGGAAAAAATGTGTTTTTCACGATTTTTTCAGATTTTTCATTCGATTTTCACTGGGGTTTTTTTTGGGATTTTTCACCCTAAAACTCAGATTTTTGCACAAAAACTTCAGGGTGTTGCATGAAACCCAGCGCACATCAAAAAAATCATTGGGACTTCTCCCATTGACTTATATGCAACCTCGACAGGTCTGAGATGCTGGATTTTCTAATTCAGACTTTTCCATCCTCTGGGTTTAATAAATTCCCGAAAAATTGTTTTTTTTTTAAAAGTCCGATTTTATAAAAATAAAACCACAAATTTTTTGGAATTTTTGTATTCAGAGTTTAGTAAATAACCCCCTAAGTCTACTAGAAAATCATGTAAACATAAAATAAACCCAGTAGGCTGGATTTGCTTCCAGTAAGGTTTAATTATATCTTAGTTTGGATCAGGTGCAAGGCCCCATGTGATGTTATATGAGCACTACAGTCGGAGAAGCAGCACTGTATAATCCACTGTAAGTACAATGGTGATATCCCAACAGGCCTGGACTGGGAGTCATAATAGGCCCTGGCATTTCAACTACACAGAAGCCAAACAGCCCCATCAGTCTAAACAAATAGTGACTGTCTATGGCATCTTACAGCAGCCTCTCTGACAGTTTGCCAGTCCAGGCCTGGGTTGTAAGATCAGAGCCTGATATAAAAGTCCCTACGCTCAGTAAGTGACAGCAGCACAGAGCATGTGCAGAAAAGAAGATGGGGAGCTACTAGGGCATCTTTGGAGGCACTGCTCAACTACAGGGCTGTCTGTGGTTGCCTTAGGCTGGTATAGAAGCACAAAACATAATGCATAACATTTCTAGCCTACTTTTTAAGTTAAGCTTCAGTTCTTCTTTAATGTGATGCTTTGCATATTTGAGAATATCCTACACTGTGGATATTTCACATAGGGAAATGCTACAATGTATGCATCATTTGCTCTATTAATATAACATCCACATGCAGCATGGCTAATTAGAAACTTATTAGGCTACATGCTGCGGTCAGCATTGGTTTCTCTGGAGCTGCAGAGTATTTTGCCGACAGGCACCTCCTCCTTTTTCGGTTTCATTTTTGTTTCTATTGGTCTTTGTTGTTTGTTTTGTATGTTATTCGTGTTTCATTCCAACCTAACTGCAAACTGCTGCCTGGTTGTCAGGGACACTGACCCCAGCATCCAAGAATCAGATCAATGCTAAGAAGGCGTTATTTTTAATATATCTTTTTAGGTCTTCTAGTATGGATTTTCCATTATGACTTTCCCACTGCTGCCTATTTACTATGGTAAGTAAGCTCTTTAGATTCCAAAACAAAAAATATAAATACAGATATGAGAGCTGTTATCCAGAATGCTCGGGACCTGGGTTTATCTTGATAAGGGATCTTTCTGTAATTTGGATCTTCACACCTTAAGTCTACTAGAAAATCCTTAACATTAAATAAACCCAATAGGTTGGTTTTGCTTCCACTAAGGATTAATTATATCTTAGTTGGGATCAAGTACAAGGTACTGTTTTATTATTACAGAGAAAAAGGAAATAATTTTCAAAAATCTGGATTATTTGGATAAAATGGAGTTTATGAACAAGCATGGCAAAGGGGTTTATCCTGAAACGTTGCACTTTCGCAAATAAACACAGCAAGGGTTTGTCCCTGCTTGGACTTTGACCTGATGCCAGTGAAATTATTTATACTTGTTTATAATAGATCCCATACCTCTATAGTAAAACCCCAATTTTTTTAAAGACCCCCCACACACACATACACACACATAAAACTGGGTAATATAAATTGAGGTTTACCTGTAGAATTGGCTCGGCCTGGGAAAAAATGGCTTAAAGTGTAAGAAAATGTAAAATGTTTAACAAAAATGAACATTCATCATCCAACACACATTCACAGTGTCCCAACTTTTTGGATATGATATATATATATATATATATATATATATATATATATATATATATATATATATATATATATATATATATATATATATATATATGTCTTATTTAAGTGACTGGAGTAAATTTGTCATTAGGAATGAATGACTGTTTAAAATAAGATCTACATCAGACTACATAAAGATATCTTTACTAAAGATACAAAATGAGCGTCCACATTAATCAAAATAATTAACTGCTTAATTTACAGAGGTTTGTTCACAATAATAAATATAAATAAATTTACAAATAATACTGCCTAGTACAATATTAAAATGTATAAAAAGGTGAACATGCACATACATACGCTATTCTAGAAACAGTCTGAGAAAAAGAGTAATTCTACAATTTATACAGTGGTTTTTTTTTCAGCTTGAAAGAAAAATAAAATAAAAAATTTGGCCAAAGAGCAATGAAAGGCTCCCAGGTTGTGAATGGGTTGATGTGTACAATACAACTCGTGTCAAATCATAATTTGTTGGTTGGAATACTTGTCGCCAGTTTTGAAAGGTGGAAATTCCAGAGGAAAATAAAAAAAAGCTCTCAATTTGAGAGGTGAGTATTCAGAAAAATCTGACAATAAAGCACCCTATACCTTATATATAACACTACCTCAATTTCAACTCTTCTCTGCTTGGTAAACTTCCAAAGCTATTGGGCAGCGTATGCCTCTTAGTCATTGCTAACACACGAATGTAATTTGGGGAGCTTTATGTGGATCTTTCAAAAATGTTGCGTGTTAAGAAAAGTCTCTTAAAATTTTAAATAAATAAAATTTGTCACAAAAAAACAACTCCCTTGTATTGCTTCTTATTCCTTGGCAAATAGTTAGAGCTGCCGTAATAGAAATCAGGTCCAGGAATTAGCTTTTCTAACGCCAACTAAAGACAGCTTTATTATGGGTCGAATTGAAAATTTTAATTCATTTTTTAAATTTTTTTTTTATGGTCAAAACTCTCAAATTCGAATTCTGAATTATCCAAACTTTATTTGTTTAAATTCAAATTTTGAGATCTATCCAACTCTGGCCCTTTAAAATTTGAATTGGACTATTCGCCACCTAAAACCTGCCGAGTTCATGTATAAGTCAATGCAAGAGGACCTTGTTAGTAGCCTTCCTGACATGCAAGCTTTTTTTTGGAGTATTGGTTTTAACCTGAATATGCAACACTGATTTCACCAAAAAATATTTCTGCAATATTTAACTTTTTTTGTCCAACTGAAAAAACAATGTAGAGGCAGAAATGGCAATTTTAATTGTATGGTATAATGATGCTTTGTGTTGTTCAGCAGGCTCCTTGTTTTGCAGATTGTTGGCGGCAGGGTAAATTGTGCAAGTTTTCCAGTATCCAGCCTAAACACCATCAGTTGCTTATGTTCATCTCTGGCAGTACAGTGCCAATATACAACCAGAAGTTGTCACAGTGACTTTGAATTCATAAGTGTCCTGCTATTAAAGCAGAGCAATAGGCTTGGTTCCTGATCCAGTCACACACTGGGAAGGTGCCACATTTTCCATAGTTGGATATGTAGTGTACAGGCTGGTAACCTGAAAGTCTGAGAAAGAATGATCCCCGCTGCTAGACACAGGGGTCAGACCAATGGTTCCCAAATCACAGTCTGAGAGTTGGAGAGGGGAACTGCTGAAAGCCCCTAATGTGTCCAGGCTGAAGCTCTCATCCTTCATGTCCTCCCATATGTTTCCTTTAACATAAAGCATAATGGAGATTGGAATTAAAAGCCAATACGGGAATGAAATAAAAATAATATACTGAGACAGGCCCTTAAAGGCATACTGTCATGGGAAAACATGTTTTTTTCAAAACTTACCAGTTAATAGTGCTACTCCAGCAGAATTCTGCACTGAAATCCATTTCTCAAAAGAGCAAACAGATTTTTTTTATGTTCAATTTTGAAATCTGACATGGGGCTAGACATTTTGTCAGTTTCCCAGCTGCCTCAGTCATGTGACTTGTGTTCTGATAAACTTCACTCTCTTTACTTCGTCACTCTTTACTGCTGTACTGCAACATGGAGTGATATCGCCCCCCCCAGCAGCCTAACAATAGAACACTGAAAAGGTAACCAGATAGAACACAAGATAACAGCTCCCTAACACAAGATAATGGCTCCCTGGTAGATCTAAAAACAACACTCAATAGTAAAAGCCAAGTCCCACTGAGACTGATTCAGTTACATTAAGTAGGAGAGATAACAGCATGCCAGAAAGTATTTCCATACTAAAGTGTAGGCACAAGTCACATGACTGGGGGCAGCTGGGAAACTGACAATAAGTCTAGCTCCATGTCAGATTTCAAAATTGAATAAAAAAAATCTGTTTGCTGTTTTAAGAATTGTATTTCAGTGCAGAATTCTGCTGGAGTAGCACTATTAACTGATGCGTTTTGAAAACAACATGTTTTCCCATGACAGAATCCCTTTAATTAAACAAGATTAATTTGAAATGTTTTCATTTTGTTTTATGGTAATTTGAGCATGTATCATTAAGACAAGTTTCTGCACGAAATGGCCCTTTTAATAAACCACTGTACTTAACCCACTGTTAGTTACTTAATACAACATGTCCTACTCACCTTGTAGAGCAAAGTCCATGATGCTAGGATCAAGGGCATCAACCTCTGTGTTCATATCTGAAGTGAGGCTGAGAAAGTCTGAAGCAGCCCTGCTCATGATGTGCTGTTGAAGGGGACTGTGGGTCATGTCTGGAATAGAGTGAACTGGAGGACTCTGGGCTGGGGCTGGAGAAGCTGATGCTAGCCTGGCCTGGGTCTGGATCTGATGGTGCAAAGGAATGGACTGTAATGACAAAGTCATGACATGGTGTGGATGGTGCTGAGGAATCCTGCCCGGGATGTTTCCTATGGGCGTCATAGCTTGAACTTCTGTTTCCACCAATTTACTAGGAGCTTTGCAATTCTCTGGTCTGTCCATGATAAGTTTGTCCAGTTCATCTGCAGAGAGATAAATGGTTTAAGAAAGTTTGTCAAAAGTAGTGGTATTTTACACCTGAACATATCCTCTGTCTTGGAGTCAAAAATAAGAGAAGCTAATTATAAAGTTTTCTACAGCATCAAAGGGTGTCTGAACGAGGGCACATTTTAAAGTATTTTTGTTTCTCCACATCTAAAATTTTTAAGGTACCCAAGCTTGTAATTACCTGGGTTAGCCATGCTCCTACGTATAGCTGGAAGATCCTTCCTCTTCCATTTCTGCATCTCCTCTTCCATTTTATCAATCTTAGCTGGGTTCAGGGCCCACAAGCACCCTTTGCGTGAAGATCCACTTAATTTGTTCTCTACCTTCTCAAAGCACTTGTTTAGGGAAAGGTTATGTCGAACTGAGTTCTTCCAGCCGTCTGGAGCTATCTGTAATGCAAAAAGGGGAAAAAACTGTAAACATCAGAAAATGCATTGTAATTTAAACCATTAGAAAAGCACCATTATGGACAACACCAATACAGTGCATTATGCCATACCTTAAAATAAGGGAAATGATCCTTCATAAAACTGTAGATTTCACTCACTGGCAGGCTTCCAGTCTTGCTGTTCTTCAAGGCCATTGCAATAAGGCAACTTTAACAGAAAAGTAAAATGCAAATCTTTAGACCCAGTAATGGTGTAGGGTACAATGGAAGAGACAGCTGTGCATACAGTATTGGTACCCATAGCTACAGAGCTATTGTCTGTTTCACTGGTGATATGATTATTTAAATCAAGTCTAGTCATCTTATAGTTGAATGTACCTGTATGAATAGATGGGTTTGGGGTAGCTCTTGGGCTGCAGTTCCTGTGTAGGATGAGCTGCAAGGCGCGGCGTGAACTGAGCTTGTGCCCTGTATGAACTGTTGTACAAGTTTGCAGAGGAACACTGGAGAAAAGAGAAATATTATTATTTGACAAAATAGACACAATTAAACTCCACCTTTATCCTGCATTTCTTTTATTGGGACACCATTTTATCTATATTAAAAACATTCTACTTGTCCTACTGACTGGTAACTATTCCCCCCATGCCTAGCTACTCCATCTAGCTTCCCTTTCTAAAACATATTTGCTTTTTTAAACTTGAAAGGTGTATTACCTGGGATCCCTGGGACAGTGCATAGATTTGCTGTGAATGAGGTTGGTACACCGGCTGCTGAGCCTGCAAACCAGGAGACACGTGTCCTGCCATATTGTACTGGCTCATCTAATGGAACGAAAGAGGAAACGCTTTTATTTTATCGTTTTATTCATACGGCATCATCATTACCAGTCGCAATAACTTCCTCACTATGGGAATAAAGTTTCTCATTTTGTCTACTATTATAAACAGCAGCTTTAAGATTAATATGGGATTACTTACATTGGACCCATGTGATGTTAACGTATTCAGACCCAGAATCCCCTGTTGCATGCTTGCTGGAATGTGAATCATAGATCCAGGTGAGTGTGCATTGCTTGATAAATGCCCTGGAAAGAAAAATATACATGAACAATGGCATATAGATAGATAGATAGATAGATAGATAGATAGATAGATAGATAGATAGATAGATGATAGATAGATAGATAGATAGATAGATAGATAGATAGATAGATAGATAGATAGATAGATAGATGATAGGCATACAATAGATAGATAGACATAGATAGATAGATGGATGGATAGATAGATAGATAGATTGATAGATAGGAGATAGACAGATAGATAGATTGATAGATAGATAGATAGATAGATAGATAGATAGATAGATAGATAGATAGATAGATAGACTATGCTCAACCTACCTGACTGCTGCATCAGAGAATTCTGGGAAGAGTGACTGTAGTCCATCCTTGCAGTAGTCATCTGCTGTAACCTGGGAACATCCACAGAGGTCAGCCATGACAGAGACTGCAGGTCATTGGGAAGTTCCTCTGCTCCCATTTGAGAGGGGTTCAAATGCCTGTGGTCAGTGCCAAGAAAGGGTCAGTATTCTGCATTATTACACAAATTATCAGATTTTTTAGCTAAAATCTTCAAAATATCCCCTTCTAATAAGTGAAAATCTGATGGCAGCCATGTTTTAAAGATTATTAAAGGAACGGTAACAGCAAAAAATTAAAGTGCTTTAAAGGAATGACAAAGTCATGTACTGCTGCAATGCACTGGTAAATCTGGTGGGTTTACTTCAGAAATGCAACTATAGTTTATATAATCAAGCTGCTGTTTATACATGGGAGCATCCTTCAAACACAAGATACATGGTAGATGGTAGGTTCTGTAGAATCCCATTGAAGCTTATCTGTTATCTGCTGTGTATCCTGTACTTTTTCTCCTTTGAATGGCTGCCCCCATGGCTACACAGCAGCATGTTTATATAAACTATAGTAGAGTTTCTGAATCAAACACACCAGCTGTAACAGAGCAGAACAACACTGCATTATATTGCCATTTCTTTAAAACACTTTCATGTTTTGGTGTTACTGTTCCTTTAACATGAAGGAAGCAAATGGTATCTGCTATAGGGTTTCTTAGAATGCAAGCAAGGCTAAAAAGAACAATTAATAAAGCACAGAATGGTAGAATAATACAATTACCCATGAGGTTTTGAAAATGTTTTACAAGATATAATTTTTTTGACTTTTATGAATATGGCAATTTTACTGCCAAATAGCAGATAATAATAGCTAAGATAATAAAGACATCTATAATACAAAGGTTGTTATGTGGCTAACGTCTGATTTGATTTGCAAAAAAAAAAAAAAAAAAAATCAGGCTAACATGTTTTTATACAGATAGAAATGTGTAGGTTAATGTTTTCAGCCGTTATTATGTAGAAAGATCGTTACTGAAATGCTGAGTCCTTATTATAATCACATAATCCATGGCATGACAGTCAGCTCTGTGCAGCTGTCACTACAAATGTATTTCTATAAATACTAATATTTATCAGACTATACCTGTGAAGGACAGACTTCTTTATAAGACTGAATCTAAGCTGGGGTACATTTCTATTTCATAAGCAATGAATGTATTTAACCATTTCGGTGCAAGTGCAAATGTTGTTTTTTTTTCATAGATAGAATGCATCTCATGTGTGCTCTGATTCTGCCATTGTATCCCAGTAATTAGGAGCTTTACCAGTGACTTCCCACAATGCCCCATTTGGATAATGTAGAGTTAAGGGAGGGGGGATACTCAGCTGACCCTTCTTCCAGCTCTGCCATTGGCCAAATCATAAACAAACAAGATCAAACGAAATGATTTAAAAGCTGGGCAGGCCCGTCTGGTTTGCAACAGTTGGTTTTGTTATTCAGAGACCACTGCTCTATTGTACTTAAAAAACGGCTAAAGCCGACTGACACGTGTCTCCATTGTTTTTGGGGGAGGATTAATTGTTTCTATTTCTCTACCCCCACAAGACCTCTTTCCCCCCTTCTTCCCTTTGCAGACCCTTCATTAATCTAGCTGAATGACAGCAGACAAGAGGAGCACAAAAAGAGTGCCATCTGCCACCCGCCTGGTGCCTACTGGTCTGAAATGACGAGTTTGGGGGCTTTTTTGTTTAACAAATGGAAAGGTCGAATAGGGAGTGCTAAGAGTCAAACCCTCTGCGCACACCTCCTGTCACAGGGCAAACTCATTCAGTACAACTTCCAATCCCCAAACCCCTGTGTTAACACTTGTGTAACAGCCTGCTAGTGTCCAGGATCAGACCCATTACCAGCTGGGTCCTCATACTGAAAGAATGAGAATCTCATATGCCCCTATTTAAACCCAATTCCACGCCCTATAGAATCAATCTTTTGTGGTTAAAAAAACAATCTTATTTCTATTTACATAAATAGCTTGTGTTAAAGTGCTAGCTTGTAGAACACTCAACTTATAAACAGGTTCATTCATGTGTGCATACATCTGTACAGCTCCTCTCTTTCTCTGGAACTCGCTAGAGGACTACAGTGTGCCCCCCCCCAGCCTTATATACATCTATATACTCATTTCTATTACTGCATGACAGTGTTTCATAACCTGTTATTAAGGAGCAGATTGATCAAGGGTCGAATTGAAAATTTGAATTCGAAAATTCAGATTTTACATTTTTTATGGTCAATAATGTCAAATGATAAATGTGCCTTTTAATGTGCTTCCTATACCATGATGTGGTATATGAATCATCCATTACAAATACTAAAAGACAACAGGGTTACTTAATAAAAGGCACTAAATTTGCCCAGGAGCAATAACCCATAGCAAACAATCCGCAGGTAGAATTTACCTGTTTGAAAGCAAATATCTTATTAGTTGCTACGGGTTACAGCTCCTGGACAAACTGGGTGCCTTTTATGACATTTGGGGGGTCGTGCTTTATATAAAATACCTACCACCCACATTCACAGCTACACATGTGAAATCATTTAGAAATGTAAATAAGAAAAAGCCCGTCAGGCATGCTCAGTCCAATGATAAAATTATCAGTTTAATAGGGAATTTAAGATTTGCTATTTAAATTCACTTGTTAAGTCTGGGCAAAAACTGGACCTGACGAGGGAAAAAGCTCACTGAGTTAAGCCCCTTGTAATCACGTTGCCCTCTGTAACTTGTGCCTGGTGGGGAGTAAATACAGGAGGTCTGATTAGGGACCATATAGCATACTTATTAGGTCTTATTAGGTTTTATTAGGGACCACCACATACTGTAACACACATTGTGTAGGGGTTTGGGTCAACTTAACTAGTAGCAAGGAGGTCCAGGTGACAGGGTTCATGTGCCTGGTGGGAAACCGATGAATAAATAAGGTAAGAGTCAGCAGCAACTTCTGACCTGTTAGCCAGGGAGGCTGTAATCAGTTGTAGCCTGAGGAACATTAACCACTATAACCCATGGGATAGGGTGGGACAAATTAAAAAAAAATTAAAACCAGTGTCCTTATCTATGATAGGGTAGGTGCCACAAAGAAAGTAAAAATGACCCTGGTCTATGACCCCTCAACCCCCCCAGCCAGTGAAGCAAGAGGTCAGAGGAGGGAACCTGACCCCTCTTAGTACTGATAATGATCCAGATTATAAACAATAACCTTCAAAACAATAAATTTAACTTGTTTACCCCAACCTCGCAATTTGTCTAGCAGCTCTGGTTAGTTATTAGAAAAGGTCAACTGGAACATTAAAAACTTGGCAAATCAGCTGTTGCATATCTAGAAAGCTGAACCAGCTATGAATCGGAAGGAGTATATATATATATATATATATATATATATATATATATATATATATTACATACATCCATATTATTCATAACTTAAATTTGCCTTTAATTGTAGAGGAAAATGTTCTTTTTTCACTAATTGGGAAATATTCACGTTACTGGGCACTTGCGCACCCCCCTGCAGGGATTTCTAGAACTCTAGGACCCCGTCATATGCTACACTGATAAAGCAAGTATAAACAGAACTCATACAGTTTGACAGTTCTATTGTTTTCTCTGTCAGGCCGAATGGAACGAAATTTGTGTATTAATAGGCTGCCACAACTCTGAATCTGAAGGATTGTGAGCTTTATAAGTCAGTTACTCACAAGATTACTGTTACTATTGGGGATGTCTGTATGTTATTCCTTTCAAAACATGGGTGATGTCACAACTGTCACTTCATTTGCTAAATGGCTAGTGGGAGATACAATTCAGCAAACTCCAGATGACTGCAAGATGACCATCTGCCTTATAAATATATAATATTTGAGATATGTTGTAGCTGCACATTATTATGTTACACTCATTATTCTCCAAACCTGTAGTCATTTGAGTGGGTAAATGTATGTATTGGCTGACTGCAACTATTTTGGGGGTTAGTTACAAGCAGAGTTTTGTTATCCACCTAATGCAGATACAAGTTTTATTGTTACCGGAAGCCACCATCTACCTTTAATCACAGGTACACCCACCTGAGACTGATGTCTATATGAAAACAATGTATAGATATTAACTGTTTCATGAATATTTCCTTAGGAAGCTAACCCTATGTGCTCTTCACTATTGTTTTTTAAAGACGAAACCTTCCTGTAGTTCTAAACAGATAAGTTGTTTTATGATAAATCATCATCATTTTCAGCATTTGCTGGGGAAGTTCATCCTACAGTGGCATTCTAAGAAGTCAGGACAGAATCATCTACATAGTACAAGTTAATTTAAGGTAAACTGCCCTTTAAAATAGATGGAAAACAATGCCTTATACTATACTGTCTGTTAAAAAAGGTCTGTTAAAAATTGGTAGCTGATAGGGCATGTTTTGCTGTAAATGGGAGGATCTGGGCATAAGAAATATAATTTGTGTATAAAGAAGGCATACGCACTACTCCGTGCAAATTGAATGTTTCCTACTTTTTAAAGTAAAATCATGTGAAATCTAGAGTTATTGTGTCAAGTGTAATTTTAAGCAGCACGACAATATACATTGGCTAAAGATTATCAACAGTTTTATTTGTAAATATAATTGATATTGAAAGCAGTATATGCGTATAAGTTCTTTTGACTCTTGGAACACTGTATTAGAATTCAGGTCTGTTATTCTGCTGGCTTCTGCTACATTGGTTCAGATAGCTGCTGCTTTCAGTAGCAATTTAAAACTATCGAACACTTATTTTTGTGTACATTAGAAAGTTGCTTAGAATTCAATTTGTTATGCAAAGCAACAGTTTTTGGCAGGAGGACCCCGTTAAAATTGGCATGCAGTAGTTCACCTATACAGCAGGGGGCACTAAAGCTTTTCTCTGCCAAAGCAGCATAAGGAATGAGGTTAATGTGTTTATAAACATTGTACAATCGACATCCAGACATAATAATCTATTTTTTTAACCAGCTTCATAAACAAAACAATGCAGAGTTTCTATAAAAACACAATAAACATAAATATGTACGTAGAGATAGGCTATGAAATACAGACAAAAAAAATTGTTGTATTTTATTATAAAGTAAAATAAAAATCACAGAGTTGCTCACTTTACTTCTCCAAAACAGGCTAAAAAATATTTTTTTATAAACAGAATCCCAGTATAAAATAAATATGTGCATATATCTCAGTACTTAATAAGATTTTGTTTGTAAATCTCTCTGCTAATAAGATAGCCTCAGTATAAGCATTCAGTGTTTTCTTATACTTTTTAGCCTTTTTGCATTGCAACTGTTTTATTAAAGTGGAATCCAACTTATTTATAGGGATTTTTACAATGTATTATTCATTAAAAACACAGCTGTCACATAATGCCAGCTGCAAAGGTATCATTATTATGATCACTAGGGGTGATGGTGTTAACCCACTCTATGGAAAATGCCTCTGAAAAGGGAATCAAGTGTGGAATCATTTAATAGTTAAGTGGTTGTAATCGAGCGCTGAGGGTTTTGAAATTGCCCCATAAAGGGAGCAGATATGCCCCTCCCATTGGCAGGTGTAAGTTGCACTTTATATGTTGCACCCTAAGCAGGTACTAAGTTCATGGCTCAGTCGCACCTTGCACTCTCCAGCTTTCTGCAGCTTCTGTATTGTTAATTATGTGCAAGCTAAGGATCATTCCAGGAGACATCCAGGTGTCACCCAACTCCTGCCTCTTCTGTATGCAGCACTTGCAAATGCAGGCAGTGATGCATAAAAAGTCAGGTGCAATTTTTTCACTCCATCCTAGGAGCACAACAAGTTGCACCACAGGGCACAACAAGCAGTGCAAAATGTAAGAAAAGACAATATAGATATTGGAAAAAATTCCCTGCTGCATGGAAAACCCCCTATTCTGCTATGTCAACGGCTTTGCTGCTGTATATGAACCGCCACAGCATAACAGTCTAAAGAAATCTGGAGAAAAATCTGAATTGTCAGTATAGCTATATATTGCATAAATAAATAAATAAATAAATACTGTAGTGTATACAGTACAACCCCCATTTTACCTTTTTTAGGGGACCAGAAAAAAATGGTGTAAAATCCAGAAAAATGTAAAATCAGGGAAATGTATTATGTATAATATATAGTTGGGACCACTTAAAACCAAGGGATGTAAAATGGGGGATCTACTGTATTTTAAGTGTATGTATGTATGAAAAAAAAATATTTGGTTATGCACAGGTATGCTGTATGTTGGTATGCACTTTATAGGGTGAACACTTTAGAGAAGAGAGAGACCACAAAAATCAAGTGAAAAAGTTTTGCAGTAAAACAGTAAACTTCTCGACAGAAAATACCCTTTGCTATCAAATATTCACCATCAAGTATAGAAGACCCCTCTGACTTCCAGTGCTTAATCCCAAGTACCAAAACAAAAACAACATACCTATATTCTTGGCTCTGTGGATGATGATTCTGCCCTGATGCCCTTATTATCCCAGACATTATAGCAGATATGTCACTGTCTATCATTTCCTTTAGGGAAGAGGAGAATATATGGTATTAGTCAATACTGTGATGCAAAGATTTAGAAGTGAAAGCGTGGGCCCTAATTGGCATTTGCTAGATTTGTCTTAAAGGAAAGTATAATAGACGTTGGTATATAAAGCAGGGGAAAAAAATATGGGATTTTGTGGACTATAAATATCAGTGGCATGGATTAGGGTGAGTCCCTAATATGTAGACTTGAGTATTATATAAACACGATTATAAAATATCACTTAAAGCAAACAGGTTAATATATTGGGGAAGAATTTCAAGTGATTATTAAGGAAACCCCATATCCAATACAAACATATAACGATGATCTGACATAAAAATTGATATTTACGAGGGGGAATATTAAGCGATTCCCAGTAAAGATTCTGTTTGCTAGGAAATGTCACTAATTTGTTTGGATTCACCCCTGTTTTGCCCATAGCAGTAGCATGTGATGAAGCACACAAACAAGCGGGGTTATATAGAATAACAAGTGCGCATATGTATAAGCACATAGGACATAGGGTTGAGTTTCGCAGGAATCTGGTTATGAGCTTTGTGAAAAATAATAAATATATATATTAGCAAGATAATGAGTAAATGCCGTTACCTAAATGTCCCAGGCGTAGGTCTCTGGTTATGGTTAGTGAGCAGGGAAGCTGCAGTGAGTGAGCAGCTCTGTGCTTCCAGGGCACTGTGTTCTCTCCTTTGTAATGGGATTTCTCTCTGTCCCCAAACCGTTTTTAAATTTCCCTCTCAGGAGCTGTCCAGCGCTGCGCATGCGCACACTCTGCCTCGCTGGGTCAGTGGTAGGGCAGGGCTGCTGAGTTGCGAGCTGTTCCCATAAGGGACGAGATGATGTTCCTTCCCTACCCCCAACAGCAGCCCGTCTTTGTGGCCACTCACAATCACTCCTGACAGGCCTCAGTGCCACTCATTGCCATTGGAACAGTTCAACTTTAAGCGGGGGGTTGTGGGGAATAATGACTAACTATCAAATGTCCTACAAAGGACTCGTACTTATGTGTGTATCTGTAGTATATGGGGATTAGTTTGGCTTTTCTTTTGTCTGGCGCTATATTTGGCACGTAGGAGCTAAAATCAGCGTCTAGAGTTAGTGGTCGACAAGTGAGTTCACCGGGACACCTGCAGCATTTCCGGGTGCCCTTCCCTAATGGGGTTAAGTGTCCCGAAATGTCTTCTGTCCTCCGATCTCTTGTTAAAAAGGACAATGCCGCGGAGATGCAATTTCAGCCACTTGTAAACACCCCTGGTAAATGCGGCGGATGGTACTGGCCCCTGGGACGCTGATAGGGCTGCAGTTGTTTGAAAGTTGGTTTCAGACTAGGAGAGGGGTTGAGAGATGGGCAGTGAGTTGCAATGAGGCTCCTGCTACCGTAGTAATCAACGTGCTGCTGCCTTGTGCGAATGGCAAGTTCCGGCGGGCGCAGGCATGGACTGCTCTTGGGCTCCTGTGTGAGACTCCGTTCGTCTGGGGAGACGTGTGTGTGTCCGTGTGCTGCTGCCGCTGCTGCTCTCTCTCTCTGCTTCTCTCACACACACTGGGCACCAGCCGTTGGACAATCATTGAGCCCGCCCGGCTCGCGCTGTCCATGCCCGCCGCTGGGCCCGCGCCTCAGCCCGGGAAAGACAGCTGGGATGGCGGCACGGAAGGGGGGAGAGAAGAGGGAGGGACAGACGGTGCTCACACAGGGACAAGATGAAAGAGGAAAACAAACAAACAAGCCTGTGCCATTGTTTCTCACAGCGAACTCAGTCGCACCAAAAACATCCCTGACACGTAGCGCCCTGAGCTTTTACTTTGTCATTTGCTGTGGGGCAGCCAGTTCTTATGGCTCCGTGTTGCACTGTATTCCTGAGGTGACACAGCACACACATATAAACCACATCATTCTGAAACAAATCAAAGTTAGACTTCTTAAAACACTTGCAAAAACCTAAAACAACTTCTTTATTAAGGGTCAGGACACACAAGCAGATTCGGGGAGATTAGTTGCTCCCAGCGACAAATCTCCTCTTCTTTGGGGCGACAATCTCCCCGAACTGACTTCCCCCTGCCCTGCGCAAAATTAAATGAAAATCGCCTGGGGGAATGCACACGCATCGCTTCATTTTCCGAGGTTTCCTCGTGAGGCAACTTGACGTGAACTGGAGGGCAGAGGAGATTGTCGCCCCCGAAGAAGGGGAGATTTGTCGCTGGGGCGACTAATCTCCCCGAATCTGCTCGTGTGGCCTGACTCTAATTGAACCTGGTCTATAGCTATATAATAGCTGTTAAATACAATCCTCAATTAAAGTATTGTCCTTAGAAACAGAATTGCTTCTGCCAGATAGAAGCTCTTAAATCTGTTTTGATTATTTTCAGTGCTTTTATTTAAACTTATTAGGAGTTGGTACATTTTTGGCGATACCCAAAATTGCTTTAGATGCCGACTCCACAGCTTTGGCAACGTCTCAGAGCTAAAGACACCAATTGCGATGTGGGTCCTTAACCCATTTATTCAGCCATTCACCATATCAACATTTGGGGGAGAGGGTTCTCCACCTCCCTTCATCAGGGATTTGCTATATGATTTCAAGGGTGCATTAATATGCAAGAATTAGGCTCAAACTCCACTTTTCAACATATTGCATTACTTCTACAATACATTTACAGATGTGCACTAATGTGTTTACGAAACTAAAAATGTTGCATTATTTTTATTCTGGAGCACTAAAAAATATTATAAGAAACATTTTTTATTTTGCACAGCCTATCTATTTAGCCATTTTTTATGTTTATACTAAACGATTCCTTGAAGCTCTGTTTATCCTTATAGTGGATTCCACAGCTTTGCTATATACAGGGCCTACTTCTTATAATAAATACTTATATTGTACTAAACACAAGTCCTTTTGGAGGGATGCATTAATCTTAGTACTTTAAAACTAGGACTATGTGAAACAAGAAGAACTTTCTGTCATTAGTAAAAGACACATTATTTGTGTTGTTTTTCTCATTACCTTGGGCTATACTCATGCCCCTCACACTAATGTCCAGACCCCTTTATAGTAGTTTTTGGTTTGTGTTTACCACCTGTTCATTTTTTAGGGGGCTGTCTGGTTTAAAATATCCTGCCCGGTTTTTAAAGTTTAAAATCTAGCCAAGGGATGTGGGTGCAACATCAAAGTCACACCCCAACATCACCAGACACTTCCCCAATGTCACTACGCATGCTATGATGTCACTGCTCCACTCTCTGACATCACAGAACATCCCCTCTGATGTCACCAGTCTGGCCATTTGCTCGATTTTAATACCAAGAGAAACCTTATCAGCTCACACACTTTACAGTTATTTTATTTTATTCAACAAAAATATAACAGATCTAAGAATGGTACCTGGTACTTTTGTATATCTCGATGCAACATAAACTATTGGGTTAAACCACATTATTAACCATTATTTGACAGTATCAATTTGAGTCACAACACTTGTCATCATTGAACTCTAATTTTTGTGCACCTTTAAAGTGGACCTGTCACTTCCACATAAAAAGCTGCATAATGAAAGTCCTTTGTAATTTAAACATGGAACAATAATTATTTTTTGCATTAAAACATTTATCCATGTTATAAAGGTTTTTAAAATCTGAGATGTCAATCAAATATTATCTGCACCACCTCTATGCCTGAGGCATAGAGGTGGGGCCGTCATTTACTTTCACTTTCCATTCAGCAATTCCTTTATATCACTGCTGTCCTCACATTCCCCCTTCCCTCCTTAGGGTCTATAATTGTGTAGTGCACTGCACATGGGCATAAACTAGATTTTGGGGTGATACACGTTTTGTCTTAATAACAGTGTACACAAAATGGCACCTGCCTGCTTGCTATTATTGTATAATTCCATGACTGAAGGAAACAAAATGTAAAAAAATAAATATAGTGTAAGTAAAGTTTATTTTGCGCAACTAACATGATAGAAAAGAATTTGGAATTATTTCGTAGTGTGACATGTCCCCTTTAAAAACAGTTTGTAAGGGATACTAAATCTCTAAAAGGATATCTGGCCCTTAATCTGTATCATAAACAGAGCCTTATCCAGCAGCCCTATACAGATCAAGTTAATTCACAGGAAATGTCCTCTCCTTATCTTCATAATCTTCATCTTGGTGTCCAGACAAGGTGTCAATGCAGAGAGGTGCCTTATAAGCATAGGAGAATGCTGATGGAAACGGGGAAAAAAAGAAAAGTTTGTGTGTGCACTGGCAGATTGTATATTGTGTATTTTGTGTGTGAAATCAATGGAAAAGAAAAGCAAGAGGGCAATGGGTTGTCTTCAGAATGGTTTTTATTAGGGCTGGTGGTCAATGTCCAACCACAAACATCATCACCAAATGTCTGTTGATCTCTGGGGCAATTTAGCCACAAGGGGTACTTGTTTGCACACTTTGCTCAATGTCAACGGAAAGGAGAATTGATCAGAAGTTCATCCCTAGCTTTAAAATCCATGTGTGACACTAAAAAGGTTAAATCATCCTCCTCCCCCATCCTAAACTAGAGGTGGTTGCATTTAAAGAGGCCCTGTGACATCAGCCGTGGATGAATCAGGGGAGATTTTTGGATAAGATCATGGTAATAAAAGTTACATTTTATTTCCTTTCAGTATCCACTGTTAAAGGGGACCTGTCACCCAAAATTATTATGGGTTATTATTATTATTCAAAATACTATTTTATCACATTAGTCAAGCAAAATGAACTTTAATTACACTATATAAATTATTTGAATCTTGTTTCCTCCAGTCTGGGAATTCATAATTATAGCAAGCAGGCAGGGGCCATTTTGTGGACACTGTTATTAAGGCAAGTCTTGCATCATCTCAGAATCTTATTTTTGCACCAGAATGGGGACCTAATGTCCACCCCCATGCCCTGGCTACACAATTAAACAGTGAAAAGAATGGGGGAATATGTGGAGAGCACTAATATCTAGGAAGTGCTGAATGGAAAGTGAAAGCAATTGTCTGCCCTCCTTTATGCCTAGGCATAGAGGAGGGGCAGAGAATATTTGATTGACAGCTGAGATTTTTAAATGAGCTCACAACAGCTATGAAGGCTTTAATAAAAAATAGAAATTGGATTTCATGTTTAATTTGAAAAGGACTTTTATTATACAGGTTTTTGTGCCTGGGTGACACGTCCACTTTAAGAGCTAGTATCATGATTTCTCTGTTATATTAAGCAGGATTCATGTCTTCTGCAATACATATTTGTGTTTACTAGTATCTTATCTATCAGATATGCTTGGGTTTTGTGGTTTTCTAGAGAGGAGGACTTTCTGTAATTGGAATACTGTGCATTGATTAATGTCATTAAAAAACATTTATAAAAAAAAAAGGTTGAGTTGCCATTACCATGGATTTATTCCTACTTACAGATAGAAAGCAAATTAGTCACAAACAAATTACTGCTTATTTGCACGATGGGAAATTGCATTTCCATATTTTATTGTGTAATTGATTTTGTTTACTATAGATGACGGCAAACCGTCATCCTGGCATAGAAAAGTTACGTTTCGAGTGGATTGGGGGCGGGCTAAGGGCTTTTGTTAAAGGAACACTAACTCCAGAAAATCAAAATGTTTTAAAGTAATTAAAATATTATGTACTGTCGCTTTGCACTGATAAGACTAGTGTGTTTGATTCAGAAACTCTACTATAGTTCATATAAACAAGCTGCTGTGTAGCCATGGAGGCAGCCATTCAAGCTGGCAAAGGAGAAAAGGCACAGAATACACAGCAGATAACATAAGCTCTTTGGTATACAATGGGATTCTTCAGAATAGTCTGATATCTACTGTGTATCCAGTGCTTGAATGGCTGCGCCCATGGCTACACTGCAGCTTGTTTATATAAACTATAGTAATGTTTCTGAAGCAAACACACAGCTTTTACCAGTGCAGGGCAACAATACATTATATTGTCATTCTTTTAAAACACTTTCATTTTTTGGTGTTACTGTTCCTTTAAGGGTATTACAAATTTTTAATACCGGCCCTGGCCTTGGCAGGTGTTTTACCGGCTAGGCTTGTAAAATCCTGGCCGGGTGGCAACCCTACCTGCATATAAGGCAGATGCACAGAAATCGGCAAAGATGTTCTGTACTGCTCCTGCGCATGCCAAATGGAGTAGGGAATGCCGGCAAAATCAAAAAAATTATCTTGGTATGGTAGAAGAAAGTACCCCCCCAGCAGGTGTTTTACAAAGAAACAAAAAAAACTTTTTTTTCTTCAAAATTAGAATCATTGGATTAAAGGAACAGTAACACCAAAAAATATAAGCATTTTAAAGTAATTAAAATATCATGTACTATTGACTTGCATTTGTAAAATTGATGTGTTTGCATTAGATATACTACTATAATTTATACAGGCAGCTGTGTAGCCATGGGGGGCAGTCATTCAAACTGAAAAAGGAGAAAGGGCTCATACGCTTTATAATAGACTTGTGATTTTCTTTATGCTACTAACCCCTTCATCCTTGGGAGCTAATTAACCCTCGATATTCGACCATAAGTAAATTTGCCCCATAGTAGTCCATATCTACAGAAGCATACATACAAAAACATACATTTTCCCAGATTCAGTAATCAATAGGGTGTTACATTTTGCAGATAATCCAGCA
The DNA here is from genome assembly GCF_017654675.1 of Xenopus laevis. Lineage (NCBI taxonomy): Eukaryota > Metazoa > Chordata > Amphibia > Anura > Pipidae > Xenopus > Xenopus laevis. The sequence continues at coordinate 158,861,298 of NC_054371.1, forward strand.
AAGGTTATAAACCAAAGGGGAAGTTCAACTATAAATGCTGCTATAGATTATACCTTTATTATATTATTATTATTATTCCATGAATAGCATAAGTCCTGGGTTCAGTGGAGTTTACAGCCTACGGTCTCTTTTTTTTTAAGGTCTCTCTCAGCACATGTATACACTGCTGCCCATTTGAGTTTGTGATGCACAAATAAAATGCCTCTGTAGTACTAAAATCTGTTTTTTAAAAGAGAAAATATTTTTATAGCTTTAAAATCAAGACATCAGGCACGCCTTACTTCCATTTTCCCTGGATTAGGAGCAAAAAGACTTTCTAACATGATATAGTGAATAAAGTACCCCCTCTTGTAAAATATAAGGATATTATAAGTTACCGAGGAGTTTCATGACCATATAAAAACACGAGGCCAAAGGCCGAGTGTTTTTATACAGGTCATGGAACTCCGAGGTAACTTCTAATATCCTCATATTTTACAACTGGGGGTACTTTATTTATTATAATACACAAATTTCAGTGAGTCATGTGACAGAAATGACATCAGAACTCACCGTTTATAACTAATGACATCAGAACTCACCGTTTATAAGGATATAATTTACAGGATATTCATGGCTCTTGTGTATTATATGGTATTATAATGACCACAAAAACATTTGAAAACATTTTGGAATTTTTTTTATTTTATTTCAATTAGAATCTGATCATCTAGATTTGTTCATGTTGCTTGTCTTGATGGCCCTGCTGGATGTCTCCTATTTGCTGCTGATACTAAAAGTCTTCCAAATTGCTCACTGGCTGTTTCTCGGTGTCTTCTAATTCTTTCTTCTCTCGCTCCAAATGAAGAGTAAAAGCTGGTCCCCATCCTCTGTAGGATGTACATTTGCATCCTGTAATAATTTATAAATAAATAATTACATTTCATTTAAACAAAACATATTTTTAAAACTTTTCAATGTCATTTTCATGGAAACTTAAAATAGTTATTAATATGTAAGAAAAGACATATCCTCATATGAGACCATTTTTTAAAAACCTTTTAAATGATGTTAGTAATCACAGGTCCTACACAGGCCATTGTACATTCTACTCAAATACTCTGAACTGAAGCCACATGCACCCATTACTGCATCACTACTTACACACAAATCATAAGAAGCCAATTTGAGCAACTAGAATTAATTTAAAGCACTATGTCACTACTTAATTTGTCAGGAGAATGTCAGGATAAGGGTCTAACTGAGGGCTAGCTGAGCAAGTATCAGGAGTTGGCCTGTGTAGAAGGTCCGCACTCTCAGGGCTTAATAAAAATCATAATATTTATTATAAATGACTAACGTTTCAGCTAGGTCCCTAGCCTTTCTCAAAGTAACAAACTGAACATTAAACCACCTTAAATATATACTGTGGCGGGAACAAACAGCTGATAAAAGTCACATGATCAGTAATTCAAATACTATTAGTACATTCACTTTAAATACATAAATTATCTAAAATCTACATATAAACCAAAACTAGACAATATATATATCCCCTGTCCCTTTTATGAAAATCCACTGAACTGTAGCTAGTGATGATGATTAATAAATATCTTTCAGATAATATGTCTAAAAACAACTATAAGAAAAATAAATACAACTTATTTGTGAAAAATCATTATTACCCACACAATACACGTTAATATATTTTTATGTTACCAGTTATTCCGCTTTAATTAAAGGGATTTTGTCATGCTTTTTATGGTATAGGTATGGGATCCATTATCCAGAAACCTGCTATCCAGAAAGCTCAGAATTATGGAAAGGCCGTCTCCCATAGACTCTATTTGATCCTAATAATTCAGATTTTAGAAAATGATTTCTTTTTTTTCCGTCATAATAAAACAATACCTTGTACTTGATCCAAGCTAAGATATAATTAATCCTTATTGGATGCAAAACCAGCCTGCTAGGTTTATTTAATGTTTACATGATTTTCTAGTAGACTTAAGGTATGAAATTACAGAAAGATCCATTATCCCGAAAACCCCAGGTCCCGAGCATTTTGGATAACAGGTCCCATACCTGTATAGTTTTGATTACTCAATTACATTGTGTACATTGCAAGTAATTCATTCTACCATTTAAAATTGTATTCTTGAACCAATAAATGTATTTATTTTAGTTGTAATATTGGTGTGTAGGCAGCTATCTCAGGTCATTGTGCCTGGTCATGTGCTTTCAGAAACTACTTTTAGATAGATGGTAGCATGGGAGCATTAGCAATGCAGATGTTAAGATGGCCACAGACGCAAAGGTCCGATCATACGAATCAATGTACGATCGGAATTTCCCACCTCCCGACCTGCCACTAACCATTCAGATCAAAGTCTTACCATTCCGACCAAATAAAGTTGTAAAGAACAGATCAGCCAATGTTCTGCCCCTGACAGCAATCGTACGATAGACAAAGCTAGTGACAGTCTCCCACTGAAAATCGTACGATCGGCAACACACAAAGATATTATCGGCAGCCGACTGAGATTTTCTAACCTGTTTGATCGACCAAATGACCGATCTTCGCCGGACGAAAATTGTTGGGACTCTCCACACACGGTCCGAAAATCGTACAAATCCTCGATTCGTACGATGAGATCTTTGCCTCTATGGCCAGCTTTAGGGAGCAGTTATCTCATTACCACCCTATTGTTCTGCTGAAGGGCTGCTAGCAGGAGGAATGGAAGGGGGTGATATCACTCCAGCTTGCATTGCAGCAGTAAAGAGTTACTGAAGTCTATCAGAGCACAAGTTACATGACTGGGGGCACATTTGGGAACTGACAACATGGCTAGCCCACGTCAGATTTCAAAATTATATATTAAAAAAATCTGTTGCTCTTTTGAAAAACAAATTTGAAAGCAGCATTCTACTGGAGGAGTGCTATTAACTGACACATTTTGTGAAAAATTTTTTTCCCATGACAGAGAATAACTTTAAAGTGGTCTGACAACCAAAGAGCATAACTAATTTAGTAGGAGAATAAGTGGGCTTATTCAATTATTGAATTGGTTCTATTAAAAAGGAAGCCTTCATTATCTGGCTCCTCCTTGGAGAAAAAGAGGTACAGTAGTTCAAAATCTCCCTCCCTGTTTCCACCAACCTAGTTACCCGATTTAAGTCCCATGAGTACCATGAACTCCTGCTGTATTTTCTTCCAATATATTTACAAATAATTTGAGATTTGTTTTACTTTTTATTTTTTTTGGCCTGATTGATGCTTTCCATTCTTTTTTGTCCTCCTAATATTTTTTTTTAAAAAAAGTTTTGTCCCAGATAACTTGAATGCAAGATTTCTTCTCATAGCTCACCTTTGCAATGTACTTTTTGTATCTAAGGGCAATATACAGAAACATATATTTGTTCTGGAGCATTTTAAGCCATTCCATTTACCTTCTGAGCTTAACCCTGTAAATACAGACTGAATGGTAATTTACGGTTAATACAACTGACAGAAGGGTCCTTTAATTACAGTTTCAGTGAAAAAAAGCAATCAATTAATCAGCAAATGTAGACAATAGGGTAAGCAAACATTAGGCTATTAGGGATAGAAGAAGGTACATTACATTGCCACATAATTTAGTAATCCTATGCATATTGGGTATAAAACCCTTCAGAAGAGTCATAGCATTCGTGACCCCATATACCTACGGTTTACATTTATACTTTAAGACATATTGAACATGAGGTGATGTAATGAAAACTTTGAGGTGGATTACAGAAATTTTATTAAAACATCAGCTAATTTAATTCCAAAGACATACTTGCCCATTTTAAATTTGTCAGAATGTGTACTTGCCGAAAGATATATGGCTTTTGGGATCAACTTACTTTTAGGGTCTCTTATAATACATTTTTTTTAGTAGCCATGTCAACCATAAAAAATGTTTTGCTCCATTTTCATCCGAGATGTCATGCCTTACATCTGGAAGTCTTATGCTTATATGGCATCAAACTGTGCATAAGACATCTGTCAATCATTTTTATAATGCTTTATCTTTTTTGTTTTACCTTAGGTCATATGAGTAATAAGGTGCTTTAGTGCACAATTTCTTAGACATGTCATAAGAAATGCAATCTTTAGCTTTGATTTGTAGTTTGGATTCAAACATAATAATATTAACTTACTCTTATTATTTTCTGTTTAGAAGACCCTTTTATGATATTTTACATTAGATGCTGTAAAATGCAAGCTTTGAAGAATTTTTCAGAAATATTATAAAACCACAATTTTATTTTCAGCTCACTACATGCTAAATATTTGAAAAAATAGTTGAAATTTCACTTCACTGTAATTTCTCTTTCCTTTTCAGTCCAATTGTCAGCACACAATGGGATTTTAGGAACAATAAAGTTTAGCACATATAAGGACCCCCTCCCTCCAACCCTCATGTTCTTTCCAAGCAATAATACATCAAAACTGAATGCATAGTAATTTAATAGGGAGGGTAGATTTTATTTGTGCTGACAATTGGACTGAAAAGGGAAAGAGAGATTACCGTAAGTGAAATTTCAACGTTCCTTAGCGTCCAATTGCAGCACACAAATGGGATATAGCAAGAAAGGGTGGGAATTCAGGAACTCTTCGTCACTGACTGTAGAATGGTTCTTCCAAAAGCTGCCTCCTGGGAAGCCTGTATGTCTAGTCTATAGTGCTTGGAGAAAATGTGAAGATTCGACCATGAAGCCGCTCTGCATATTTGATCCATCGGAACTAGATATTTTTCTGCCCAAGATGTAGCTGTAGCTCTAGTTGAATGTGCTTTGACAAATATTGAAGGAGAACGATTATCTACGATATAGCATGTCTGAATAGTATCTTTTATCCATCTAGCCAGAGATAATTTCGAAGCTGCCTTCCCTTTGTTTTTTCCAAAAAAAGAAATTAACAAGTTTTCAGATACTCTAAAATCTTGTGTTCTTTTGATATATTCTTTGAGAATCCTTCCCACATCGAGGGAATGTAACCAAACTTCTTCCGCAGTATTTGGTTCTGGTAGAAAAGTAGGAAGGCAAATCTTAAGTGGGGAGTTGTTCTTAGTAACACATAATCCTGAAAAAATCTGATGTAAGGATCCTTAATCGACAAAGCTTGTAGCTAACCGACCCTTTTAGCTGATGTTAACGCCGTGAGGAATAATGCCTTAAAGGATAAGTATTTTATGTCTGACTTATCCAAAGGTTCAAAGGGAATTTCACACAATCTTTCTAAGACCACGTTTAAGTCCCACTGAGGTATGGGTTGTATTACTGTCGGTCTGAGCTTTACTGCAGCTTTAATAAATCTTCTAATGAGAGGATTCTCAGAAAGTCTAATTCCCAAAAATGCAGATAACGCTGATACTTGAAACTTTGGGGTATTAGGCTTAAGATTCTTCTCAAGACCCTTTTGTAGAAATTTTAAAATTTGGTTAGTATTCGTATTGGCCCAACGAATTTCTTGAGAAACACACCACTTCTTATAAGCTTTAACAATTCTGGCATAAACTTTAGATGTTGGTGGCTTTCTTCACTGAAGTAGTGTATTTACCACATCTTCTGATAGACCCAATTTTTTTAATAGGGGCCTATCAACTTCCAAGCTGTCAGCATCCACCGTTGTAGGTCCAAAAGAAGCTGATGGCCCTGCCTCAGCAGATCTCTTGTTAATGGGAGAATCCAGTATTCCCCTTGACACATCTCCATCAGGCCCGAGAACCAGCTCCTTTTCGGCCAAAATGGTATTATAGCTATCACTGAAGACTGCTCCCATCTGATTTCCTCAGAACTCTGCCGATTAGGTGAATTGGAGGGAAAATATATGCCAGTCTGAACTTCCATTCTATGGAAAATGCATCCAGAACCCAAGGGTTGTCCTCCCTGTATAGGGAGCAAAACCTGGTGGTCTTTGCATTGTGGCGTGTTGCCATCAAGTCTACCACTGGCATCCCCCACCTGCGTATGATCTTCTGAAAAAATTCTTGGACCGATGACCACTCTCCTGGGCAAACTTTCCCCCTGCTCAGCCTGTCTGCCAAACAATTGTCCTTTCCCCCCCTTATGTGAATTGCCTTGAGATCCTGTAGATTTTCCTCTGCCAATCTGAGGATCTTTAGGGACTCTGTTAGGAGAATTCTGGACCTTGTACCTCCCTGTTTGTTCAGGTAAGTCACTACTGAGGTATTGTCTGACTGAATCTTGATTGCACACCCCTTGATCCTTGGCTGGAACGCTTTCAAGGTTAGGAATACTGCCCTTAGCTCTCTGAAGTTTAAAGAGAGAGACTTCTCCACATGATCCCAGGTCCCCTGGACTATGAGGGGCCCCAAATGAGCACCCCAACCAAATTTGGAGGCATCTTTTATGACAAGGAACCAACTTTGTTCTCTTATCGATCTCCCTTGTTTCAGCCTGTCCCTCTGGAGCCACCAATCCATTGCTTCCAGTACTAGTACCAGGATGAATATCACTGAATCCAGGGTAGATAAATTCTGATCCCATCTGGATAGTTTCTTGGTTTCAAGATACCTCATGTGAAGGCGTGCCCAAGGGACTGCTTCTATGGATGACATCATCAAACCCAATACTTTCATCATCTGACGAAGAGACACTGGAGCGTGTGACAGTAATTTTGAGATCTGAACTTGAAGAGCCATCGTCCTCTGTTCTGTTATCAATCAGAGGGCCTCTAGAACTTTGAGTGTCCTTTGAAGATGTTTTGATAGTAAAGAAGCCATCCTAGCCAGTCGTCCAAATAAGGAACAATATGGATCCCTTCTTCCCAGAGACCGGCTACTACGGCTACCACCACTTTCGTGAAGACACAGGGGGCTGAAGTAATTCCAAATGGAAGAGCCCGAAACTGAAAATGTCGAAGCTGATTGTCGACAAACATTGCCACTCTTAGATATTTTCTGTGTTTTGTAAATATCGCCAGGTGTAGATATGCATCTCTTAAGTCTAGAGTAGCCAACAAAATCTCCCTCTTCTAGAATCTGTATCACTGATTTTATGGATTCCATTCAAAAGTGCTTCCTCCTTATGAATCTGTTTAACCTTCTTAGGTCGATAATCATCCAAGACGTTCCATTTGGCTTTGGAACCAAAAAAATTCTGAAATATGTTCCCAAACCTTTTTCTAATTGGGGTACTTCTTCGAGCGCCCTCATCTGTAAAAACTTAAGCATGGACTCCTCTAGTGCTTGCTGTTTTTGAGGTGAAAAATCTGTTTGGATAATGACAGATTCTTGAGGTGGTTGAAACTCTATTCTGTAACCTTCTTTTATTAGATGCAGAACCCATGTATTGGTGATAAATGATTTCCATTGGGGATAGAAAAAAGTTAGTCTGTCTCCCACCTCCAAACTTCTGGCGTTCTTCCTCTTGTAGCTCTGGCCATTCCTTGTCCTCTGAAAGATTGAGATCTATCTTTCTCTTTTTCCCTCTCTGGATACCTGGACTGGCGAGTTCTGGGTGGAGATCTTCTTTGTTTACAGTTTTTCCATCAGTGTATCTAGATTAGATACGAACAAATGTCCAGGTTCGAAATCCATATTACATAGATTTATCTTAGATGTAGAATCCACTCTCCACAGTTTGAGCCATATGGCCCGTCTAGCTTCAGTAGATGAATCGCATAGGAATTCTGATGCAGCTTTAATCATCTTTATATATTTTATATCTTTTATCAGGTTCTCTCTAGGAGTTTTACTTAGTACATCCTCTTCCAACTGGACCACCCAGTTCCCGAGGGCCCTGGAAACCTCTGATGCAGCAATAAGTGGCTTGCATTGATTAGACGATGTGGAATAAATGCGTCTGAGCGAACATTCCACCTTGAGGTCCATGACATCTTTAAGACCTGAACCATCCTCCACAGGAATAGTGGTCCTCTTAGATAGGCGACCAACCGCGACATCTACTTTTGGAGATGATTCCCAAACTTTAGCTTCTTTACTAATTGGAAAAAGTGTTTTAAATGTCTTATTAATTACAGGAGCTTTATCCGGGTTTTTTCACTCAAATTCTATGAGATCTTAAATTACTGGGTGCACTGGAAAAACTTTCTGTTTCTTTTGAGTCCAACCTCTTTCTGCTTCTGCAGTCAAATCTTTTCCCTCCTGATCTTCAATAGCCACTCTAACAGCTTTAATCAATTTTGAAACTGATTCCGCTTGGAACCTTGCCATCTCTGTTTCTTCTCCCTCGGAAGACGAAAATATCTCGTCAAAAACTGTAAACTCTGCCTCTTCCAGGGATTCCCTTTCCACCTCTCCTGAATCTCTATGTATGATTGATTGTTTTATCTCTGCAAAAGATTGCTGAAGATGATCTTTAAGCCAGGATAGAGAACTTTCAGCTTGTTGTGGTACACTTTGGGCTTTTGCTAAGCAATCTTCACAGCGCCCTCTTTCATAATTATCAGGTATGGGTACTTCACATTCCCAGCAAATCAAATGTCTGTTCTTGGATTTTCTCTTCCCAGAGGGAGTTTCCTGACTAGACATCTGTAACACACGGAGAAAACAATCCTTAAGTTCCAATATATATAAGAGAGAGAGAGGCATAATGGACCTGAAAATACCTTCAGGCTTTCCCCAGCACCCAGCAGCCTTAGAACCTGGCTACCTCCTCAGTGACAGGAAAACAGGCAATCTAGGCTGTACAAGCACTATTTTTTAAAAGTTCACGCTAACCAGAGCGCAATGACGTCATTTTAGGGTGCCTCCTGCCGAGCGTGATGCATTGCGTCCCACGAGCTGATGTACCTAATTCGGCTGGAACGTGGAAGTGCCGGATAATCCAGTAAAAAGTGTGTCTCACTGCTCACAGGGTTTATCGCCATTGCGAATAGTTTCCACCCCGCAAGGACCACCAAACTCACTGGCTCCCTGCATGTCCACAGCTCTCTTGGAGCTGAAATCCGAAGAAAAAAGATCCGCTCTGCTCCTACCATCCTACCAAAGGTAGGACAGAAAAAAACATGAGGGTTGGCTCCCCCCGGTCCTTATATGTGCTATACTTTATTGTTCTTACTGTCCTATCAATAGGGAATGGGACTAAAATATGGTTTTCTAGGGTCAACTTACTCTTAGGGGCTCTTACAAGGCAGGCATACAGTGTGTTTGTTTTACACAGACTCAAAAACAACCTTCTGTTGTGCTTACAGCTCGTAGTCTTTAATTCAAATAATATTTAAAAATAGTTTATGAAATAATCTAATTAAAATAAAGTTTAAATAGTGCTTACATCTACTAAGATTCTATAATGATTAATATATATAAATACAAATTCACCTTCATGTGCAGCTGAGAGAAGGAAATGGAATTATAAATAGAAAGGTACTGTACTAATGGTACGAGCAAGAGGAAGAAGACAGGTACCATAGTGCTGTGGCATCAGATAATAACTAATTTAAAAGAACACAAACCCAAGGAAACAAAGATTGTAATATGCCCTAGTACTTAATTTCTTGGGGACTAACAGACCGCAGTACTATCCATTAACATTGGCATTAATACCCAAGGTATTCTCAAGCATCCATAAAGTAAATTAAAAAGAGCTTTAAAATCAGAGCTGTCAACTTCATAACCAGCAGAATTGGGGAACTTGTGGAGCGTGCCAGCACGTGGCAGAAACTTTTTGGGTGTGTGACTTAGTAGGAAGTGATGTCACACACATGCACAGAACCTCTCCTGAAGCCACAGAACCTGCTCCTCTGACGTCACTGAAGTAGTCAGATTTTTCCCTGCAATTGTGCAAAATCACCAGGAATCATCAGAAATCGGGCAAATGTGGTAAAGTGAAGGGAGACAGTGGGACACAACGTAAAATCTGGTAACTCCCGATAAAATAGGGGGAGTTGACAGCTCTATAAAATGTTCAATTAATTAATTTAAGGTGCATGTTGCATTAGTCATGTGCAGGCACCTGCCCATATACACGATCTGAGAGAAGCGTGAGGGGTCACTCAGATATGAAGGTATTTCAGAAGTCATGTTGTAAGAAATGCCTGTTACTAATAAGCCATTCCTTTTGATTGCTGATATTGCTATTACTTAATAGGGCATATTTATACATACTGAATGCATATATATACATTTTTTTACCTGATGCTTTCCTAATTACATTCTGTGTATGTACTACGCGGATTAATTAAATAAAAGTGATAATATTATTTCCAGTACTTAACGGTGTGTCACTTTTATGTATTCCCAATGGGGATTATGTTGTCCTAATTTGGATATTATGTGGATGGGGGTTAAAGAGCTGTGAAACATTACCCTTAGATACTCTCATACAAGTGAATGAACTGTCAGACATTATGTTTTGTTCGTTGATGTTTTTGCTCTGTCGTCTGCTTTGTTATTCCCCCTTTCTGTCTCAGCCATTCTTGACTTCTCATGGTGTTCATTCAGTTCTTAACCAGATTACCACCTATTTAGACCAGCATTTGCTACTTTTGTATAATAAGCTGCAGCATAGGGTGTCCCAATACTATATTAGTAGGCTGTTTTAGCCTATGGGGGACCTCCTACAACCTGTATGGAGGCAATTGGGGGGGTTTGGGAGATCGAAGGTCGAAGTTATAAAAACTTTGAATTGAAGTACGATTGAAGTACGATCGCGCGATTCGAAGTACGATCGTATAATTCAAAGTAGGCTGAATTCGGCCCACTTCGACCCCAAAAAAATTTCGACCTCCATTCGATTGGTCTTTTTGAATTTGAAGTTTTTTTAACTTCGACCTTCGACCTTTGATAAATATGCCAAATAATGTCAAATGCTTCCATTCTCCCATGAAACAAACCTATATATTCTTGCACATAGTTCCTTCCCCCATTTGTCTTAGTCTTCACCCCGCAACAAGGAATAGTTATAGGAAATAAATAAAATGCTTATAATATACAGTATCATTCTAAATTTCAGTCATCTGATCTTTTGCTTTGTACCTATAATAAATATTTTTTCTAAAAAAAAATTTTGAACTAAAGGAGAAATCATACAATTTCTATTATCTTAAAACCTGCCGCCATCCAAACAGACTGGAACTATAAAGCATGACGTTCTTTCTGTGTCAGTGCTAGCAGAACATGCCACAATCTCATGGTTTTATTCCCAGAAAGTATGAGTGGGATGAACTGCATTATTTAAACCTACTGTCTGCCCAGGCACTACGACTGCTTTGCTTGGTTTTTTCCGTTACATCCTTTTTAACCATTGGACTGTGCCTATTGTGAAACTAACCTGGACCATCTGTACTCTCCCATGGGGGTGCCTTTATATCACAGCCCCTTATCCCTAGAGACCTATCTGTAATTTCACACTAACTGGCTTTTAAGTACAATGTGTTACATAGAAACAGTACAATACAGCATCGGTTACACACAGCATGTGGGGTTAACCCCCTTTAAACTACACTGTTAGATGAAAATTAAGGTGATTGACTTTGGAAATAATCCACTGACTTCTCGCTTGGCTGCATTTTTTGTCGTAGCCAGGTCAGGTGATAGACATTGGCACATTACGGTATTTAGATCATTAGGTAATATTACCTTAGAAAAATTAATATAATGTAATTTTGCGCACTTAGCAATTAGGCTAAAATAATTTAATTTGCAGTCATATTTGCATTTGCTTCAAAATTAATTTCTAAACTTTTGCTTTGGGGTCATGTATTTAAGGGCAATATAATGCCTTTCTATCCTTCAATAACAAGCACTGCTATTGAGGAACAATGGAATCCTATAAAACAAGCAGGGTCTTATTGTGACAGGAAGAATTAAATGGAGGTCACGTGATGATTTCCCAACCAAACAGAAAGGCCTAGGAACACAGTGGCAAGATGGGGGAATTTAGGGCAAATGTTCTTTTTTAGTAGGAATCTCACTAACTCCGATAAAAAACAGTTCTATAATCCTTTATTGAATAGTGACTAGTGATGGGCGAATACATTTGCCAGGCGTGACTTTGCAGCAGATTTCCACGTTTCGCTGCCCGCGAAATAAATTTGCAAAACTGCGGCAAAAATTCACCAGCGAAAAATTTGGCGCGTCAAAAAAAAATTTGCCATGCGTCAGAATAGCTGTGCGCATAAAAATTGTTGCACGTTCCAAATTATTCGGATGCCCATTGACTTTAATGCATTTGGACAAAATAGGCGCACGTATACAAAATTGTTGCGGGCGTCGAAATTGGCGCGCGTTAAAATAACTTTGACGCCCACTGACTCCATCACTAAAAGGGATTTGACTTTTCAAGAGATTTTGAATTTCCTGGATTTTAACAGCATAAATTTCTGATAATTCCTACCTGGTATTTAACTTTCATCCGTCAGGAAGAAATGACATAATGACTATCTCGCTATCCGCAAGTTTCTTCTGATCCTATTTTACAGCTTTTAGCTGTCTCATTTCATCACACGTTACACACCAAATACACCTATTCACCTGAAGAAAATATTTTGCCAACACTGGGCAGATGGAAAATACATTTTATTAAACTAAAAAAAGAGTAAAGATCAATGGAATAAAATAAATAGAGATGTCGCGAACTGTTCGCCGGCGAACTTGTTCGCGCGAACATCGGGTGTTCGCGCTCGCCGGAAGTTCGCGAACGTCGCGCGACGTTCGCCATTTTGGGTTCGCCATTGTTGGCGCTTTTTTTTGCCCTCTCACCCCAGACCAGCAGGTACATGGCAGCCAATCAGGAAGCTCTCCCCTGGACCACTCCCCTTCCCTATAAAAACCGAAGCCCTGCAGCGTTTTTTCACTCTGCCTGTGTGTGCTGAAGAGATAGTGTAGGGAGAGAGCTGCTGCCTGTTAGTGATTTCAGGGACAGTTGAAAGTTTGCTGGCTAGTAATCGTTTTGATACTGCTCTGTTATTGGAGGGACAGAAGTCTGCAGGGGTTTGAGGGACATTTAAGCTTAGGTAGCTTTGCTGGCTAGTAATCTACCTTCTACTGCAGTGCTCTGTATGTAGCTGCAGTGGGCAGCTGTCCTGCTTCTGATCTCATCTGCTGACTGCTGCAATAACAGTAGTCCTTGTAAGGACTGCTTTTATTTATTTTTTTGTTGTTTTACTACTACTACTACTACTACTACTATAAGAGCCCAGTGCTATTAGTCTAGCAGTGTTGGGGAGTGGGACTGGTGTGCTAATCTGCTGCTCCTAGTAGTTCAGCAGCACCAACTTTAATTTTTTTTTTTAATATTCATTTTTTTTTTATTTTACTTTTTTTTATTTTACTACCGCTGTAGTAGTGTATAAGTTGACCTTTTAGGCATTATTTGCCCTGTAGGCATTATTTGCACACTGTTTTCTTCAACCCGCCATCGAGCTGTGTGACCTTGTTCACATTCTGTCTAAATATCCATAATATTACCGTCTCCAGAAAAAACACCGGAGTCACTTTTTTCAAGCAGCCATAATATATTTTACGTAATCCGTATCCACCGCTGTAGTAGTGTATACGTTGGCCTTGTAGGCATTATTTGCACACTGTTTTCTTCAACCCGCCATCGAGCTGTGTGACCTTGTTCCCATTCTGTCTAAATATCCATAATATTACCGTCTCCAGAAAAAACACCGGAGTCACTTTTTTCAAGCAGCATTCATATATTTTACGTAATCCGTATCCACCGCTGTAGTAGTGTATACGTTGGCCTTGTAGGCATTATTTGCACACTGTTTTCTTCAACCCGCCATCGAGCTGTGTGACCTTGTTCCCATTCTGTCTAAATATCCATAATATTACCGTCTCCAGAAAAAACACCGGAGTCACTTTTTTCAAGCAGCATTCATATATTTTACGTAATCCGTATCCACCGCTGTAGTAGTGTATACGTTGGCCTTGTAGGCATTATTTGCACACTGTTTTCTTCAACCCGCCATCGAGCTGTGTGACCTTGTTCCCATTCTGTCTAAATATCCATAATATTACCGTCTCCAGAAAAAACACCGGAGTCACTTTTTTCAAGCAGCATTCATATATTTTACGTAATCCGTATCCACCGCTGTAGTAGTGTATACGTTGGCCTTGTAGGCATTATTTGCACAGTGTTTTCTTCAACCCGCCATCGAGCTGTGTGAGCTTGTTCACATTTTGTCTAAATATTGATAATATTATCGTCTCTAGAAAAACCACTTGAGTTACTTTTTTTCAAGCAGCATTCATATATTTTACGTAATCCGTATCCACCGCTGTAGTAGTGTATACGTTGACTTTGTAGGCATTATTTGCACAGTGTTTTCTTCAACCCGCCATCTAGCTGTGTGTATTATCGTTTCCAGAAAAACCAACTGAGTTTTTGTTGTTGTTGTTGTTTTTTTAAAAATAATGCCAGGCAAAGGCAGGCCGCCACGCAGAGGCCGGGCTAGGGGCCGTGCTGCTATGCAATCCTGTGGCCCTAGCAAATTGCCCAGTTTTAAAAAGCCAATGACCCTGAACTCCCAAAATGCTGAAGAGGTAGTTGACTGGCTTACACAGCACACCCCATCCTCTACCGTTTCTAACTTTACCACAACATCCTCCTCATCCTCCACTGCTATGGCCACCCCACGTAACACTTCCTCCACCACCGGTGCCCCTTCTTCACTGGGGTCAGAGGAGTTATTTTCCAATGAGTTTCTTGAACTGAGTAATGCGCAACCATTATTGCCAGAAGAAGATGAAGGAGATGAGGACCTTACACCAGATTTAATTCTGGCAGAGAACACGATAGAGATGGACATAATGAGTGATGAGGAGGAGGTCCCCGCTGCTGCTTCCTTCTGTGATGTGTCAGAAGAAATTGATGCATCTGAGGAGAATGATGATGAGGAGATTGATGTTTTGTGGGTGCCTAGTAGAAGAGAGCAAGAGGAGGGTAGTTCAGATGGAGAGACGGAGAGTCAGAGAGGCAGTAGGAGAATAAGACTTAGAAGAAGCAGGGAGGACAGCCCGCAGGGATCAGCAGGGCAACAACATGTATCGGCACCTGTGTTCAGCCGGCCAACGCACCCGCCATTGCCGCCAATACCGCCAACTCCGCCAACTTCTACTGTTACCGCCAGATCGCACACTTCCAAAAAGTCAGCAGTGTGGGATTTTTTTAATGTGTGTGCCTCTGACAAAAGCATTGTAATTTGCAATGAGTGCAGTCAGAAACTGAGCCTTGGTAAGCCCAACAGCCACATAGGTACAACTTCTATGCGAAGGCACATGAGCGGCAAGCACAAAGCACTTTGGGAGCAACACCTCAAAGGCAACAGGCAAACTAAAAGCCACACTCCTTCTGGTCCAGCATCTTACTGCTCTACCTCTGCTCTCCTTGACCCGTCTGAACCACCCTCCACTCCGCCTTCCACCTTGACCACCTGTTCCCATTCCCAGTCATCTGCCACCAGCCAAGTTTCTGTGAAGGCCATGTTTGAGCGTAAGAAGCCAATGTCTGACTGTCACCCCCTTGCCCGGCGTCTGACAGCTGGCTTGTCTGCACTCTTAGCCCGCCAGCTTTTACCATACCAGCTGGTGGACTCTGAGGCCTTCCGCAAATTTGTAGCAATTGGGACACCGCAGTGGAAGGTACCCAGCCGCAATTTTTTTTCTAAAAAGGGAATACCACACCTGTACCAACATGTGCAGAGCCAAGTTACCGCATCTCTGTCACTTAGTGTTGGGCCAAAGGTCCATATGACTACTGACGCATGGTCCTCCAAGCATGGTCAGGGCAGGTATGTCACCTACACTGCCCACTGGGTGAACTTGGTAATGGCTGGGAAGCAGGGAATGGGTAGCTCAACAACAACAGTGGAGTTGGTGTCACCGCCACGGATTGCACGCGGTTCTGCCACCACCTCTACTCCTCCATCGCTCTCTACCTCGTCTTCTTCTTCTTCTTACTCTGCTGCTGGGTCCTCCTTCTCCTCCTCCACACCTGTGCACCCCCAGCTCCCCCTAGGCTATTCGACGTGCCAGGTACGCCGTTGTCACGCTGTCTTGGGGATGACGTGCCTGGAAAGCAAAAACCATACCGGATCTGTACTCCTGTCATCTCTGCAGTCACAGGCCGATCGGTGGCTGACCCCACACCAACTGCAGATCGGAAAAGTGGTGTGTGACAATGGAAGCAATCTGTTGGCAGCGTTGAGACTAGGCAATTTAACACATGTGCCCTGCATGGCACATGTGTTAAATTTAATAGTCCAACGTTTTGTCTCCAAGTACCCAGGATTCCAGGACGTTCTCACCCAGTCCAGAAAGGTGTCGGCCCATTTCAGACGTTCCTACACAGCCATGGCACGCCTTGCTGACATTCAGCAGCGCTACAACATGCCAGTCAGGCGTTTGATTTCTGACAGCCAGACTCGCTGGAATTCAACGCTCCTTATGTTGGAACGTCTGCTGCAACAACAAAGGGCCGTCAACGAGTACCTTTTTGAACTGGGTGGTAGGACTGGATCTGCACAGCTGGGGATTTTTTTCCCCCGTTACTGGGTGCTTATGCGCGATGCCTGCAGGCTCATGCGACCTTTTGAAGAGGTGACAAATATGGTCAGTCGCACCGAAGGCACCATCAGCGACCTAATACCCTTCGCTTTCTTCCTGGAGCGTGCCGTGCGACGAGTGACAGATGAGGCTGTAGACCAGCGTGACGAGGAGCTGGAAGCGCACGATTTCTGGTCGGAATCACCAGAACGAACCCAGGCACCTGCTGCAACGCAGGGAGAGGTGCCAGAAGTGGAGTCAGAGGAGGAAGGTGGCTTTGTGGAGGAGGAGGAGGAGGACCAACAGGAGCAGGCTTCCCAGGGGGCTAGTGGTGACCTTTTGGGGACCCCTGGTCTTGTACGTGGCTGGGGGGAGGAGACCGTGGATGATGCAGTCCTTGATAATGAGGAAGCGGAGATGGATAGCTCTGCATCCAACCTTGTGAGAATGGGGTCTTTCATGCTGTCATGCCTGTTGAAGGACCCCCGTATCAAGAGGCTTAAGGAGAAGGACCTGTACTGGGTCGCAACGCTACTAGACCCTCGGTACAAGCATAAAGTGTCAGAAATGTTACCAACATACCACAAGTCCGAAAAGATGCGGCATTTACAAACCAGCCTGCAAAACATGTTGTACAATGCTTTTAAGGGTGATGTCACTTCAGGAACTCATCAACATTCCAGGGGCAGAGGTGCCAGTAATCCTGCCACGAGCACACCTGCAAGGACAAAGCCCTTTGGCCAGTCTGTAACGTCAGACATGCAAATGTTTTTCTGTCCAAGGCAGCGCCACAACCCTTCTGGATCCACCCTCAAAGAACGCCTCGACCGGCAGGTAGCGGACTACCTGGCATTAACTGCAGATATCGACACTCTGAGGAGCGATGAACCCCTGGACTACTGGGTGCGCAGGCTTGATCTGTGGCCAGAGCTGTCACAATTTGCCATGAACCTCTTGTCTTGCCCAGCCTCAAGTGTGCTCTCAGAAAGGACCTTCAGTGCAGCAGGAGGGATTGTAACTGAGAAGAGAACTCGCCTAGGTCACAAAAGTGTCGATTACCTGACCTTTATTAAAATGAATGAGGGGTGGATCTCGGAGGGTTACTGCACGCCGGAAGACTTGTTCTGACTTCTATGCAACTGTCCTTCTCTTCAAGCCTCATGACTCCACACACAGCTGTCCTTTAGCGTCCTCCTCCTCCCTCCGCCACCGTTACAAACTAGGGTGCAAACCCTACTGGTTTAATTTTTTCTGGCCTCTGTGCTTCAGTGGCTGCAACCAAAAAAACTGGGCAAACAATGTCTACAAGGTCAACGTATGGCAAAAAATGACTATTTTCAGCATTTATATGGCATATTTTTTCTGGCAACTGTGCTTCAGTGGCTGCATCCAAAAAAATGCATATTTTCTGCATTTATATGGCATAATTTTTCTGGCCTCTGTGCTTCAGTGGCTGCAACCAAAAAAATGCATATTTTCTGCATTTATATGGCATAATTTTTCTGGCCTCTGTGCTTCAGTGGCTGCAACCAAAAAAATTTATATTTTCAGCATTTATATGGCATAATTTTTCTGGCAACTGTGCTTCAGTGGCTGCGACCAAAAAAATGACTATTTTCAGCATTTATATGGCATATTTTTTCTGGCCTCTGTGCTTCAGTGGCTGCGGCCAAAAAAACTGGGCAAACAATGCCTACAAGGTCAACGACGTTGACCTTGTAGGCATTGTTTGCCCAGTTTTTTTGGCCGCAGCCACTGAAGCACAGAGGCCAGAAAAAATATGCCATATAAATGCTGAAAATAGTCATTTTTTGCCATACGTTGACTCAACGTATATGGCAAAAAATGACTATTTTCAGCATTTATATGGCATATTTTTTCTGGCAACTGTGCTTCAGTGGCTGCGACCAAAAAAATGCATATTTTCTGCATTTATATGGCATAATTTTTCTGGCCTCTGTGCTTCAGTGGCTGCAACCAAAAAAATTTATATTTTCAGCATTTATATGGCATAATTTTTCTGTCAACTGTGCTTCAGTGGCTGCGACCAAAAAAATGCATGTTTTCTGCATTTATATGGCATAATTTTTCTGGCCTCTGTGCTTCAGTGGCTGCAACCAAAAAAGTTTATATTTTCAGCATTTATATGGCATAATTTTTCTGTCAACTGTGCTTCAGTGGCTGCGACCAAAAAAATGCATATTTTCTGCATTTATATGGCATAATTTTTCTGGCCTCTGTGCTTCAGTGGCTGCAACCAAAAAAATTTATATTTTCAGCATTTATATGGCATAATTTTTCTGGCAACTGTGCTTCAGTGGCTGCGTCCAAAAAAACTGGGCAAACAATGTCTACAAGGTCAACGTATGGCGAAAAATGACTATTTTCAGCATTTATATGGCATATTTTTTCTGGCAACTGTGCTTCAGTGGCTGCGTCCAAAAAAACTGGGCAAACAATGCCTACAAGGTCAACGTATGGCAGTTGTTTAAAGAGAACAGTAGATTACTAGCCAGCAAAGCTACCTAAGCTAAAATGTCCCTCAAATCCCTGCAGACTTCTGTCCCTCCAATACAGAGCAGTATCAAGCAGATTACTAGCCAGCAAACTTACTATCATCTGTCCCTGAAATCACTAACAGCTCTCCCCCTACACTATCTCTTCCAAGCACACACAGGCAGATTTTTCAGATACATTTTTGCCCTTGATCCCCCTCTGGCATGCCACTGTCCAGGTCGTTGCACCCTTTAAACAACTTTAAAATCATTTTTCTGGCCAGAAATGTCTTTTCTAGATGTTAAAGTTCGCCTTCCCATTGAAGTCTATGGGGTTCGCGAACCGTTCGCGAACCGCTCGCGTTTTTGCGCAAGTTCGCGAACATATTTTACATTACATTTTTTCCGACGTTCGCTACATCCCTAAAAATAAACCCCGCCATGTATTTAAATGCTGCAGCAGCAGTACAATGAGCTAAAAATTTGACATACAATATTTGTTTTTGTCCTTGTTTGTTTCAAAACATTAGGTTCCGCATTTCTTTGTTCTGTTTTGTTGCTGTTGTTGTTGCTAATGGTGGATGTTTTACAAGGTTTTGAAAATCCTGTAAATCCCCTGTAATCTTTCATTCTGGCCTCTTCTTTGCTGTAGAAAACAAAACCAGAGCAAATACTGTTTACAATAGGCATCAGTGAACTAATCAAGCATGGTTGGATGTTGAGGTTAGAAGTCAAGTTGGCTTTTTTTCTCTTCACTAATGAATTTTCTTGTCATTACTTGTAATTTGAAAGGGGACAGACAGTGGCACAAGACTGATTTAAAAGTAATTACATCTTCTGCTTTAAATACTTTCTCAGGCATTCACCGGATAACGCACAGTGAAATCTATATACAATGTAAAGTAAACATCCCCATCAAGTTCTTTCCCCATCTGCTGTAAAGCTGGCCATACACTATAAGATGCGCTCGCTTGGCGACATTGCCAAACGAGTGTATCTTTCCCCCATATGCCCACCAACGCAGGGCTATAATCCGAACGTTCGGCCCTAGGGCCGAATTATCGGATTACAGCGAGGAGCAATGGGCTTCGACCGATCGCCTGAGAAATTAAACCTTTCCAATCTATATTGTGGCCAGATATCAATCGGGTAGACCCGTCGGAAGCCCCCATACACGGGCAGATAAGATGCTGAATTGGTCTAAAGGACCGATATCAGAAGATTTAGTCTGCCTGTGTATGGCCACCTTAAGACTTCAGATCCAATATTTTTTCAATCGAAATAAGGCTTACAGTGGCCTTAAGGTGGCCATACATGGATAGATCCGCTCGTTTGGCGATGTCGCCAAACGAGCGGATCTCCCTCCAATATGCCCACCTTGAGGTGGGCAATATCGGGCAGATCAGATCGTGGGCCCTAGGGCCCAACGATCGGATCCTAGCATTCGCAAACGGGCGGTCGGATCGCGGGACCGCATCAACGAACAGATGCGCCCGCGATCCGACGGGATTTTTAATCCCATCCGATCGAGATCTGGCCGACTTTCGGCCAGATCTCGATCGAGGAAGCCCTTCGGGGGCCCCCATACACGGGCCAATAAGCTGCCGACTTGGTTTGTCAGCAGCTTTTATCGGCCCGTGTATGGCCACCTATAGACATAAAGATCCCCTCGTTCGGCAATGTCGCCAAACAAGCTGATCTCTCCCCGATATGCCCACAATGAAGTGTGATCCGATCGTGTGACCGTATACATGCATAGCTGGTGGCTGCGATCCAACAGGATTTTTTAACCTGCCCGATCGACATCTGGCCGACTTTCGACCAGATATTGATCGGGGAACCCCGTCAGATGGCCCCACACACTGGCCAATAAGCCGCCGTCTTGGTCTGTCGACAGACATTGTTTACTCTATTTTTACCTATACTGGATCAATGTTTTCCTTCATTTAGCCCACTTTAAACGTTATTGGTTGCTCTAAATGGGTACTTTACAAGTCTACATAATAGAAGTCATCTAGCTGAAGGGGCATAAAATGTGCACTTCACGTGCTTCGTCCTGAGGGGCACCCCCCTATCACCTGATGTCACCCCCTACCACCACCCCCACCTTGTGTAAACAATTAGTGGCAGATTTAGCAAAATTCAAGATTTTTATTTTTGTGATTTGACAAAATAAATGCGAATGTCAACGTAATCGAGAATATTTTCTGAAAACTCAAACGCAATGTATTAATAATGCCAACAATTTGCATGCAAAAAGCTCAGCAAGTAGAAGCTGCCAAATTTGTAAAGAAGTCAATGGGAATTGTCTTTGAAGTATTCAAAGCAACTTTATTTTATTTCTTTCCACGATTTTCAGCCTCATTTAAAATGAATGGAACATTGTGATTTTTCGTTTGTGACTTTTTTTCCATGACTAGCTAGTGCTAGTGTTTGGGTTTTTTCTTTCAAACTAAAAAAAAATGTATATATTTGAGTAAGAGAAAATAATTGTACAGAATATAGTTGAAACAAATCTCAGATATAAAAAAGGATAATTCGGCTCTTACAGTTTTCGGAGTTGGCATTTTTGTTTTTCTATTCCCCTTGGTAAAATGTCAGCACAATTAAATCATATCACTTAAAGGAGAAGGTAAGTCTTAATCTTTGGGGAGTGCCTAATGTTTGGCACCCCCAGCAGAGATGCACCAAGTGTGGTATTCAGCCAAATCCAAGACTTTTTTTAGCAGGATTCAGATTTGGCCAAATCCAAGAGCCAGGTCGAACCAAATCCAATCCCTAAAAAAGTGACAGATTTGCCTACCATTGCCTACCTACCAGTGAGACTTTCCTACTCCTTTAGTGTTAAATGCCACTTTAAAGCAGTGAACATTTGAATGTCTTCTTCCTTCCTAAATTATTTGTTGGTTATTTAGTGTTTTCTTTTTTAATTACTGATCTAGTGCTCAGTACAGAGACCAGCAAACTCAAGGGCACTTGTGTTCTGTAATTGAGCACTAAGGGATTCTTTTGCCCATCCCGCCTTGGTGCTTCCCCCTGAATATACAGCAAGGCACTGACTGAAAATCATTTCTATATATTTATAAAAATATATTTTCAAAGTTTAGGGAGGGTGGCCTAAAATATTTTGTTGTAGGTCCCAGTAACCTCTAGTTATACCACTGCTGAAAATGTTTTACAAAGCAAGGTGTCAATATATAAATCTATTATGAGTCTATTATGTACATATGAACAAAGTGATACAATAAGTAACAGCAACTGGAAGTTTCAGTCTTTGGCAAAATACAACAACATTTTTACAGCATGGAAACCAAACTGTAGTAACAAAGTAAACACAAAATGAACATTATACATAACAATACAGATATAGTTAAGGATGCTCGTGACAATTACGGAAACTGACTCTTTCTATTACAAACAAAGTCACAAGTTTTACATTTGAATATGTTTGGTTCTCTCCAATAAAGTTATCTTTGTTTTTTTTTAACATCTAGTTTATTTTATAGGTGACATATTTTAACTTTTAAATTCTATTGCTTGCATTAGTTCAGTTATGTCTTTTATAATTACTGCAGCCAAGCCTTTACCCTTTGTGGGTAGAGAGAGAAATCTCTTGTTACGAAAAATGTTTTTTCTAAGTCCAACTCAAGAACTGCTACAAAACATTTAAATCTGTTCATCTCTCTCTCTCTCTCTATCTCTCTCTTTCTCTCTCTCTTTCTCTCTGTTTTCTTCATAGCATTTATAATGCAGACACCGTCATGGGGACAGAGTGAGTTATTCATTGTGACTGATAATAGGCTTAAAAACGAACATTTTCTCAATCATTTCATGGTGAGGGGGAAGACAGTCAATTAAGTTTTGGTGTTTAGTAAGGAACCCTGCAAAGACCTGTCAACAATCCAGCAGGGAGGGATTTGCTCAGTGACCTACAGGACCTTGAGGTTCACAAGACCCAATGAATAGATCATCTTTTGTGGGCTACTTCCAGACAAGACCAACCTGATTTTTTTTCCAGGGAATAGGATGTGTGGAGAAATGCAGAATTTGTTGGGGGAAAACAGTACAGATAATTCTGTAATATTTACTGTGTAGGGAGTTTTTATATGTGTGCTTTTCTGTTTTTTTCTGTAAAATGTGCACCTTGAAGGAGAATTACATGTTAGTATAATGCAGACAGTAGTATTCTACATTTTGTATTTGCCTTTCTATTCTGCCTCTTTCTAACCTATAATTTAATATGCAGGATAAGGATATATTATTAATTATTTTTTTATGATTTATTGTGTTTGAATTTAGGCTTTTTACTATTCGTCTTAGTAGTAACTTCAGTAGGATCAGTAGCCTTTATATGCTAAACTTCTGTTCAGATTAGTGCTATTTGGCCATCCATGTGGATGGCTATAACAGACAGCATCCAACTGATCTCCACGTGGCCTGATCATTTGGGTAAGCTCAGAGTGCATGTATGGCCTCCTTTAGGCTTCACTGCTAATTTAATGGATTTGGGGACTTATTCCTTTGACAAAATGATATTCGGGGGCTGTATCATTCAGATCCTTTGTCTCCCCGTCAACTACAGTGGAGTACCTCTATGTAAAATGATCTCTGATGCCTCTTTTCTGTTTCTGTTGCCTCTGTTATTCAAATTTGCTTGGAACATGTTTTACTTTTTAGAAACTGGAACCAATGTCTGGCTGCTATGTAAGTTAATTGTGCAGAAAAGAGGAAGGCTTATTTGCTTCTCTGTATGAAAACTTGTTAGAAGACAATGAAGCCACAGCATATTTGTGAATGGAGCATTTAGTTATCTATGCTTAACTATAGAATAATTCTCAGGTCAGCATAATGGATGTCAACACTATATATATTCACAGGTTCATGCAGTGGTTCTCAGGCACACCTCTGCCAAGTAGAAGAAACTTGTAAGATGGTCACAGATTTACAAAGTGGGTGCAGAGATATTTGTGTCCAGAGACATACAACAACTCCCAGGGTTAAGCATTCATTGGAAAACAGAAGCATATAGGGGTATATTTATCAAAGAGTGAAGTTAATAGTGAAGTTCCGCCACTAGAGTGAAATTCCGCCACTCTCCATTCATTTCTATGGGATTTTTATAGGCGTATTTATCAAAGGGTGAACTTTCACTTTCACCCATTGATAAATACACCTTTCAAAATCCCATAGAAATGAATGGAGAGTGGCGGAATTTCACTCTAGTGGC
Source organism: Xenopus laevis (assembly GCF_017654675.1). NCBI lineage: Eukaryota > Metazoa > Chordata > Amphibia > Anura > Pipidae > Xenopus > Xenopus laevis. Next base: position 158,885,504 of record NC_054371.1, read on the forward strand.
GGAACTTCACTCTTTGATAAATGTACCCCATAGAGCCTACATATGTACCACTTGGTTAAGTTTAAGGCTGCTAAATTTAGCAGATTCCCGTTGATTAACTAAAGTCCATATTCCACATAAGTCATTCACCATTGCCATCCCTCAGGTTTGTGCATTTTTTTTTATCTCAAAATACTTTTTTTATTGGATAACTGAGCAGCAATATGTATTTGATTATATATGTAGGTGCATAGATAGATCTGGAGTCATTTGGAGGGGGTTAAACTATGTCAGTAAAGTGAATAAAGATAAATCATTTAGTTCAACATCAGATAGAAATCTGGCCACCAGCTACATTCCAATCCTATGTGGGGGGTTAGGTAGGTGAGAAAGCCATTCCACACACTTTGGATAAAAATCACTGTCCAGCTTTATTGAAAAAATTAAAACAACAGACAGGCATCTTTAGCAGTTGTACTCCTACCCTATGACATGTTGAATCACCTGACGCGTTTCATGCCCCTTTCTGGCACTTCATCACACCTCTCTGACAACTGCTCACACAACTGCTAAAGATGCCTGTCTGTTGTTTTAATTTTTTCAATAAAGCTGGACAGTGATTTTTATCCAAAGTGTGTGGATTGGCTTTCTCACCTACCTAACCCCCCCACATATGGGGGCAGATTCACTAAGGGTCGAATTTCGAAGTTAAAAATACTTCGAAATTCGACCCTCGAATTGAAATCCTTCGACTTCGAATATCGAAGTCGAAGGATTTAGCGCTAATCCTTCGTTCGATCGATCGAAGGATTTTTCGTTCGATCGAACGATTAAATCCTTCGAATCGAACGATTCGAAGGATTTGAATCCAACGATCGAACGAAAATCCTTCGATCAAAAAAAGGTTAGCAAGCCTATGGGGACCTTCCCCATAGGCTAACATTGACTTCGGTAGGTTTTACCTGCCGAAGTAGGGGGTCGAAGTTTTTTTTAAAGGGCAAGTACTTCGACTATCGAATGGTCGAATAGTCGAACGATTTTTCGTTCGATTCGTTCGATTTCGTTCGAATTCGAACGAATTTAACCAATTCGATGGTCGAAGTACCAAAAAAATACTTCGAAATTCGAAGTATTTTTCATTCGAATCCTTCACTCGAGCTAAGTGAATCGGCCTCATGATGTCCACTGGATTGGAGACCAGTAAGAGGGAGCCAGCACACTATTGGGACTGGACACAACGAAAGAGTGGCCGCGATGTGGACCTGTGAGTTTTCTCTCTCTTCCAATCCTGTTGACTAGTATAATGTCCTTCATATAATGGTTTTATATAATGGAGTTTATTAGTACAAGCATATGTAGGCTCTCTGTCGTTTATTCCAAAAGTTTATAAGATGTATTAAATTGGTCATGTTAGGATGAATAGAAAGTTTGCTCCAATATACATAATTCACATAGAGAAATACCATAAATTGTATGTTTTTTCTTCACTTTTGCTTTGTCTATCTTGGGTTTGCTATTTTTTGGTTTGGGGTTTTATTCATTACTGTGGTTTGTCTTTTAGGTTCTGTTTTTTTCTGTCACAATAAGTATGTTTTAGAAATTCATGAAGTGACCCAAACAAATGAGATTGAGTTTTAGCTCAGACTGGTCTGAGACAGATCCATTTGTTGGGGTATTAAACAGAAAACCGAACTGCTTGGCAATAATATACAAGACATGATTTTTCCAGCTGAATTAATCCTTTCCAGCAGTTCCAAATGTATGCTTCCACCTTGCACATGAATAGGATTTCTTTAATGCATATGTAATGAATCTGCCCCTTTAGGAAACTTGACAATAGACATTAATGGAAGTGTTTCTTTTATAAAGCAAATCTGACTTCATGGGCAGCCATAGTGCATTCCAACCCCTTAGTCCCTGAGATAATCAGAACCTGATTTAGTGATTAACAGCATTTCATGTGAAAACTCCATGGCTGTCACATCAAACATTACAACAAGTTATGACAGATCAACCACAAAGGAAGTAAGCGCCTCTATAAGTGTAATTCTGGTACCTGTACAAGATCATCAGTAAAGGAACACAGTGGGTATACAACTTTTTTTCAGATTTAGATGCATCTTTCCTCGCTGTATTTATGCCTCACTGGCTACTTTCCAGCATCTTGTTCCCAAATTATTTGGTTGGATTAAACACTACTTGAGATTAATTGATTTGAATATACTTAGTAGCCATATTATGGATGGTGGCAACTATGTTTGCTTCAGTAGGCAACATTCAAAGTGAAAATTGGTTTCCTGTTTTTACTTTAATGAATCCTAGATTTTTATTACCAGCTACCCTTTCCTTGAGAATGAAATACAGAAATTACACTCTTCAGAGGCAGAACATAATTTTGCAGGGCCGTTACAGGTCACTATGTCTTAAATCATAGTAACCTCTACACACTCAAGCCCAGAAGTCTCCCTAAAGCTTCAGTTGCCAATGCACAATGAATAGTTCTGCCCTTAAGAGCATCATTATATAAAAGCTATAGTGGTGCACGGTTTTTGTCATCATATTCCTATGCTTAGCCATGTTTAAATTGCCAATAGAGGTTGTCCACTGCTGAGTGGGCTTATATCACTGATTTACAACTTTTTTCCACCAAAGTATCTGTGCTTTTGAATCTTTACTGATATTTTTTTATTTAAGTTAAAGGTGCATGAAAAAAGTTTTATTATTATGAAGGATTCCATTGCATTGTTCCAGCACTTAGCATTTCTAGCATCATGCTTATAGTGATTACATGCCATAACCAGCTATTGTGTCTTGCACAAATAGTGTATGGTCATTTATACCAAGATTGTAATCGTTAAAGAAGAACCAACACTGGTTCTACTCGTAACTGGAGTGTAAAGATTAGTGAGGTATAACCTATGTGTGTTCTTTAATTACTCATTATTTAAACAACATATTTAGAGATGGATAAGTCAATGCTTTGTGGCCTATTCTATACTACACATCCTGCTAGACTCCCATCCACTGCCTGCCAAAAACTACATCTATTCCAGAATCTATCACCTCCTATTATGCATAACGGGCCATGACAGCTGGGGACAGTCCTCATTATTTTTAATTGGGCTGCAGATTAGAGCTGTTCACAACATGTATGTGTCTCTCACAGTGGACAAATGTGACAACGTCTAGGTTGAATATAGTTACTGGCAAATACCAAAGAAAAAAAAATTAAATACTTAGACATGGCTGGAAAACAATTAGCTACAGTATATTCCTATAAATACAGATTACAGTGCTTTCTGGTACTTTCATTGTTGTATAGTATGTAATTCAATCAAATCTAAGTTTGTTACCTAAAAATGTCCATATTTCTAAAGGGCAAAGCACTGTCAATCTGCTGAGCATCTCGTGACTCATTGAACCTCTCCCCTTTCTAGTGTCCTTGGTTATATGCAAAAAGGCACCTGGCTTTAGATGCGCCAATGTTCATTCTCAAAGCATTGCTCATTTTGTCGACCACAAAAGCACATGCAGTACAAGAAAAATCATAGAATTCTGTATAATTTTGTCTGAAACTGATTTCAATAGAATCAACAAAATGATATCACCTGCGAACCAAAAGTGCATCCATTAGTTGTTAGCACTTTAAGTTTGCATGATTTTATGGGTTCAGATATGGTTTGGCTAAAGCCAAAATACATTATTCAGCACATCCCTACATACAGTCCTGTGCATTGAGGGAATATGCAGTATATCAATATATACCTGATATTAGTAAGTGTGTTTTTAAAATCCTTTATGTTTATTAATTAAGGGACACACACACTTTTTCCCCTTTTCATTCCCTAATTTACATATGCAATCCCATGTTGGGATTTGGGGTTCAGCTGTTTTTACTCACCTACACGGTGGGGCAGATGTATCAAGGGTCGAATTTCAAAGGGGTTAAATCCCTCGAAATTCGATTGGGGAATGGAATCGAATAGGGGATTCGAGCGAATTTACGCACTGGCGAAAAGTCGAATGGGCGAATATATGCCCGCCGAATAGTCGAGCGAGAGACAGTACTTCGACTATCGAATGGGCGAATAGTCGCACCGTTTTTTCGCTCGATCTATTCGAATCATTCTACTCAGGCGAATTTACGCCAATTCGATAGTCGAGGAGCACAAAAAACAAGTTTTTTTCCCTCTATTCATTCACCCGAGCTTAGTGAATGTGCCCCTGTACGTTTTCTTGCATATGATGTCTTTTCTTTGCAGTTTGGCACACATAATTCGCCCACATTTTACCTGGATTTTCCACTATTTATTTAAAATGTAATACATTCTCATTCAGTTACCAGGCCTGGGTGCAATAGTAGATGTGTGTGGCAGCTTGTGCACACAGATAAAGGTTCTCCTCATTCCCGCGTGTAGATCTTTTTTTTTTATAGGGAAGGCCCAGTCATTTGCAGTAATGCCACTGTTACATCGTAATTTTGTTTCATCCACCAAGTTCACCCATTTTTACCTAAATGAAACCTGCCAAACTGCTAGTAGTGAACTCTGAATTGTACCATTTTTTTGTAGTATTCAGAGTTTATTTGTGCAGAAACCACAAACTCATTGGATATCGGTAGGGACATCAGCGCAGACACCGGAACCTTCCCCATTGACTTATACAGGATCTCGAGAGCTTTGTGATGGCTGATTTTCGGAGTCTGACTTTTAAGACCATCAGGCTTTAATAAATTTCGGCTTTGATAGGCTTTTAATAAACCTTTTTAAAATAAATCTCTAAAAATTTTAACAGGCTTTTAATACATTTTTAGTCTGAAAACCACAAATTATTTGAATTTCGAATATTCAGAGCATAATAAATAACTCCCTGATAGTTGTGTTTGCTAAGACTCAAAATTTCCCCATTTTTTAATTAAAAAATAATCTGTGTGGGAAAAGTCTTGACAAAATTGTACATCAATTTTAATCGTGCAACATTTTCAAATTTGATGCTTGATTCTTAGGTGTTTTTCGAGTTGTCGCCCAATAACTGACTTTTTCGGATTACCGTACGAAAACCAATGTAGATCACAATGGCAAGAAACATATTCAGATTGTAAAAGGGACATCTGCCATTGACTTCTACGTGACTTTTTGACAGGTTTAACTGAAGTATTTTCAGATTTGGATTTTTAGCAGCTTCATGGTTTTTTTTTCCTCTAAAAATTTTAGTTTTTCCTATTTTAAAAACTCGACAAGAAAAATTTGAGGTTTAATAAATAGGCCCCTGAATCTCATCTGCCAAATAAATAACAGAGCAGTGCAGACTGACAGCTGTTTATCTTGTTAGGCATTAAGCAGATGCCATTCCCAGTTGCTACGTCTGAAGCCAGAAACCTTCTTCCTTGGTAAGCTCCGATTACCTTGATAGAGAAAAAGCCTCTTGAATTATTTCACCTAGTGTAATCAAAGCATAGTCTGAGTACAGCACCACCAAGGAATAACATTTCACTCCTGACGTGTGAAAATTAAAATTCATTCAAACAACATATGCAGTGAAAGACAATAGACATGCAAGTGATGGCTGAGATGAGGCAATAAGCAGTAGTCTCAACAGTCCCCCTCTATAGACAATCTTGTGTCTGTAGCAGATACTTATTCATCTTCTACCTCTATTAGAAGACTTTTCACTTTTCAGCCATGGCATGTAGATTGATAACAGTAATTGCCCTTATCATCATGCTGACTACCGTTTAGCCATACAGAATATACATAAAAAATTTTCTTTATGTGGCTAATAACTTGATAACTATTTAATATAAATAATAAAGACCAATTGCAAAGTTGTTAGGGACTGGACATTCTATAAAATACAAAGAGGGTTATTTATCAAGGTCCGAATTTATCTCAATATCGGCTGCTACAAACTCCGATCTAACCTGCTCGGGTTTTTAACGCTTATTTATTATTACATTTTCCCGAAACTTTTCTTTGCGGGAAAAACTCTGATTTTCAAGATTTTTTCATGAATTTTCCCCGAAAGCTTTGAATTTTTCAGAGTTTTCACCCGAAAGCTCCAAAAACATTGTGAAATTGCCTGAAACCCCCAACACAACCAAAAATCAATGGGACTGTTCCCATTGACTTTTATGCAACCCCGACAGGTTTGAGATGCTGTGTTTTTATATTTGGGCTTTTTAGCCCTCAGGGTTTAATAAATTCTGAAAAATTTATTAAAAAAGATTTTTTTTTAAGCCTATTATAACAAAAAAATCACGAATTTTTCCGATTTCGGGTATTCAGAGCTTAGTAAATAACCCCCTAAAAGTTATTGCAACAGTGTCTTTAACTTTTGTCTGTGGCCTTTCGTATTACCTCCTGTAATGTCCTATAGAGTCATAATTCCCTTAGTATAAAAAAAAACTTGCAGTGGCCACTAACTAAGTTCAATTTTAGTATGCAATAGAATGCCATACTCCTGGAAACATTGCAATTGGTCTTCATCATTTATTATTTTATAGTTTATTTGCCCTTTTCTTTTACATCTTTCCATCTTTCAAATGGGTAGCAAAAAACGATTTCTTTGTAAGCTTACATTTGCATTTTGTACTTTTTGTTTCTTATCTTTTTATTCAGCCCTTCTTCTATTCATAGTTCAGTCTCTAATTCAAACCACTGCCTGGTTGCTAAAGTAAACTAGACACTAGCAACAAGATTGCTGGTGAAATTGCAAACTGGAAAGCTGTACAAAAAGCAAAATAAATGAACCACAAAAAATAAAAACCAGAATATCAATGTCTATGTCATAATAAAAGTTAACTGAAAGGTTTGAACTGATGTCACAGGGCCATAGACAAACAGAATTGTCTGAAACTCCTAAAAATACAGTTATACAGACATAGATGCCACAGGTACATTTTTCCCATAGGCCGTACAAAGAGATACAGTAGCTTATTACTGTTTCAGCAAAAGTGTTTTGTTCAGCACAACCTGAAAGCCACTCTTCTAGGTTGTAAAACTGCCCCATAAATATACAGCCACCTCAATGAGAGGACACATGGCCACACACACTTTTGAATTATGAGTGAATTACTTTATGGTGAAGCATCAAAATAAAGTTCTGTGGCTACTTTCTGCATTATATATGAGCCCCACTGAATAGTATTTAAGCATGATTATAGGGAACTGCATACTTGAAGAGTAGGGATTTCTGAGTTATGCATGTTCCAGAGTAGAATGTCCTCACAGGGGATTAACCTGCATACAGTTTAATAAAATGCTTTTGTTGTTAAAGGGTTAAATATGACATCTTGTGCAAGTGGATACTCGGCTGGGCACATCATTCAGAGGACAACAATAGCAACCTGATACAGTAAATACAAAAAGCAGTGTGAATTATACAGGTGTAATTTTGAAGATAGCTCACTCCACAAACACTGTTAATCCATCTGACTGTTATTTTCACATTTGGACTAGTTACTGCTTATTAGCAAGGCATGTGTTAAAATACAACTTGGTTCTTACTGTAATGCTTCTTTATAAAAAAGCATAATATGCATTTATTTACTTGTATGAACTATACTAGTTTCAAGTAGGTAAAGGAACATATTCATATAGTGGCAAAAATTGCAATACACTCTTTGAAGAAAATATATTCTCCAAAAATTACAGTCGAATTGATGTTGAATGGAACAGAATTAATCCAAATCCACAAATATACACAATAATATACTCATAAGTAAGTATGTTAGCATTGCTACCTTCTGGTACTGCAATGCTGGGTTTGATTCTGTACACTATCTGCATAGAGTTTGGATGTTTTGGCGTGAGTTTCCCAATAAAAGCAAGTTTTTAAATGGCTTCTGCTGTAACTGAACCTGGTGTGCGTGCATAACAGGGAATTTGAGCTCCTCTGGGGTGTGGACCATCTGAATGATGGACTGTTAAGTGCTGCTTAAAGTGCACCTATAATGTATAAATAAATAAGATACATTCACAAGATTCTGCCAATTTGATGCAGCCCAACACAATGGGGCCCATTTACTTAGTTCGAGTGAAGGAATAGAAAAAAAAACTTTGAATTTCGAATGTTTTTTTGGCAACTTCGACCATCGAATTGGCTACTTCGACCTTCGACTGCGACTTCGAATCGAACGATTTGAACTAAAAATCGTTAGACTATTCGACCATTCAATAGTCGAAGTACTGTCTCTTTAAAAAAAAATTCGACCCCCTACTTCACCACTTAATACCTACTGAGGTGCCATGTTAGCCTATGGGGAAGGTCCCCATAGGCTTTCTATCAATTTTTAGGTTGAAGACAAATCGTTTCGATCGATGGATTGAAATCCTTTGAATCAAACGATTTTTCGTTCGATCATTCGATCGAACTATTTGCGCTAAATCCTTTGACTTCGATATTCAATTAATTAACCCTCGATATTCAACCTTATGTAAATCTGCCCCAAAATGTTGAGTTTAATTTACCCAAATCTAAGACAAAAAAAAAGCATATTTAGGTCAAAGTGTATCTGCTTAAAGACTACGTTTTCTTCCCAACCACGTGGAAATAGTAAATTCCATACAAGTCTGCTTCTTATGTTAATTTTACATTAATGTTTAGCAGTGTTAATACATTCTTTCCACTGAAGAGTAGCTTTTGTTTCAGCTATAGTTTACTGATATAGTAGGCATCAATGAAGGCTTGAGTTGGACACTTCTGCTTTATTGCTTTTAAAGTGTGCTATTCTTCGAATTTGCATTCCTTTCTGTGAATGAGTGACTCCTTATATTTCAACTTGAGTCTATCACTCTCCTACTTAAGCTCATGACTTCTGATTCTAGAATTTCAACCTTCCTACAGCTTGTTACACCAGTCTATCAGAAAATGTTGCCTTTGCGTTATCGTTATTTTGTCTTTTTTTGAGAAAAAAATCTTAAATTAAGGATTTTGTGGCCTGTTGGTAGCAAAGATTGGTGTAACAGCAGAAGAACATGAAATATTAAGCTGATCTCTTGTAAGCACTAGCTTCTTCCCTTGTTGCATATCTGCGTCCTAAAAATTTGATGTGGTGTTCAAACAAAGGCAAGTTGAATGACATAGGATCCTGAGGAATATACATTATTAACTTAAGAAAAAACCTAACACCTCCTTGACTGACCCATTTCCCAGCCAGACAATCCCATCAGGTTTTGAACCACCTGGTCTGCTTTTCAAAGAGACCCTGTCCTGCAAGGTACTTCCTAGGGTGCAGGGTTATCTTGTACGGTGTAGTTCCATAAATTCATCCAAAGTAAGAAATAGCACTACAATGAAAGCTTGATATTAAATTTCAGGAAAATTATATTCTATTATTTTGTATGTATAGTTGTTTAAATAAGTTATAATTTATGATATAATGCCAGGGTCACGTGGGATTAATAGTTCTCACTTTTTTAATAGCATCTTATTGATTGTTATGCAGTTGAGCAAACATAGTGCCTTTTTATTACATATGGGGGTCATGAGTTAAGATTTGGTTTGGCCAGGCAATCTTCTTTGCATCCCTACAAGACATATTGGCCAGCTAGTCGCCCCCATATTTAATAAGTAGTATTCGTTTTTTTAGGGATGTACCGTATCCGCTGTTTTGGGATTTGGCTGAATTCTGAATCCTTCATGAAAGATTTGTCTGAATCCTGATCTAAATCTAACCCCTAATTTGCAAATGCAAACTTAGTTGCTTGACTCATAAAAAGTCAAGTGATTTTAAGGATTCGGTTCAGCCAGGCACTTGGAACTCTTGGAATATTGCTTAATCCAGCCAAATCCTGGCTGGATCCCAAAACAAATTCAGGATTTGGTGCATCCCTATTATTTTTTAAGTTTATAAGATCCGAATGCAATATAACAGCACCAACAAAACTTGTATAACCATGTCTTTCAGCATCTGACTTCACTTTGACTTTGGCAATCCGGTTCTTTCAACTACTGGACGATGCTATCAGTTCATGTTCTGTGCATTTCTAGAGGTTCTTCTTTGGTAAGGCACCATATCTGAAATGTATCCTTCAACTTTTTCTTACTGACTTCCCTGTGTTCCTTATTTACTATCAATGCACTTACACAGCAAGCCTTGTCCTTGACCTGTCTCACTGGTGCTCATTTAGAGTAGGAACACTGCTCACCAGTTGATACATGCCTACTCACTGTTACATAATTCACGCAGTAGTATATTTGCATGAAACACTCCCTGGTCTCATATTTTATTAAACATTAAATTCTATGCAAGTGCATACATTTAAAAACATCCCTTTTTCTCACATGTTCATATTCTAACAAAAGCAAAAAAAACATATCCCTAAGGCATCCTATATGATTGCCCTAATTATCTTTAGCAATATTTCATCCAGTTAGTAATTTCCATTCCAGTTAGTATTTTCTTGGTGTCTCCCTGATCTCTACATTGCTCTTGTAGGCTAGGGTGGAACCCCATGAGTTGTATTTAGCCTGCACCCTGCCCAAGGACTCCATAGATGTCTTTGTGTGTCATTATCATGTTATTATAATCTGGCACCAAAACCTTATATTAGATAATCAGACTACTACATGGAAAGAGTAGGAAAGAAACACATATTGACTGATAACTATGACATTTTTTTAGTTACTATGCAGGCTAAACTTTTGTAGCAGTGGCACCTGCAACTATTCCTTTAAACGTTTCATGTGTTTATGTGTGAGATCATTCAAAGCAGATTTAAATAAATAAAAACTCACCCACGTTCTATGGGATTTTTAGAATGATATTTATCAATGGATGAAAATTAGAACTCACCATTTGATAAATATGCTTCCAAAAATCCCATAGGAATGAATAGAAAGTGGGTGAGTTTTTATTTATTAAGCTATGAACTCACATTTTGATAAATCTGCCCCTTAAAAAGGGATTTATTATTTCCAGAATAGTAGCCTTTAAACTGCTTTGAATGATCTCACACATAAACACATGAAACGTTTAAAGGAATAGTTGTAGGTGCCACGGCTACAAAAGTTTAGCCTGCACAGTAACTAAAAAAAAATGTTATCAGTCAATATGTGTTTCTTTCCTACTCTTTCCATGTAGTAGTCTGATTATCTAATATAAGGTTTCTCTAGATCACAAATTCATTGTTTTCAGTAAATTGCTTATTTTGTATTTTGGATCATCTACTGTAAGGGGCTGATTCACTATGGGTCGAATATCGAGGGTTAATTAACCCTCGATATTCGACTAGGAATTGAAATCCTTCGACTTCGAAAATCGAAGTTGAAGGATTTAGCGCAAATTCTGCGATCGTACGATCGAAGGATAATTCCTTCGATCGAACGATTAAATCCTTCGAATCAAACGATTCGAAGGATTTAAATCCAACGATCGAAGGAATATCCTTCAATCAAAAAAACTTAGGCAAGCCTATGGGGACCTTCCCCATAGGCTAACATTGACTTCGGTAGCTTTTATCTGCCGAACTAGGGGGTCGAAGTTTTTCTTAAAGAGACAGTACTTCGACTATCGAATGGTCGAATAGTCGAACGATTTTTACTTAGAATCCTTCGATAGTCGTAGCCGAAAGTCGAAGTAGCCCATTCGATGGTCGAAGAAGCCCAAAAAAACTTCGAAATTCGAAGTTTTTTTACTTCGAATCCTTCACTCGAATTTAGTGAATCGGCCCCTAAAAGTATCTAAATACAAAACTGCTGGGAAAGCAGAAAACACTTCACTGCCTTCCCAGTTTTGTTGTTAGGAAAGGCAGCCAGAACATGAGGGGTCTCTAGTTCAAACTCTCAAAAGAGCCGTACATTACCCCCATGCCCCATCCCATCCACATTCCAGGCACCTAAAAATACAGTCTTTTGTTAAAGCTGCAGGAGCAGGTTAGAGGCAGGGATGCTGGCATAGGAAAATAAGGAGACTGATCATCCAGCACAGGAAAAGTCAATGATACAGCTGAAAACGCCCCTGAATTTTAGAAAGAATTTCAGCTAGAAAGGCCAGCAGCATGGGAATGAGGTTGGGCTTCAAGTAGAGCCACCTCCATGGTTGGCTTGACTAAAACTGGGTTTATGGCAGAGGCACTTGCATGGGTGCCTGGTCAAGGGTCATGACAGCAGGAAGGGCCACCTTTATGTGCAGAAGGAAAAGCACAGTGGTGGGGCTGCAGGAATAACCAACTTCTGGGGGTCCAGGTTTAAAGAGGAGCCCTTCAACTTTGGGTTCAATAGCAAGTGTAAGCCCTTAAACTGCACAAAGAGGCAAAAGACCCTCACTTCACTATGCAGGAACAGGAGCAGGTTAGAGACAGGGATACTGGCATAGGAAAAGAATGAGACTGTGCAGCCCATTCAGGAAAAGGCTGGCAGGCTAAATCAGGAGTCGGAAAACAGGCTGTATTATAATATATAAATTCAATAAACCTTTTCTCTGCCCGCATTATTTTTCATACAAGACAGTTAACATAAAAAGCTATTTGCAGTCAAATGTTGCCTACCACCCCTTTTCTATAAATCTGGGTATTATGTATAGTTATCCTTTATAAACCAAGGCTGATTATATGAAAAGTGGGGAAAAAAATGATAGGTTTCAGTATTTTAATAGGAATATCCATTTGATGATGCAATGCCTCTTATGCTAATGTCCCATTGTCATTAAAAATCTATTAATGTATAACACTGTTTTATTAAAGCAGTTTATAAAGCATGTATACAGAACAGAATTTCTATGTAATGGGATAATGGTGAACTATATTTCTGTAAAGTGCTGCGGAAATGTGTTGGCACAATAAAAATAGTGTATAATAATAATTATAACACTGAGGGAAGGTGTCTACAGTGTGGTTACAGATATATCTTGATCAAGAGAAAGTCAGAATTGCATGCATTCTGTTATCAAGGGTAATGTTATACAGTATAGCTGTAATATTCTTCAATGAAGAATATTCGAATACTACAAATATTATCTTCACCCAGCAAGCTTGCAGTCTTTTTCCTTCTCCTCCCAATCGAAAGTAATTACTCTGTAATGAAACAGGCCTAATGAAGGATCAGCTGAAACTCAATCGGGAAAAAGGTACAGTTACCACTTCTTATCTATACAGCAGCCAGGATACTTGTGTAGCAGAATGTGACCAAAGGGCTGAGCTACTGACTCAAGAGTGTGAATTATTAAGGGCTGCAGGAGAGGGAGAGAGAGCAGGACTTACCATACTGACCATACAGAATAGACAAGAAGTGAACAAGTTCTGCAGGTTTCGGGAAGTCGCTGCTACCCTCTGAAGGGGGAGACGGGGGATGAAAATGGAAACACAGGTATTTTCTAAGTAGTTCTTCTAGTATTTTAAACGGTATAACTAGGATAGTCTTGTAATCGAGTACTTTGCAATCCAACTAATTTAAATGCAGTTAGCAGTCTTGTATGAGCGTGGAAGTCAAATGTGAAAATAATTGTTTAATAATTTTTTCTGTAAAACGACCAATTACTGCACATATTTTACCGACCCAGTTCCATTTGATTAAACGTGGAATGTAAAAGGTAGACAGATTATTCACTGCTTAATAGAATTTCCTTTTATTGTGGCTCCTTTGTATGGATGTGGCAAGGGATCCTATCACAAGCACTGCAGCAGCCTACAAATAACATAGCTTTAAAGGGATTGCTCATGTTTAAGTTAACTTGTAGGGGGTTATTTATTAAACTCAGAATGCAAAAATCACGAATAATTTGGGGGTTGAAATACAACAGCAATCAACCTGCTCTCATTTTATTCACATCTCTTGGATCGATAGGCTTCACAGGAGAATTTTACATAACACTCACCCGGCGCTAAACTATACTTTAAGGGGCCTATTCACTAAGGGTCGAATATCGAGGGTTAATTAACGCTCGATATTCGACTAGGAATTAAAATCCTTCAACTTCGAATATCGAAGTAGAAGGATTTAGCGCAGATAGTTCGATCGAACGATCGAAGGATAATTCCTTCAATCGAACGATAAAATCCTTCAAATCGAACGATTCGAAGGATTTTAATCCACCGATCGAAGGAATATCCTTCGATCAAAAAAAGTTAGCCAAGCCTTTGGGGACCTTCCCCATAGGCTAACATTGACTTCGGTAGCTTTTAGATGGCGAACTAGGGGGTCGAAGTTTTTTTTAAAGAGACAGTACTTCGACTATCGAATGGTCGAACGATTTTTACTTCGAATCCTTCGATTCGAAGTCGTAGTAGCCCATTCAATGGTCGAAGTAGCCCAAAAAAAACTTTGAAATTCATAGTTTTTTACCTTCGAATCCTTCACTCGAAGTTAGTGAATTGGCCCCTAAAGATCTGGGATATATTAAAGGAGAAGTCAATCCCTTTGGCGCTAAAATCCCTCCCCTGTGTTGCCCCCCTCCCTCCTCCCCGGCCTTCCTCCCCCCCCAGGCAAATGCCCGCGGCGCAGGTCCTGTCCACGGAGGTCACAGGCGCCATCTTCTCCCGTGTGGTCTTCTTCTTCCTGGATTCCCCGGCGGCGCATGTGCAGTAGGAAAATTTGCCGGTTCAGCTCTACTGCGCATGTGCTGAAAGTCACAAAGTTTTTCAATTTCTTTTGTCGGAAACTTCGTGACTTACGGCGCATGCACAGTAGAGCTGAACCGGCAAATGCTCCTACTGCGCATGCGCCGCCAAATGCTGGGGAATCCAGGAAGAAGACCACACGGGAGAAGATGGTGCCTGTGAACTCCGTGGACAGGACCTGCACCAAGGGGTAAGCAGCAACTTAGGGGCATTTGCCCGGGGGGGAGGAGGGAGGGGGGAAACACAGGGAGGGATTTTAGCACAGAAGGGGTTGACTTCTCCTTTAAAGGAGAATAAGAATTTCTCTAAATATCCCTCCCCGCCTTCCCCCCAGCATTGCAGGCAAATACTTTTAAAGAATGGTTGGTAGAGGATCATCTACAATTTATTCATCTTATAACCCAAGGCCAATTAGCTGATTTAGACATGCTATGGCCAGCCAGACCTACCAACGCACTCCCTGAATTTCAATACTCTCAAATTAGGCATTACTATTTGCACTTGGGAGGTCACCGCAGATTAGGTACTTATTCACTTTGAAACTTTATGTACTGCTAAAAACCCACCTACTCAGACAATCTCAGCCTTATATAAGCTTTTATTCCCAGGTAGTGATAAAAAACAACTGCTTTTCGTTGAGTCATGGGAAAGAGATCTTGGGTTAGGTATGTCGGATGAAGCTTTAAATAAGGGATTGAGTACTCTCATCTTTAGTTCACGATGCTGTAGAATTCAAGAGTTGACTTATAAGATTCTCACTAGATGGTACCATACGCCTCACAAATTGAAACTAATTTTCCCACAAGCAAGCAGTGTTTGCTGGAGATGTCAATCTGGAACTGGCACCTTGTTACATGTTTTTTGGGAGTGCGCTGAAATACAGATATTAGTCAGCAATCCTGCAACTATGTAAATCGGTGCTAGGCCGCGAAATCCCTAATCATCCAGCCCAGGTCTTACTTTTCTGGGATGTAGGTAATACAGACCATACTGCAGACCGGGTACTTGAAAGGCATCTATTAAATGCGGCCAAACTCCAAATACCACTCAGGTGGAAATTGGTATAATGTGTGCATATCAAAAACTCGATGTATAAACTTAAATTATATTTATGGATGTTTGGCTGTATAATAATGGTGTGCAACCTTTCCCCTTCCCTCTTTCTTTCTGTATCCCCTCCCTTTTTTTAAGCTTCAATAAAGATTTATGATTAAAAAAAAAAAAAAAAAAAAAAAAAATATATATATATATATATATATATATATATATATATATATATATATATATATATATATATACACAAGGCCATTTGTAGAGAATATATTGGTTGATTCAATAAGAACGATCGTGTCAAACCTGCACTCTTCCACTTATTGTCAACCACAGCCTCCCAAACCAGTAAATGACATGTCTGACATAAACATATTGGCTTTGTAATTTAATATATGGATTGAAGTCATCCAACAATTTATTTTCCAGTTACACTTGCTGACCATTATTGTGCCAACCAATTGCATTACTACCCCAGTAGAAATCTCATTTGTCAACTTAAAGTATCCAGATCACATTTTCTGCCAAGTTCCTTTATGATCCAGGTATTGGCTTGTATATAACTGTATACGATATATATAGTCATATTGCATGTAATTAATAACTTCAACCAATAGATCAGCCAATCAAAAAAGACTTTCAATAAAAAATTGGCATATGTTTAGTGATGTAACTAGGGTCACATGGGTCCAGGTGCAGGATTTGCACCCTCAACACCATTGGTAGTAACACCACTGCATACATTATGTTAAAGTATCGGTCTTACTGGACCAGACTAAATTCTGAATATAACTAATTATAAATGGCAGACTTTCCAAGGGAGTTTTTATTTTATGCAATAGTTATCAAATTGATTAATTTTCAGGTATTATTTTACTCAGTAAAATAATTTTCCCTGTTAAGCATTTAACATGTCAATGAAAATCTTACTAAGAAATGTGTTGTACATAATTCGTGCTTTGTGTGAATTGTCCTCAGTAACCTTCACATTTAATAATTCAATAAAATCATTTTTATTAGTCTCAAGAGGGTCAGAAAATGAATTGATTGTGGCGCCCAGAAGGGTGTTCCTTTAACAAGTGCTTTCACCTGTCTGTTTGCATTAAATTATATAGGAGAGTTTCAATGCACAACTCGAGGGAAAGAAACTGTAGAAGTGGGGGAAATGCTTGTGAGCAGGTGGAAAGCAACTTGTCCCACGTACGGAACTGTGTCTTCCTCAGACAATTCCTCATTGTTTCCCCTCATCCAGAAATGAGTGTCAGATCACACAGGGGGTTCTTTGACCGTTAACTGCCCAATTTAGCCCCCCCCACCTTGGGAAGTGGGCTCCTCCTCCCAGGACTTTCTCAGATTAGGCAGAGAAGGAACGAGAGAATCCCACTGTAATGGGCTTACTCTGAGTCTTTGTCCGCAGACTGCCTAGTGTGAAATCCACAGCGACATTAAATGTTTTCTAATGAATAATTACTCAAAGAGAATTCGCCAATATATGTGTAATGGATTGTAACAGCGTTAAAACGGTTTTTATACGGACTACAAAAAATGTTATCCGTCACAAGCATGGTAATTGTTATGGGGGAGCCTTTGTAATGGAGAGAGAGGGAGGGGGCTTCGTGGGACTGAAAAGCTGATCTGATAGTCTGACATTCCACAACAAGAATCAAAGACAGGCTTTGGCAACAGAAATACGGTTTCAAGAGGGCAGCTATAAAACCCGGCCCTGCGTTTTGTGGTTTGCAGAATGAATGCTTTTCCCTCCCTTTCTAGTACATTTCTATTGAGCTCCTCACAAGCGCTAAGCCACTCTCGGCTGCCCTACTGTTACCTCAGGGAGCTTCATGCGCTAAACCTGGGGGTTGTTCTCAAGCAGTGAGGCTTTTTCTAATCAAAGGGCCTCTGTCAAAACCACAGTGACAAGAAAAGTGCAACTAATGGCTGTTTATTTTCTTTATCCTAGGGCAGTACAAACTATTAAAATCGCCTTTTCTCCGTTTATTTACTATGAATTTGTATAGGTTCCTTATTCCAATGTCTTGTTGGCAGTTAGTGGATCAGAAGTCGGTCAACAAATAATGTTTTTATATGGGGAATAACTGACCATCATTAGATTTGTGGGACACTGATATTCCCCTTTTATGTGGGTCTCTTTTCTCTGCTTTTTTTTTTATACCTTGGTATTTTTGAGTCGAGCATAATTCTGTGACATATCCTGTATATATTATTGTTTTTTTTAAAAAAGTTATCCATAACTTCAAACACCATTAAATAAGAGGTGTGGTACTTACACTATTTTTACCCATTGGACAAATGTGCCCAGTTTATGCTTCTGATACATTCAACTGCATCAGCCAGACCTTACAGTACATGGCACAAAAACCAGAGTTTAAAATGCCTGTGGGTATTAACTTTAATTCCTTTAGCTGTCAAGTTTAGCGGTCAACTCTGTCACTAACATATTTGATAGAGTCTAATCACTCCTATAAACGGACAAGCTACCAGCAGATTTACTTGCAAAAATGCAGGTATTTGGTGGGTTACATGTAGGAATTTCAGATTTAAGTATGTGTGCTAGTTGTGTGTGTGGGATGTGCATCTAGAAGTAGGATTCTTTGCTTCACCTTTCCTTTCAATGATATTACTCAGGGAAATAGGGTGAATTTTTTGTTTGGGGAGGCAACCAGCAGAAATATTTATTTTCACTGGAGAACATATGATTAAATGGAATATATATATATATATATATATATATATATATATATATATATATATATATATATATATATATGATTTTTAAAAGATCCAATCATCATCGTGAGGCCACGATTATCTCGGAACGGTTGTACGAATTGACCATCAACTAAAAAGACCAATTTGCCAGGAAAACAAAGGGCAGCTGCCTGCTTGGCCCTGAATACATAGATAGATTGCACTGGGACCGACAAAGATTTTTTAACCTGGCCGATCAATTTCCTGACAGATGTCGGCCGAAAAATCATAAGATGTTCCATCGTTCGAATCCCACTAACCGCATGATAATTTCGAAGGACTTCGCTAAAATCGGTCGTTCGGCAAGAGAAATCTTTGCGTCTATGGGGACCTTAAGCCTCCCTATGTCTATTATTCTCTGCCTTCGATATCATGGCCAGCATTATAATGCCATTTCTTTTTCATGGGGGCCATCAGGTAGCAGATAAAACAGCTGTGGACCAGATAGGATAACCCATAGCAGGGTAAAATTAAAATACAGGTTGTGGGTATGAGTCATTTTTCTGTGGTACAGACACACCCTACAGGTCTTCATCCTAAGAGACAAATGTTTGGATCCTACATCCAGTGCAGAAAGTGGACACTTATGTCTCCTGCACACCTGTGTTTGGATATATCACATATAAAATTGGAGCAACAGCTTGCAGATAACATAAAACTCATTCAGTGATGCTGGAGTCATGGTGCATATTCTATTAGTACAAGTGTGTGATTTCCCACTTACACCATCACACCAAAATACATTGGAGTAACTACCAAGGGTGAGTTGTGGGAGTCTGACGTCACCCATGTCTAGATTATAAAACAGTTTAAGAGCCAGATTCTGTGAGCATCATCATTATTTTGTCCTCAGTAACCTTACCATTTGCCTTTATACAGAGGAAGGCTGCATCTGTGTTATTGTGAGGATATGATAAAGAAAACAACATGTTCATTTGCAATAGCGATCAGTACAGGAAGAGTCAACAGCTCTAAGCTTTTGAGCACTGAGAATTCCAAGCATACTGTATATGTACGAGCTAGCAAATGTAGATGTGGAAAAAACCTACTGTGTCTAACATATGATTTAGGGTATGAATCCATTGGTTTCTTTTGTGTGTTTTCTAGTCATTTATAAGAAAGAAAACAAGGAAGATTATTTAATATTCTATTTAATAATGTTTTATGATGAGTTAATCCATCAGTTACTTATTGTAAGTTTTAGGTAAGAAAGTGCAGTTGTAGAAATTTGTAAGTACACCCCCACACCACAGTAAAAAAGCCACATAGACATGAGCGCTAAAAATCCATTGGTGGCCAGGGTCCCTCCTACAAGGTAAAAAAAGAATTGGTGGACAGGGGCCCCCATAAAATTTAAAAAAATAACATTGGTGAGCCGGGGCCCCATAGAAGAGTAAAATAAAACACCGGTGGCCAGGGGCCCCATAGAACATTTAAAAAAAACGTTGGTGGCTAGAGGCCCCATAGAAGATTAAAAAACACATTGGTGGCCAGGGGTTGAATTAAAAAAAAATAAAAACATTCGTGCTCAGTGGAACTTAGCTTTTAAGTTCAACATGAGATCTTCTTCATTCTCCTCAACAATGGCAGCTTCTTCTACGGCTTTGGCTCCCTTCAGTGGATTTGGCTTCAGCTCCCTTAGGCAGCTTCGGCTCTTTGGCGACATCCTGCTTTAATGCCTGCTCAATGGGGGCCTGGCTAATACAGAAAGAGCAGCATAGCCATACCCCTCTTTAAACTTGAAATCTGTACGACTGTACCCCCCAATGGAGACCCTATCCATGGACAACCACTTGTGTCTTGATTGACAGTGGTATTCTGTATAATGTTCCATACGCCATACAAAGCTGTACTTGACTCAGAGCCGGGCTGCGCTGGCCAGGCGCCCTAGGCAAGCCGGCCAGTCGTGGCGCCGGCTTAGCCTGCGCATGCGCGAATGGGCGATCGCGTGCGCACGCACGAATTACCGCTCTCGCGTGCGCATGCGCAAATTACCGCTCTTGCGTGCGCATGCGCAAATTACCACTCTCGCGTGCGCATGCGCTGGTTAGAGGTCTTGCGCATGCGCACAAGGGGAAAAAAATCCTAAAATGCCACAGATAGTCGGACAGAGAAGGGAACCGGACTATAGGTAGGTGACAGAGGCGGTACGTGCCTGGCGCCCCCCCAGCTTTGCACCCTAGGCACGTGCCTACTCTGCCTGCCTACCCCTAGTTCCGGCCCTGACTTAACTACTTGTCTGGTCTGATGGTTTTACACAAGAATGAGCAATGTAGGAATTCTATGGAATCACAGGCAGCTGCCTGTTTATCCTTTTATTCAGAGCAATATTTGCTCCACCTTTATTGGTTCTGGTTTGAGGCTGGTGGAGTTCCCTTGCTGCATGAGAAATTTTAAACATTCCCATAACATCACAGAACTTACAGGAGACTGTTTTTGGTGCCAGGCTGTTGTCTGGCACCCTCTACCTTGCGTGTCATTCATGATGTGCAAGAAGGAAGTGCCAGGGAATGTAAGGTACTTCAAAACTCTGTACTTAATGGCTACTAAGGGCACCTTTCTAAGCAACTTGCACTGGATAGACAGTTAAAAACAATGACTTTATTTTTGCACCCATTATATCTTTTGTGTGGTGCCTTGAGAATGAAAGAATTTCTATCATCTCGAGGCATTTAACATACTCACTGATTTTTGAGAGGCTGTGTTATATGTAGAAATTCCATGTAGTTTCATCTGCTCTACCTCACCTCACCTGTCTTTCTATGTCTCTCAGTTTGGGCTCTCTCGTAGTCTCTGAATGTTCCATAAAGGGAAAAATATCGTCTAACAAATCAGACATTTTTAATTGCATTGTCCCACCACCCTGGAAATGACCAACTGTTGTGCAATCCCAATAGCCTCCCAATGCACGTGGGAGATCAATGGCCATAAGATGAGCACACCTCCCCTTCACTCCCTATGTGATATGATTGTTTTGCTTGTAGACTAAGTACAATTTGCCTATCACTTGTGTCATCTAATCATCTGTGTTACAATAAACTTACCTATGGGACCACTAATTTGACTGGACAGGAATTAGCTAATGGGTTTTTCTCCATAGTTTTTGCATCCCTCTATTTGTGTGTAATGTATCCTCTGCTTATGCTTAAAATAAGTATCCAAATCTTCCTTGAGCTTTTCATCTAGCAATAAGAAAACTGGAAAACAATGATTCTCGAGAGTGAAGGAAAGAGTTAAATGGGCAGAGACTGAATAGACTTGTAAATAATGAATGGCAGAACACATTATTTCCAAACAATTGGTCTTTACAAGGACAGACAAATATATAATACAAGAAGAGTAGCCCTGCAGATGGACATCCTTTATTGTGCAAACTTGTATCAGATGTAAATCTCCAGTTACCTGTTAATCAGGCCTCCGATCTAGTGACTTGTGACATAATCGTATTAAACAGAATTGCATCTAGTTTTCTATATATATATATCTGTTCTGCAACTGGAAAATGCTAAGGGAAAATGAAATAGGATCAATACAATATTTAAAATAAACTCTGGAATTTCTGGAAAATAATTGTATATTTCTGCCACAAGACCAGTGATTTCCATTGCCTATAGCTATTGAGACTTTTTAGATTTTTGGGTATTATTTTCAATGTTTTCCCATGTGTCCCAAGCCCTTAGTCAACATCAAGGGGCACATTTACTCATTTTTGGGTACTTCGTCCATCGAATAGGCCAAAATTAGATTCGAAATGAAAAAACGTAGAATATTCGGCCATTCGAAAATTGAAGTATTGTCTCTTTAAAAAACTTTCGACTTCGACACTTCGCCACCTTTATTATTCTCATGTACAACGAATGATTGTTTGTTTCAATTTACCGACCTACAAGTAAACATTTAGATTAAATAAAGCAGGAAAAATAACAAATCAGATAATGTTCTGGCCATTGATTGACACACAGCAATCATACCAAAGTAATGTTGAGAAATAGTAGTGACAGTCACCCATTAATATTATCAGATAAGCAATATATGCAAAGATATCGTTAGCCGACAGAAATCTTCTAACTTGTCCGATCGACTAAACGACTGATCGCCATGGTACGAAAAATGTTGGGACGATCCACATCCAGTCCGAAAACCATATGAAACTTCGTTTCTTACGACTATATCTTTCCATCTGTGGCCAGCTTTATACACTGGTGTTTTATTATGCTTTTACCAACACATGCTGAGCACAAAACAATACATATACTGTGTTTATATGCATTTTTAAACAAAACCAAGTACATTTTTGTGAATTTAAAACGCAATCTTTTATTTGATTGTCTTTTGAATGCGTATCAAGTTGCAGCAAGGATACCACTAGGCAGAATATGATGGAATCAATTAGCTGATGTGTTAGGTGTGACCAGACCTGTGTCTCAAATGCATAAGAAATGCCTGTGTGTATGAGCCCTTAGTAAGGATTTGCTTCTCAAATAAAGTCTGACATGTACACAAATATATAGTCAGATAGCCTCACCAGTGCCAGCCATGCTGCCTAACCATCACTGCCTATTTGAATGATTAGCACATTCAAAAAAAAGAAAAAGAGAATTTAAAGGGGTGCTTAGGCTAACATGAAAATGGCATCATTTCAACTGCATTATATGACCGATAATGTCAGTCAGATTCCATTCATGATGGCAACCCTTTTACTCTTTCTAGGCAAACAGAGATTGATTTACATCATCTGCCAGCTGCTACTAGCATTTTAGTTTTTAAAACAGGTTAGGCCTAATATACCATTGCAGGCTCAGGTTTGCACAGATTAGAACACTGAACACAAAGTGTACACCCTTATTGCATTTATTTATATACAGTACACACAAGGTAGCCCTGTACATGCCTCCAAAATGATACACAACTGAGAGACATGTACAACATTTCCTGAATGTGATCTGTGTGCTATTTACAAATAAGTACATTTTTTTTTTTTGCCCTAACGGAATGCACCAAATTTTATTACAAATTGAGGCCCCTGCAATTCACCGTATATATATTAATCGCAACGTTGGTTGTTCTTACAATTTATGCAATGTATTTAGTGTTACAAAACTGTTTAAATTTGTTTTGATTCTTTTGACACTGTTGTCCATGTTAGGCTAGCAAATAAAATCAAATTTTGATTACTGTCCAATCCTTTACTTGGGAGACGGTTGACTGAAAGAGGAATGAGGAGATGGTTGCTGTAGAAAGGAGGCAGCCAACCGTGGAGAGGAGGAGCCGTCCTCCAAGAATATATTAAGAGATCAGGGATGAAATGTACAAAAAGCAACTAATTGCAGGGCTTTCAAGGTTACCAACTGGTCTTGTTGGTAATTCATTTCTTAAATGTGACATGTATGAGAGTCAATAGTAGGACAATTTTTGGAGAGGTATGATAAGTGGAAGTAAATGGAAGTAATTATACCAGTGAGTCGCAAGAGCACCTTCCCTCTGCCTGAAAATCTTTCTTAATTTCTTGCCTTATTATTGACTTTTTTGTACATAAAGACCTAAAATCTTCCCCCTATTAAACTCTAATAAGCAACTTTCTTGTATGAGTCTCCTCAGTTATCAGACCCCTACCCGGACCTGTTATCCAGGATGCTCGGGACCTGGGGTTTTCCAGATTTAAGATACTTTTGTTTGCTAAAAAAAATCTTTTAAACATGAAATAAACTCAGTGGGATTGTTTGGCCAACAATAAGGATTTACGAGACAAAGGAAATCATTTTACAATTTTGATTTATATGATTAAAATGGAGTCTATGGGAGATGGGTTCTTTAATTCAGAGCTATCTGTATAGAGAGAATTATATCTGTTAATGACATCTATAATGTTATGATTGTACTTGCATATTATTCTTTGCTTTGTTACTTTGCTGTACAGAGCACTTGAGTTTTCAGATGATGTTGGCTACTGTTTTAGTCAATAATAGAGAAATAATATGCCTCGTAAGGTTAGGGTTAAGATTCACTGTGTTTCCTGCAAATGTTCAATATAAAATATTGGAATTGGTTATTCTATCCAGGAGGCCCTTTACAGCTGAATAATTTTGTTTATTAATACAGGAAATTCTATGCTGTTCTTTTTTAGAGCAAACTATTGGAATGTATTCATATACTAAAGGAAAGTAGAACCTGCAAAGACTAACAGGGGAATTTACAAAAGTGGAGTAAACTGAAATTGGAGTAATAAATATTATTGGAGTTAATTGTTTATTCATTTATACCAGGTAGTGTTGATTTTCTACACTTCTCAACCATAAGCAAGCTTGCCAGGAGAAACATTTTATAAAATAAAATGAAGCTAACATATTTCTTGAACTGAACTCAGAATAGCTCTGTTAAGACCTCTTGTGGACATTGCTAGTATTTCCTGTCTAATCCGTATGTTTTAGGAATTGTTCCAAATACTTCATTCATTTGGGAGATCTTCAGCTATAATATATAGATTATTACATGCACTAAATATCTAGTCAACTACCCTGCCCTTTAAAAAACAATTGGATTTATTATTGTTTACTCCAAATGTAATAGATCAGGGCCAGTTTGTTTGGAAGGGAGATAAGAAGCAAATATACTGCCCAGTTCTTCAGTAAAAATATACGTATGACACCACTAATAAATTGATCCTAAATGTACCCCTAAAAATCATATACAAATTAATAGAGACGTGAAAAATTTCTTTGTGGCTGTCTTCTTTTTTACACCTTTGTTTTGCTGGCAGTTGTTAATGGAAAACTGGTTTATCCTCCCTCTAGCTAGCAATACTGGCTTTTTCCTGTCAACTGGCATGTCTTCCTGGCAACTGTTTATTTTCACTTACTTGGCAAGTGCGCTAGTAGCTCAGGGTTGTTTTCCTGAAGCTGAACGATGACTAAAAAGCTCAGTCCATTTAGCAATAGTTTTTACTTATTGAATAATTGCAACTGTTGACTTGAGCCAGGCCCACTGCTGTCACTGACAGGTGCATGTGCCAGACTGGGAATGCATCTTACATCACCAGAAAGTGGCACCCAAGAAACCAAATGTAGCTGGAATATACAGTTAGGTTCATAAATATTTGGACAGACAACTTTTGTTTTCTAATTTTGGTTCTGTACATTACCACAATGAATTTTAAATGAAACAACTCAGATGCAGTTGAACTGCAGACTTTCAGCTTTAATTCAGTGGGTTGAACAAAAAGGTTGCATATAAATGTGAGGAACTAAAGCCTTTTTTCAACACAATAACTTCATTTCAGGGGCTCAAAGGTAATTGGACAAATTAAAAAACTGAAAATAAAATGTTCATTTCTAATACTTGGTTGAACCCCCTTTGCTGGCAATGACAGCCTGAAGTCTTGAACTCATGGACATCACCAGATTCTGGGTTTCCTCCTTTTTAATGCTCTGCCAGTCCTTTACTGCAGCGGCTTTCACTTGCTGTTTGTTTGTGGGCCTTTCTGTCCGAAGTTTCGTCTTCAGTAAGTGAAATGCATGCACAATTGGGTTCAGATCAGGTGACTGACTTGGCCATTCAAGAATATTCCACTACTTTGCTTTAATAAACTCCTGGGTTGCTTTGGCTGTATGTTTTGGGCCATTGTCCATCTGTATTATGAAACACCTCCCAATCAATTTGACTGAATTTAGCTGGATTTGAGCAGACAGTGTCTCTAAACACCTCAAAATTCATTTGGCTGCTTCTGTCATGTGTCACATCATTGATAAACAGTAGTGTCCCAGTGCCATGGCAGCCATGCACGCCCAAGCCATCACACTCCCTCCACCATGTTTTATAGAGATGTGGTTTGCTTTGGATCATGAGCTTTTCACGCCTTCTCCATACTTTTTTCTTGCCATCATTCTGGTAGAGGTTGGTAGAGGTTGATCTTGGTTTCATCTGTCCAAAGAATGTTTTTCCAGAACTGTGCTGGCTCTTTTAGATGTTTTTTAGCAAGTCCAAATATTTAGCCAATTTAGCCTTTCTATTCTTGATGCTTATGAGTGGCTTGCACCTTGCAGTGCACCCTCTGAATTTACTTTCATGCAGTCTTCTCTTTATGGTAGACCTGGATATCGATATGTCTACCTCCTGGAGAGTGTTGCTCACTGTTTTGAAGGGGTTTCTTTTCCCCCTGGAAATGATTCTGGGATCATCCACCACTGTTGTCTTCCGTGGACGTCCAGGTCTTTTTGTGTTGCTGAGTTCACCAGTGCTTTCTTCCTTTCTTTCTCAGCATGTACCAAACTGTAGATTTTGCCACTCCTAATATTGTAGCAATTTCTTGGATGGTTTTTTTCTGTTTTTGGCTTGTTTCACCTTCATGGAGAGCTCCTTTGATTGCATGTTGTCTGTTCACAGCAAAATCTTCCACATACAAGCACCCTCCTCAAATCAACTCCAGGGCTTTTATCTGCTTCATTGATAATGACATAACGAAGGAATTGAAGTAGCATTTGAGTCAATGTCCAATTACTTTTGAGCCCCTTAAATGAAGTAATTGTGTAAAAAAAAAGGCTTTAATTACTCACATTTTAATACAATCTTTTTGTTCAACCCACTGAATTAAAGCTGAAAGTCTGCAGTTCAGCTGCATCTGAGTTGATTAATTTAAAATTCATTGTGGTAATGTACAGAACCAAAATTAGAAAATAAGTTCTCTGTTCAAATATTTATGGACCTATGAAGACATAGAGGCATAGAACTTCATGTCTGGGAGTCTACTTTGATTTGGAAAAGTCAGCACTTTGGTATAAGGAACATTTTCTACTAAAAGTTTTCTTCCCTTCAAATAGATGCAAATAAGCAATTGTGAGAACAGAACACACTTTTCTCCCAACCTGCCATGTCTGAAAATTCCCTCTATAAAAAGGCTGCTTAAGATAAAACTTGGGTGACTTGAATGGCCAATGAAAGAAGATCTTATTCGAGATCTAATGATCAACTTGAGGATAAACTAACCATTGTAATGAAATTGCACCTACAGTCCTTTTTCCACACTATGCTTTCTGACATGGCATACAAACTTTTTTAACTGTGCTATTCTTTCAAGCAGCAGGGAGGACAAGAGAATGGACGTATGCACATGGAAGGGTCGTTGTCTGCACGGGACAAAGTTGGTGTACAGGACTTTGTTTTGCTGGATTCCCACACTAGCGAGGCAGCGTTCATGGACAATCTACGAAAACGATTTCAGGAGAACCTCATTTATGTAACACCTTATTTTATATATCTATTGAGTACTTTGCATATTTAATGATATAGAGACTGTATAAATAAACATACATAAATATCTTGTGCAATCTTTAGACATACATAGGAACAATGCTGGTGTCTGTGAATCCATACAAGGAGCTTGAGCTGTACACCCAGAGGCAGATGGAGCTATACCAAGGAGTAAATTTCATTGAACTCCCACCACACATGTAAGCTTCAGCAAATGTATTTGTATTTAGGTTGTTAGGCATGGATTGTATTTGCACCAATCATTAAATTCAAATTAATTTATTTCTCATATTTGTCGCAGAGGCTAGGTTTCAATATTGGTAGATTACTTTTTTCCATCATTGTTGGTGTCCCTTTTGAAAATTGCTTTGTTAAAAGAATTAATGATTCACTGTACTGTACCATCATTTTTAATGCAACTTTTTTATTTGTATAATGGAAATATTAAGAGATAAAGTATGTTATATTTTCTCTCTTGTTTGGTTGGCAATTTCAGAGATGTGTAAATGGCTGCATATTGCTGGCTAACAACTTTCCATACCTTTTCAGTATTGTTTCAGTATTGTTCCTTACAGTAGGGCCATGGCGTTGGCCCGCTTGTGAAAAGCCATAATTTTCATAATTTTTGCCCACACTTACAGTGGAACTATTGGTTGATCACCATTGTAAATCCCTGTTTGTTGACTGCCATTGTAAATGCGGCCAGTAAAAAACATACCAAAGTCATAATTGTGCTCAGTGGTGCAACTACAGAGGAAGCAGACCCCGTGACCGGGAGGGGGGGCAGGGAAAAGGGGTGCCCTGTTTCCTCTATAGCGTTAAAATCCCCCTCCCTGACACTTTCTAGTTCTTATAATTAACGCACTTGTGTCTGAGCGACCATGTGGCGGGGGAGGGGGTTGCAGCCAGCCCATTTTTATTACGCCCCTGATTTTGCTTGTAGCTTATACAAATATTGTACTGTAAAACTATGTCAGCATAATTATACAACACAGTGCAACAGGAAAACTGAAGTGTATACAGAACTCTTATAAATTAAGTTTAAATGAATAAAATGTAAAGCAATAATTCTTTTATCTCACTACATAAATTTCTCTATCCTTAGATATGCAGTTGCCGATAACGCATACAGGGTAATGTGCACAGAGCGTAATAACCACTTTATCCTTATCTCTGGTGAAAGTGGTTCTGGAAAGACAGAGACATCTAAGAAGATCCTCCAGTACCTTGCCATGACATGTCCTATCACTGAGAAACTTCAAACAATCAGAGATCGTCTCCTTCTCTCTAATCCTGTACTAGAGGTACAAAAAAATATAGTATATGAATGTAAATCTTTTTTATTTTTTTTTCTATCTTAAATTACAGTACAAAATCAAATTAAGATTGATTGTAAATCAGCGATAGAAACACAGCTTCACTTTTTATTTGAACAAAAAAAATTCCAAATTCAAGGTCACTTGATCCTATGCAGTAAGTGGCATGCAAAGATATCTATCAAGGCCCAGGCACAAGTTTATCACTTACTAAAAAGTTAAATATTTCACATTAAAAGAAAAGTTAAAGCAAATGAATGGATGTCCATTATTTTTAGTAAAAAAAAAAATATGGTGATAACCTATAAGTATAAATACTTAGAAGCTTTAGTGTTCTCTGATATAGCTTAAAAATCATGTTAAAAGGCAAAATGTTGAGCTGTACGGTTACATGCACATGCAGTATACAAAATATATGTATTATTATTTTTTAGGCTTTTGGAAATGCCAAAACAATCCGCAATGACAATTCAAGCCGATTTGGAAAATACATGGATGTGCAGTTTGACTACAAGGTAAAAATATCCTCTAGGCTTATTTTCTAAAGTTTATACAATATACCTGTGGTTGTCAGCCTGTGACTGTATATCTAATACTAAAGTGCTGGACCTCATCAATGAGATGAGAATGTGTCACTGTGAAAGTTGTCTTTTTCTGTGGTTTTTTTCTGCAGGGAGCCCCCGCTGGAGGACACATCTTGAGCTACCTGATAGAAAAGTCACGCGTGGTTCACCAAAATCCCGGGGAGAGGAACTTTCACATTTTCTATCAGCTGCTGGAAGGAGGTGAAGATCATCTGATCCGTTGGTTGGGCCTGGACCGTAATCCACAGACATACAGTTACCTGATTCAAGTAAGGTCGTTTAAATTGATAAATTCTGTACAATGAAATGTTTCTTTATAAACGGTTGATTTCCTTTGCTAGGGCGAGTCTGCCAAAGTAAGCTCAATCTGTGACAAAACCAACTGGAAGCTCGTCCGTAGGGCATTCACTATCATTGAATTCACAGAAGCAGATATTGAGGTACAGTATTCTTTGTTACTTTAAAGGTGACTTTATAGTATGATCAATATATTTATATATATATATGGAGAGAGAGAGAGAGAGAGAGAGAGAGAGAGAGAGAGAGAGAGAGAGAGAGAGAGAGAGAGAGAGAGTTTCTTGGTACTGTGTCCTGGTGCTTTCCAATTATTTTTT
Source organism: Xenopus laevis (assembly GCF_017654675.1). Classification (NCBI taxonomy): domain Eukaryota; kingdom Metazoa; phylum Chordata; class Amphibia; order Anura; family Pipidae; genus Xenopus; species Xenopus laevis. Next base: position 158,915,614 of record NC_054371.1, read on the forward strand.
TAACGATGAAATGATAATTGGTTTTATGCATATTCATGAACTGGATTTTGCTGAAGCAATGATAATGTCAGAAAACAAAAAATCTACAGTACAATCAACAGACAGGAGGGCCCATCCCACCCAGGCCACAGTCTGGACAGCTATGAGTTAGACTTTCTGTATTGTATTGTAAGCATTTTATGGCAAAATCACATCCGACATATGTCTCACATTAAAGGGATCACTAACTCTGGGGCCTACTCATAGCTTATACTGTAGAAGGTCAGAATGTCTAATGAAATACACAAATATGTCCCTGATACATATGGTAATCTAACCCTAGATAGTTCAGTTCTGTATGTTTCTGAGTTTTGTTCAGGTATTTACTTGGTTCACAAAATATGGAACCAGATAGAATATGTGCCACACACAGCAGGTATGTTGTCTGCATTAAAATACAAGCTGATCTGTGTTCATTGTGAGCACCAGATGCATCAGGTCTGCACCATCTGTACAGATGTGAGCCACGTTGCATAACCTGGAGTAATATGTTAACAAAATTAATTGTTGCCATTCATATTTCTCATCAGCATCTATTTGGAATAGTAGCCAGTGTTCTACATCTGGGGAATATAAAGTATGAAGAAGACACCCATGGTCATGCAATCATTAAGAATGGATCTCAGCTTCAGTGGATATCTAAGGTATGCCTTGGAGCAATGAAATACTTTCATAAAAATGATATCTGTGTATTAGCTAGAATGTGTTAAGTAAGTGTTAATATTCTAGCTGCCTGTTCTTTGTAGTTGTAAGGGGTGAGTGAATTCATGTTGCTTCTCTGTTTTCTCTATATTTTCCCATATAAGAACACTTTATATAACCCTTTTGTTTTTACTTCCCATAGTTGCTCGGTGTCCCTGTATCCATTTTGCAAGAAGCACTGACACATAAAAAGATTGAAGCTAGGGCAGAAGAGGTATGTGACAAATGAACATGATTTTAAGATTATATGAAATCAGTATATCTCCTAAAGAAGTTTTGCTCAACATATTTATACTGTATCTAAAACAATTTTCTTCTCCAAAAGGTATACGGGTTTAGGCTGATCTATCATATTGTACTTCTTGTACCTCCCTGCCTGTGTGCATGGGGTGGGGGGGGGGGGTCAGACACAGTTTTGAAAGCTTTGCTGTTCTTCTGCAAGAAAGTCCACTGCCATAAAATCCTGCATTTAAAGACTTGCATTACTTAATGTGACTGTAGGTTATAGGCATGTTTACTTGCAATAGACTGAGGTTCAAAATAGGTAGGCAATTCTCTAAAAGAGAATAAGATTAAATTTTAATCAATATGACTTTTAGAAGCATTGCTATATGATACTATTAGAATAACTTATTTTTTGCAATGAAAATGTTATAATAAATGTTTGAAATAAATGATTGAATGCACTTTTTCGTGCATGTTATTATTGTTTGAAGTTTGTTTGGATGTTGTTTGTTCTCAGGGCCAGAGAGACAAGAAATGTTTGAAAGTCATTTTTTTATTTGCAGGTTCTCAGTCCTTTGAATTTAGAGCTGGCTTATTATGCTCGTGATGCCCTCGCCAAAGCTATTTATGGAAGGTCTTTCAATTGGCTGGTAAACAAAATTAATAGCTCTCTGGCCAACAAGGTAATTCACCTACCAACTAGATATCTTTTGCCAAGAGGCAAATTTAAAATGCTGTTTTGTCCAAACTTAATCAAGTAAACTTAATATTCTTTCTTAAGATTTGTAGTAGCATCTAATCTTGAGTGCCAACCAGCTTCTTACAGTTCTTTGCAATAATAAAATGTAAAGAAAGTCAAATACAGGCAATCTCAAGTTAGTTTTACCAGCTCTCTCCTTCTGGAGTGTTTTTCTTTTTTTTTACATGTATAGTAAAACATTAGATTTTTTGCTATTTGCACTTGTTGCATCCCCACAATTTAGACTGTTACACAAAATCTATTTAGGAGCTTAGCTAAATACGTTTATATTTATAATTTTGCAGTGTGGTTTTTCTATTACGTGTAATATATAATTGTATTAAAACTTTACTGTTAATAGGAGCCACCAAAGAAAACAGTTATTGGACTCCTTGACATTTATGGATTTGAGGTTTTTGAGACAAACAGGTAATATAAATTGCGCACAAAATCCTAAAAGTGAAGTACAGGTATGTGATCTATTATCAAACATGCTTAGGTAAACAGGTTTTATGTATAGGTATATTTCTATCATCTGGAGAACCATATCAGGCAGCAAAAAAAAAAGTTTGTTTGCCATTGCTATGGATTTATGATTGTTTTGTTAACAGCTTTCCCATATTCATGCTTTCTGGTTAGCAGGTTTCTGGATAATAGACCACATACCTTTAATAACAAAAAACTTTCCATTACATATATATGAAATGCAATTGTAGTATCTTATGTCAGTCTCTTATATTTGTAACTCTGCAGCTTTGAACAGTTCTGCATTAATTACTGCAATGAGAAGCTACAGCAGCTCTTTATTTCCATGACACTAAAGGCAGAACAAGAGGAATATGAAATAGAGGGTATTGAGGTAAGAAACACTGCTCTAAAAGCAGATTTACATATATTTACCTACTATATACAAACAGAGAATACACAACCGTACTCTGTTGGCAAATACAGACATGTTGTCGTGCCCTGTCTACTCTTTTTGTCCTGCCAGATAATATATTCAAGGCTTAGACCTCAATCATTCCTTTAATTACTGCTATCAGTTTCACTTGAAGCACTTGGTACACTGTATAATGTTTTTAAATCAAGTTCACAGTGCCAAGGAAGTATCTACTGTTTAATCAACCTTACACGTTTCATAAAGTAATGGAGTTTCCTTATTAGTGAGATGCAAAGAATACAACTGTTACTGTAGGTTGGCAGGCCAGTGGCCTGGCTTTGCATATAGAACAGTCTTTTTCTGGAGTGATCTTTCCAGGCTCACATATCTGGGATGTGTGAAATTAATTTATTTGCTATTTTACTCCCTTGTTGCATTAATTTTGGTTAAAATGTTTGTATTTTCTGTGCACTGATCTATTTATGACAATGTCTTTTTTTTTATAACATTAGTGGGAACCTGTACAGTACTTTGACAATAAAATTATCTGTGACCTAATTGAAGAGAAGTATAAAGGGATCATTGCCATAATGGTAAGAATTGCATATGCAAAATATTCAAATAACTTCTGTTATAGAAGAGGTTCTAGAAAAACAGGGCAATAGTCCATAGTTAGAAAGTCCTTGGTAAAGGCTTTCTTTAAGAACAGTGGAAATACTTTTGTGGCCTACAGAACATCAGAGTGATAGCAATTATCTTTCCTATACACAGATAATCTACCGAATATACTCGAGTATAAGCCGAGTTTTTCAGCCCCCAAAATATGCTGAAAAACTCTACCTCGGCATATACTCGAGTCGCCGGCGTCTAAGAATAGTCGCCGGTGCCTAAGAATAGTCGCCGGCACCTAAGAATAGTGGCCGGTGCCTAAGAATAGTCGCCAGCATCCAAGAATAGTCTCCAAGAATATTTGCCGGCGTCCAAGAATGGTCGCCGGCATCCAAAAACGAGACGCTGGCACCTCCAATGGGAGCAGAAACCCTCAATTTTTTGATTGAAACTTACCAGAAGCTGCTTCATTTCTCACCCTAGTCTTATACTCGAGTCAATAAGCTTTCCCAGTTTTTGGAGGTAAAATTAGGTACCTCGGCTTATACTCGGGACGGCTTATACTCGAGTATATACGGTAGTTTTCTTTTTTTAAGCTCACCATATATCTGCCACTTCTACCTGTAGTTAATATTCTTTGTGTTCTTATCTAAGTCAGTGCTAGAGCTTTCTTTTGTGTACAGCCTGTAAATGTATGATGATTGCATCCCATTTATCTTTAAAAAACGATATGTATATGTAGAACTGTTGTTTTATGTTCTAATAGGACGAAGAGTGCTTGAGACCTGGGGAAGCCACAGACCTGAGCTTCTTAGCAAAACTGGAAGAGAAGGTTGGAGATCACCCCCATTTATTAACGTAAGTGCTCAGCTTTTTGTTTGTTTACATGTGAAAATAAGACAAAATTCTTACTGTGCCTCTAACCCAAATTGGGATTCCATTCTGTTGTGATTGTTACGATAATTTGACTGGGAATTAAGTACTATATGATTATTTTCCACTATCTTCTGTAAATAGACGCAAACTTGCAGATCCGGTAGCCAGAAAAACCATAGACTGGTTGGATTTCAGGCTTATCCACTATGCAGGAGAAGTTACATACTGTGCAGTTGGTGAGTAAAAAAACAGAACCTCTCAAATACTTTTGCTCTGCAAAAGAGTATTTTGGACTTGTTGGGTTCATCTCCTTTACCATTTGTATACATTTTCTATATCTTAATTTTAATCTGTGTTGGGCTTTCCATTTTCGCTCCGTGTGTCCTGACTGAGCACTGTGAAAATATATAAACACCACTCGGTGTAAAGTACCCTAAAATAAACAACTAATAGACTTTTTGGTAGTATATAAGTGCACACATGAATTAATAAATGTATATGATATATAGAGCATAGCAATACTTGCGGCTAAATTACCCATTCTAGTACAGTTCTATAATAACAATTTATAAATGTATTATATGGTATAGTAATCCACTGATCCTGACATGAGTTAAAAGGGAGAACACATCATATAGTCAAGTAATTTAATAAGACTGTTTGTTTATTGAGAATAATTATTATTAAGTAAATCATTTAAAACTATCAATCCCCCACAACACCTATTTCTGGCATTGTAGCTATGATGATGTAGCAAACGTCTTCTCTTCCCTATAATAGGAGCCAAACAGTTCAACCATACTGGTGCATGGTATAGCTTCAGGGATTTGAGGAGATTCTAGGATCCATATATCGAGAGTGCATTTTCCAAAGAATATTGGGATCTATTAAACAATTGTTTAAAAAAATGACTATAAGGTGCTCACATCTTTTTAGCTATACACAGGGTATACAGTATTTCCTATCACCCTAAGTACGATGCACCTATTAGTATATCAGCTATCCTATATATGTTTCCTTGGCAGTCACACTCATTTTCCAGATGATGATGATGATGATAATGATATGTATCATTTGAAAGAGATCCGATTATTTATGTCACGTGCAGATATAATTGCCCTAATTATTGTTTTTCTGTTTATTTAGGGTTTTTGGAAAAAAATAATGACTTGCTATATCGAAATTTGAAAGAGGTAATAAAATGCATCTTCCAAAATGTATCTGTGTCACACAAAATAATTAAATAATTATTGTTATTTATACATTATAAATTAGATTTATTAATAATCTGTTTGATGTTTGCAGGTGGTTCTGAAATCTAAAAACTATATCTTAAGAGATTGTTTTCATTCCTCGGAACTGGACAACAGGAGGAGGCCAGAGACTGTGAGTGAATATAATCATTTAATATATGGCTATTGATGAGGCACAAGTTACCAACTCATTGTACAGTACTGATAAACCATCTTGTGATACATGTCTACCTGTATAAAAATTAAGATTTTTATCCTGCAGCAACTAAAGTGGTACTGACACTTTCATACACATGATAGGAATATCAACATGTCAGTATAACTGACAAATAGCTATGTTGTACTGAAAATCAATTTTACCAGTTTTTGCCCTCACTTCTCTATTTCCAGGTAACAACACAGTTCAAGAACAGCTTGTCCTCCCTGATAGAAATCCTTCTGTTAAAGGAACCGACATACATTAGGTGTATCAAGCCAAATAACAACAAACAACCTGGTGAGAACATCGTCTGAAGGAAAACAGGTTGTTTCTTCAGTCTTGGATATTGCTTTAGTATGGAGACAGAGTGAACACATATATCTATATTGCATTGTCAATGGGAGATTCATGTTTTAGGCACAAACTTTAAAATAACTATACCTGAAAACAGCAACAAGGCTGTTATATCAAAACATACACACTTTATTTAAAACAACGGTATCACAACATTGGCAAATACTATATAAATTTGGAAGACCTTCTGCATAGGTATCTGCAAAAAATGTTGTTTCATACTACAGGTATAGGATCTTTTATCTGGAAACACAATATCCAGAAAGCTACGAATTATGGAATGGTTGACTCCCATAGACTCCATTTTATCCAAATAATCCAAATTTTTTAAAATGATTTCCTTTTTCTGTGTATTAATAAAACAGTACCTTGTACTTGATCCAAACTAAGATATAATTAATCCTTATTGGAAGCAAAACCAGCCTATTGGGTTTATTTAATGTTTAAATGAATTTCTAGTAGACTTAAGGCATGAAGACCCAAATTGCGGAAAGATCCATTATCCAGAAAACCCCAGGTCCCGAGCATTCTGGATAACAGGTCCCATACCTGTATCAGTTTGTAGAGAAATTAAATTCAGTCTCTACTTGAATAGCAAAACTTAAATGTTAATGTTGAAATATGCAACCACTGCATTGAGTAAGTCACACATCTTTCCCAGCAAGAAAAAGGTAGTTAAAAGTGCCCATTAGCTGCTGAGTAGTGCACCAGATGTAATTTATTTTTAGCTTCTGCTCAGTATAAATCACTAGGAGGCAAATATTAAATTTTAGCCCCCATGATGAAATATTTTCTTTGTTTTGAAATGCCTACCCCTAGTCCAGAAACATTATTCTATAAAACTGATTAAATTTATGATGCTGAATCTGCATTGTAGAACCCCACCGTTATTGATTTTTTTTTGTTAACTTAGAGACAAAAAATTAACATATATAAACAAAAGCAAGCATATGAAGCAGCAAAGACAAAGATAGAACTGCATGAAAAATGGGATATTGCAACATTGCCACAACAACCTATGAATTGAATTCATCAAATCTCATCTCTTTTGGATCAATGTGCTTCTGCTGTTTCTGTTTACAGGAAAGTTTGAAGATATGATCGTCCGCCATCAGGTAAAGTACCTGGGCTTGATGGAGCATTTACGGGTCAGAAGAGCTGGATTTGCCTATCGAAGGAAATATGAGATATTCTTGGAAAGGTAACTCTACAAAAAGAAACTGCTTAGCTGCAATTAAGAATTGACCTAAAAGAACACGAAAGGCTAGTAACTTGCAGGTAACATTCTTAGTAAAATTTCATAACATAGAGAAGTAGATTTTACTAACTAAACCAATTTATTCCTAAGTTTATTCATATGTTGTATTGTTATATTTTGGTGTAAATTTTCACATTGCTCTGTTTTATATACAATTTGCTGTGCTGTTTAGTCATCACACCTATTATTCTTCATTCATAATCCACATCTTAGATCATGACTGCATGGTGCATATATAGAGATTCCCCAGTACATTAAATATTATATGAAAGGGTTAAGATAGTTGTTTTTATGTCGTGGTTACAAATATTACTTAGTACAAATTAATACCTACAGGCTGATAATTCATAACCTCCAGTTTAATGTACGTTTTGTATAATGCAGTTGTTAATACAGAATAAAGATGGTCCTTTTTTGTGCCATGCTCTTTGGGCTAGCCCTGTCCTTGCAATTCAACCATCTGTCAGTTTAAGTAATTCATAATAATACATAATTATACATGTGTTGTTTCTGCTTTAGGTACAAATCACTGTGTCCACAAACTTGGCCTAACTGGGCAGGCCCAGCCCGAGAAGGAGTGGAAAAACTAGTGAAGTACCTTGGATACCAACCAAATGAATACAAGTTGGGAAGGTGATCTCAATTTCAGTTTCCAAAAGTGTTTATATCTGCAGCCATCGTGTAGCTGGTTGTCAGATATGCTGCTTTTATTTTTATTCTTCTGATATAGATACTGCTTTTGGGAGTAATGCATTACACTCTACTCTCTCTGTCTTACAGAACAAAGCTGTTCATTCGTTTTCCACGTACACTGTTTGCCACTGTGGATTCATTTGAAATAAGAAAGCATCAGCTGGGTAAACTTTTCATGCCACCCCTGTAACAATACTTTTGATACCTGGATATCAAACACACCACACGTTTGTAAAAGCCCATTGTTGCAGTAAATGCACATATTTAGTATGATTGGAAGAATTTTGCCACTTCCATTAAGAAATGTGTGCCTTGAGAAGGAGGAAGCAGAATACTACAGTATAAGCAGCATGATGCATCCATAGAAAGTGTGGCATACTAATGATACATCTTGAAGTCAATCGATCCATTTGAATGTTGGGGTTAATAAAGTAAGGCTTTCCAAAAAAATAAAATACTTTAGGATATTGATATTAGCCTCTAATTGGTTGTAAATCCAAACATAAATGTTTGTATAATGAAATTGAAACTTAACTTTAAGCAACTTTCCACTATACATTAACATTCTCAGTGTTAATAAAGTTACAAATATAATTGCTGTTAAAAGCAGTTTCTGTATGTTGCTCGGCCATTCCATTGATGCAATTGGCCCTCAAGTCAAGATTGCATTTTCTCACAATGCCTTAAATGTTCTGCAAAGGACTTGTGGGAAATGCATTCTTGACTGGAGGAGCTAACAACTGCAACATGTTTCAATGTTACAGGTAATCAGAACCTAGAGTGCAGAGGGCAAAGCACAGACAAACAAATAGCTTCAGAATCATTGAAGACCTGCAGTGCATGTATACTGGAGAGTTGCTTCCAATTAAGCTTGCCTTCATTATGGAAAATGTTGCAGCCTATTTAATGAGCACAACTTTGTTTGTGTCTTCTTGTTTGACATCGATTATTTTATTGTTAGAATAAGAACAACAAAAAATATTTTTCCATTCTGCTGGTCATACAGATGTTGTTTGCAAATAGTGTGTTTGCACACTTTTTAAGAAATGTACGTACTGTTTTGTTCTATTATGTTGAAAATTCCAGACTGCCAAAAGAATCAAGGAAAGTACCTTAATTGTTATCGCATCCTATGTTACTTTATTCTCTGTGTATTTCTAGTTTCAAAAATCCAAGCCAAATACAAAGGGTGTTTAGGAAAAAGAGCTTTTGAGAAGAAGAAAAAAGCAGGTATTGTTTACTCTTCCATATTTGCTCCCTTTCTGCAGGTGTTTATGGCGATGCATGAGGAATACCAAATTTGCATTTGAAATAACTTTATTACCTTTGTTCTAAAAAATATACATATTTGCTGTTATTTGGCATGGAATGTGCTGTTATATGTAAATACTTAACCCAGCAGTCTGCATATAATACTTAAGAATAATTTTCAAATCAAAGGGGTCCAAAAGATACATTTTGCATAATGAAAGAAAATGTAATTTCAAGCAAGTTTCCAATAATATAATAATTCCAAATTTAAAATGATTTTAAAGTGATTTGTAAAAGAAATTGCAGTTGAAAGTAATATTTGTTTATCCCTTTCTGATTGACTTAAAAATCAGTGTAACAGAAGTCAGTTGTGGAATAAAACCAGTTTTAAATTAAGGACCTCTTTAAAAAATAGTAGCTCAACTAAATAAGAGGTACCAGCAGATCTGGATTGGCAATATATAGATTCTGCAAATGCCAGAGGGGTTGCTGTAAGATGCCATAGATAGTCACCAATTATTGGGCCTGAGGGGACAGTTCGGCTTCTGTGTACTTGAAATTCAGAGACGAAATAGGGACTGGAGAGCCTTTCAATGTAGTCTGAACTTTTTTTGGCTACTTTGACCTTCGAATTGGCTACTTCGACCTTCGACTTCGAATTGAACGATTCGAACTAAAAATTGTTTGACTATTCGACCATTCGATAGTCGAAGTACTGTCTCTTTAAAAAAAACTTCGACCACCTACTTCGCCACCTAAAACCTACCGAGCACCAATGTTAGCCTAAGGTGAAGGAAAATCGTTCGATTGTTGAATTAAAATCCTTCAAATCGTTCGTTTCGAAGGATTTAATCGTTCAAACGATTTTTCCTACGATCGTTTGAACGAACGAATTGCGGTAAATCCTTCAACTTCCATATTCTTCGACAGTCGGTGGAATTAACCCTCGATATTCGACCAATAGTAAATGTGCCCTGTTACATGTTTCGGACCGCAAAGGTCCTTCCTCGGGTGCATGTTACAAATATTTTAATTACAGTGACCTTTTTAAACCCTGTTCACCTCCCATCAGCCCCAACTGCTTCCTCAGCTCCATCTAGTGGCCAGAGGACAGATTACAAGACCTTCATTACACATGGATACTATTGCACAGTTATACAATTTATCCAAATAGATACACCAAAATGTAGCTTCTAGTCTTTACAATGTTTCTTTATTATATATAAATAAAAAGTTTACTTGGTGTCATGAATCCATCTGTTCGTGTTTTTCAAATCTATTTTGTCCTTATATTGAAGGTTTAGTCAGTTTTTATAAGTTAGAATTTTACACTGAACTAGGGACATATTATGGGGCAAATTCACTAACCTGCGGAGTTGCGCTAGCGCAGGCTTCGCCACACTTGGCCACACTTGGCCGCACTTCGCCAATTCACTAAAATCCGAAGTTGCGCTCAGGGAGGCAAACGTTAGCGAAGTTGCGCTAGCGTAAATTCATCAAGGAAAGCGAAGTTTCGCTAGCGATGCCTAATTTGCATACGGCGCCAAGTTAAAGTGCAATGGACGTATATGTAGGAACAAATACATTACACTACACAAGCCTGGGAAAGCTTTATAAAATAAAATAGAGTTGTTATTTTGCCCTATACATGTGCCCACTGTATAGTTTAGGTGCCATATGTTAGGAAATGTAGGGGGGAAGGAGGGTACACCCAAAAAAATCTTTTTCAACCCTTAAAAAAGGAAAAGACGCCAGCGTTTTTTGAGACTTAGAAAAAATGTCAACTTTTTTTGAAGCAAGCCCTATCTACTCTATTGCACTTTGCTTGGTCTGAGGTGGCGAAGGTAAGTCTGGCGCAAGAGGTAACGTTCAGTAAAATGTGCAAGTTAGTGAATTAGCGTAGTTACATCCCTTCGCCATAGCACAACTTCGTCTGGCATAAGGGTGCGAAGTAGCGTTAGAGTAGGTCCACTTCGCTAACGAATTTATGCCAGCATCCGTTAGTAAATCGAAGTAACGAAATGACGTCACGCTGGCGAATTTGCGATACCGTTAGGCTCTTTGCACTTTAGTGAATTTGCCCCTTTGAATCTCAGTCCAGACGTTGGTGCCAAGTAATGCAGACACCAGATTAGTCATGGCCACTGCCATTAACATTTATTCAGGTGATGCCTCTTGTCAAAGCCATGTATCCTCTCCTGACAGCTCAATCGCCTCTGTCCCATATCTTAGAACAGTAGTTCTTGTTGGGCTTGGAGCTGTGGAGGGTGTAGCCTAAATGCCTAGTAGAGTATAATTGCCTGTTCGTGCTTCTAGATAGAAGCCAAAAAATGTTGTTGCAAGGCACACTGGTAACTCACGTATTGATCAGACCGAAGTTCATGGATAAAAATAAATGCTTTATTTAAATAACCATCTCTCGACTGACGCGTTTCGTGTCACTAGGACACTTAATCATAGGCTTGAGCATTAACAAACATGGGTCAGTATTTAAAGGCTAAACCACCAATCAAAAAGGAGGGGGAGGAGAAAAGGGAAAAATGACATCACATAACAAATTCACACAGAATTTAAAGGCAACACGTGTCTAGTTACAAAAATATGTATAAAAAAAACAGTACACCATTACATTAAAAACAAGTATCAATGAACAAGGTGATTACACAATAGCTTGTAATATATTGATAAATTATTTGATAAATTATTTAGAAGAATACGTTTTAGAATATGATAAATTATTTAGAAAAATATGTTTTAGTGCTTCTAGCTAGACCTAGAGCCCAGCTTAATGGTCAGTTGGGGTGAGATTTAACATGCAAACTTATTTATTGCCCTTAATATTATTGGAACAATGGCTGAATGACTATACCAGTGAACTTGTTATAATCTAAGGGGGGCTATAAGTCAATGGGACTGAAAATGAGATCTTTAACTGAAAGGGTCAGTCACTGCCTTAGAGGAAATCATATGAAACACAAATTTTCTTTGCAACACAACACAATCTCCTACTTTCTTTTCAGGAAGGGTCATCTACTACATGTGGTATGTCCAGGCCCAGATATTTTTTAAAGGCAGTGAAGCTATTATAATTTCTATATGTACTTTAGCAACAGACAACAAACTCCTTGTGATCAGGGCAGATAGAAGGCTAGAATCAGATATGTTAAAATAGACCACTAACTAGCACTTTGCAAAGAGAAACCATGTATTTTTTGTGGCCTTTACCAAAATAAAAGCACATATTTGAATGAAATTTTCCCAATGTCGTATTAGGTGTGATATGCTAATGTTACTTTTCACCTTGTTCTTTAGCTGTTAAGCTAGAGTCATGCTGGAGAGGGGTACTAGCTCGCAGAGAAGCAAAGAAGCGCGCGTGGGCTGTGCAGACCATCAGAAAGTATGTTTTATATTGTACCCCTATACTAACCTTAGCCATTTATGTTGGATATGTTAAACCTTTAGCCCTGCACCATCCTGCAGCCCAATCACTCTAGAAAAATTGTTCCAAATTTCTTTTCTATTGTGTTTTAGCAAAATAAACTTTACTTAAACGATTTAAATTGTTTAAATCTTCAGTCTTGAAATCACACAATCACAGCACACAGACAGTAGCTATTTTGTGGACACTGTTATTAAGGTGAGATTTTTATCATCCAAAAATCTTGTTTATGCCTGAGGCATAGAGGTGGGGCAGGCTATTTTAGATTGACAGCTGAGATATCTATCTACCTTTATAACACAAATGGGTGTTTTAATAAAAAAAGCATTTGGATTTCATGTTTAATTTGAAAAGGATTATGTCATGTTTCATATTTTTACTTGCGTGTAAAATAGTTAAGACATAGAGGCTTTTCTAGGTAGGTAAATTGTCAGTATGGGGTTTATACACACACACACAAGTGCTTGAGTTAACAGTCATTAAAATTACAGGAAAATTAGAGAGCTAATTCCCCTGGCTTTGTTAAGCTGCATTCCTTAAAGGGTGGTTTGCCTTTAAGCTAACTTTTAGTATGTTGTAGAATAGCTAATTCTAAGCAACTTTTCAATTGGCCTTCATTTTTTCTTTTTTATAGTTTTTAACAATTGACCTTCTTCTTCTGACTCTTTCCAGCTTTCAAATGGGGGTCACTGACCCAATCTATAAAACAAACACTTTGTAAGGCTACAAATGTATTATTATTGCTACTTTTTATCACTCATCTTTCTATTCAAGCCCTTTCCCATTCTATTTTAAAACAATGCATGGTTGCTAGGGTAAGTTGAACTTTGGCATCCATACTACTGAAATTGAAAACTGGAGAGCCGCTGAATAAAAAGCTAAATAACTCAAACACCACAAATAATAAAAAAATTCAAATGCAAATCGTCTCAGAATATTACTCTTTACATCATACTAAAAGTGTATTTAAAGATGACCAATCCTTTTAAATAGGAACTGCTATCTTGCAAGTCACCAAAGCCATGCCAGTGGCCACACAGCTCCTGTTCCTGTATAATGGTCATTTCTTTTTTTCGTATTGACTGAAAACAAACTTATATGGCATATTTAATCATATGACACGAGTGAACCAATTTTTCAATCAAATAATAAATAGGTCTTACTTCTGATCATTCTAAGAGATAAAGATGTCTCAGGCGGAATTCTGAATGTTTTATTTTTTATTTATTTCAAGGTTCATTATTGGATTTATCAACCGGAAGAATCCAGATGCAGATTCAAACAAAAACTACTTTAGCATGATGTATTACAACTATCTCTGGAAACTAAGGGAACATGTGCCCAGAAATGTGCTGGATAAAAGATGGCTGACCCCACCAGTAGCCATGGAAAAGGTACTCTATTGGAATAAAGAAATGGTATAAAAACACATTCACCTAGAAGAGAGCAATGCAAAATTCAGTAAAGCTAATATACTATAGGAATCATGGGAGTAGTCTTTTTTGAATGCAATACAGAAAATATGTTAAAATGTTATAATGTTATATTGAAAAACACTTCAGTACTATAAGTGGCTTTATAGTACATAAAGAGGACTAGATTAGAAAATTGTATGTTGTACTCCTCTCTCATTTTAGATTATAAAATGAGCAGGGTCCTCTTTACCTCCTGTATTGCTTAGTATTTGTATGGAATCTGTGAGTCTGATTTATATACCTTTCTGTATGAAGTCCTGTGGCATATGTTGATGCTTTATAAATGCATGTTATTAGTAAAAATGTATTCTTCATGTTTCAGACATCAGAACTTCTACACAAGCTATGCATAAGAAATTTAGTAAGGAAATATTGCAGGACAATCACCCCTCAGAGAACAAACCAGGTATAACACTTTCTGACATCTGACTTCCATTCACCTATCATTTCTCCATCAAAATTAAAAAAAAAATTGTATTTCATTTATTGTCCAACTAGCTACCTGCTTTCCTTTCCTGCTTTTCCTTTACACACTTACCCATACAATGGCCATCTCTACCACATTATGGCAATTCTTACCCCACTGTGCTGATGTGTGTTAAAGAGTTTATATTTAATATTATTATCACCTATCCTTAGATTCCTCACTCATTTCCATAAGCTATATTTCTTGAGCATATTTTGTTTTACAGCTGCAGCAGAAAGTCGTGACTAGTCAAATCTTCAAAGGGAAGAAGGAGGGTTACAAACAAAGTCTTAGCCAGCCTTTTGAAGAGACTCGTTTGAGTGAGTTTACATTACATATCATAAATCACAAAAGATGATCTATTTATCAGACTAATTAATTTACCCTAGCCCTCTACAATGCAAAGTGTTCAATAACACAGCTCCACACATTCGTGTAACTAGATTCATCTGTTTAACCCATATTTATTGAAACTGTATATGAATTAGGGGCCTCATGGGTCCCCTATACCTCCTGGGCCCCCCTATAGCTCCAGCGTCTGCTTCCTCTGTAGTTACGTCCCTGGCTCCACAAATGTCTTTGGCTAGGGCCACATGTTGTGGATTTTGGTCTGTGGAGAAACACACGCTATTCATGTGCCTATGTGCCTACACCTGAATACATTGCCTTGGGCTTGGGTGCAGACAGACGCTGCGGATTGGGGTGCTGAAACACGAGATTTCGCATTTCACTCCTAAATCTGAATTCTCCTTATAGAGCACCTATACCTGAAATGTTTCCCCTACTGGAGGCACAGGCTAACAGAGCCCACACTCTGAATGTGGGAAACACAAGTATTTGTATTTTTCTAAAAAAAAAAAAAAAAAGAGGCCCCCTATCAAGAGCTCTCACGCCAGATGGGAGCTCCTGGTACAGACATCCATATTGAGGCATGTGCATGGTATTCTCATGTGCATGACACAGGTTTCGGGGATGTGCTGACCAATCTACGTCACACACATGCATTGCTCATTATGCGTATATGTGTGCACCAATATCAACCCTCACAGTCGAAATGATTGCTCCGTAGGGGACTTTTCTTAGTAAAATATTAATGTTTCATTTATCTGGAGAGTGGGCTCTGACATTATGCTGTTTAAAATACTAATCAGATGCATATTATGCCCAGTAAATAGTGTCTTCCAGTTAGTTTGCCCCTCTGCCAACTGACAAAGTAAGGTCTTGACGAAGCTGTCTCATAGCGTAACATTAATCCCACACTATCTAAGCCTTGTCAGTAACACAGTACAATATTGCATTTCAGGTACTTGCAGCTTGTTATTTCCAATTACATTTCCCCAATTTTATACCATTTTTGTCTGAACCCACAAGAGTACTTGTATCCAATCTCATATTTGAAAAGTCAGAATGCATAAAAAACGTGGGGATTCACAAGACCTAAATTCTTTGCACAATGAATTGGCAAAATAGCATAGATGCATACAGTGTCTGCTAATTGTTAGGGGATAGTAATGCTATTTGAGGCATTTTCTAAATCCTTATTTAGTTTATCAGCATGTTTCATCAGCACAGCGCACAATGCAGTTGCCTAATAAGTTATAGTTTCATCTGGAAGCTCATTGTAAGTCTCATGTAATGTTTTATGCTTTATATGATAGGTATTATATCAATTCTTGTTACAACAGTATTTCTTTGTGTTTCTTAATCTTTAGGCGAACAAGATATTAACCCAAAAGTGCTTCAACTCATGAATTATGACAGGATTAAGGTGAGAATGAAAAACAGCATTTCATTTTATCCTTTGTGATTCCAAAACTATACTGAAATGTACCTTTCACTACTTTAGTATATCCAATAGCCTGCTTTACCACAACCATTCTGGTTCCACAATTATCATATACTTACTCCAAATGGCTGGGCAATTTGGCTGGTTTCACAGTTCCTTCTTCACAATAAATACGGGTCCCTCAAGATGCAGTTTTGCCATATTATCAGATCACATTAAGTCTATCTAAACAAACAATTTGATCAGTATATACCTCCCTTTAGTGCACAGCGAACATTAGCACACCATGGAAGTGAGAGGGACTGCTTTTCCCTCTTCTGTTGCGATCTATTCAAGTATTGTACAATATTCAAGTGATTGTTTGGATGACCACAAATGTAGCCCCCTGTGTGTGTGTGTGTGTATATATATATATATATATACTATACTGTATATATATATATATATATATATATATATATATATATATATATATATATATATATATATATATATAGAATGGACAATTCTAACCAATTTTTCAACGATCTTCATTATTTATTTTTTATAATTTTCTTTAATTATTTCTTCTGACGCTTTCGAACTTTCAAATGGGATTTACTGACCCCATCTAAAAACATTCTCTGTAAGGCTACACACATATTGTTTTTTTTCTACTTTTCATTACTCATCTCCCTATTCAGGGCCTCGACTAATTATATTCCTGTCTTTTATCCAAATATGTGCATGGTTGCTAGGGTAATTTAGACCCTAGTAACCAGATTGCTGAAACTACAAACTGGAGAGCTGCAGAATAGATAGTTAACTCAAAAACTGCAAATAATAAAAAATGAAAACCATTTGCAAATAGTCTCAGACTATCAGCTTCTGAATCATACTAAAAGTTAACTCGAAGGTGAACATTCCCTTTAACTGTGTAGTGTTTTTTTCAAAACACTAATACTAACGATAAATGCAGCCCCTCCAGATTGGACCAGTAGCTTGTGTATGAAGCCGTTATCTAATAATGAGGTTCGAAAATTAGATTATCACAATTTGGGTAAAGATCTGCTTGTTATGGCAACCTTGTCAAATGAGCAGATATGACAGTGTATACCCAACATTATTCCTTCATTAGGGAGCCATGTGCAATTTGCCTGGCAAAGTATCATGTATATAGAATTGTATATAGAATTGTACCTTTGTACCGTTGGGCACAGCATACTGCAGTGTTTTGTACCTTAAATGAATGCCAGTTCCACCACTCTCTAGCATTTTGCTATCTGCAGCAACAGCAGCTCCCGTTTACGTCTCAATTTAAAAGGCAAGTGCATTAGAACATTCTGTAAAAGAGTCTATACAAATGAATTACATTTATCAAAAGCTTCTTAAAATTTCTGCTGCACTTTCTATGTAATTATTACTATGTCTCTTATTCTGGATTTTAATAAAAACGCAATAATATAAACGATCACTTTTAAATCAGTATGGAATAGCAGCAGTGAAATACGACAGACACGGATTCAAAGCTCGGCCCCGCCAACTCCTATTGACGCAGTCAGCGGTGTATGTGACTGAGCAAGCCAAGATAAAGCAGAAAATTGAATATTCTGGGCTGAAAGGTAGGAAAACCTACTCATTCAAACCGAATAGACGGCTCCAAGCTCACCCTCCCATTGGCTCCTCCTCTCTTTCCCTGTTAGGTGCCCAGTCCGCAGCGTCCCTACCGCTCCACGTCAATTCAAAATCAAACAGATGGACGGCACTCCATTCAAGTAAATAGCAAATTTATTGCAGGCTCCTACAAGGATCCAACGCCCTACGCATTTCGGGATACAATCCCAAAAACGAGTAGGGCGTTGGATCCTTGTAGGAGCCTGCAATAAATATGCTATTTCCTTGAATGGAGTGCCGTCCATCTGTTTGATTTTGAATTGAAAGGTAAGACACATTTGCTGCAGGAAGAGCTTTAGTAACTTGTTGAAGAGAGTGCTGGACACAGATTTATTTCTCCAACACCCAAATGGTCCGTTAATGATTTCTCAGGTTTACTGCTAGGAGCAAGTTAATCACAGGGCTCTCTTTCTGTACCTGTATTTCAGGAATCTCTGTCAGTAACCTGAGTGATGGATTCCTCATCATCCATGTATCCACAGAGGACAACAAGCAGAAGGTAACATGGTAACATACTTGCACTATCCCCTCATATTTTTCCCTGAAGGCAGGAAAGACAAAATTGCTTTTGGAGGTACAGGTATAGGATTAGTTATCCGGAAACCCGTTATCCAGGAAGCTCAGTTGCCCACTCCCACACCTTGTGTATTACTTCCCTTTAGACTGTATGCCTATGCATAGGGCCTTCCTCACCTTTTGTACCGGTATTGATTGTGATGTATGTAACTCCATATGTTCTATGTATATAATTCATGTGATATAGTTGTATAATCACATTTACTTTACAGTGCTACGCAATATGTTGGCGCTATATAAATACATGTTAATAATAGGGAAGAGCATCTCTTATAGGCTTCATTTTAATGAAATAAATCTCACATATTTCTGTTTTGTCTGTAATAACAAAAAATTACCTTGTACTTGATCCATACTAAGATATAATTAGTCCTGATTGGTATGAAAGCATTACTGTATGGTTTATTTAACATTTAAAGGAGAATGAAATTCCCCCGTACCAAAAAAGCCCCCCTTAACTGCCTGGCATTTCCCCCTCTCCCGCCCCGCACTGTGCATTAGTAAAAAAAAAATCAGTTAAAAGAAATTTGACCCTAAAATGCAGAGCAGCAGATTTACTGGGCGCCATCTTTCGCTGCTTTGTATGCCTCCGGGAAACCTGCGGGAGCATGCACAGTTGGGTCAAGTCAGGAATCAGCTTCAACTGTGCATGTTCAAACCGGCATTGAAGTTGCGGAAGATGGTGCTATGGAGCTCCGCTGCACTGCTCTGGATTTTAGGGTCAGATTTTTTTAAGGTTTTTTTTTACTAATGCACAGTGCGGCGAAGGAGAGGCGGGGCAATGCCAGGCAGTTAAGGGAGACTTTTTTCTCCTTTAAATGATTTTTAACAGACTTAAGGTATGACATTCCAAATTCAAGAAAGACCTCTTATCTGGAAAACCCCATGTCCTGAGCATTCTTGATAACAGGTCCCACTAGTGCAACTGGTGAACTGTTTTCAGGCATTTAGCTGTAAATATTACATGATTTTTATCCTCCAAATTGTATGTGACATAGAAAAGCACTGCTTGGTCTAGTAATTTATCAGTGGCAACAAGGTAATACGTTTTTGTTCTCTTGTATACAGGGAGATGCCATATTACAGTGTGACTACATCTTTGAAGCAGTAACCAAACTGTGCATGTTGGCTTCTAAGCAAGATGCCATTACCATAGCCCAGGGAAGGTACATACAATATTAACATACACGTATATATGATGCTGCCTAAATTAATGCAACATATTATTACTATTATTATTATATATTATTATTATAATTAATCCAACAAAAAGTATTTCAAAGCTCGCACTCAGTAGATGAAGTCTCAATTCATTTCATTTTATTAACTACATTAACTTAATTAATCAAACCGCCAAAATTCGTAAATACACCAATTCATAAACTAAAATGAATGATTATAACAATTCATAGAAAAATCAATTGCACATGATTATTAAATACATGTTTGTTTTAAGTTGATTGAAATGGATGGATTAATTCATTTAATAAAGCAGATAAAAAACAGCTGCCAATGAATGGCTGATACCAGCTAACTGTTAAAAAGTCCAGGAGGTTGAAATATGAGCTTTAATGTCACTTGACCTCTAGCAACAGAACGTTCCTCATTTGTATGTATGAAGGTCAATTAAAAATCCTCACTTTGGTCACAAAAAGAACATTAGACCTTTGATTTATGCAAAAAAATGCATAATTGCAGCTTAAGGTGGAAGAATTAACGGTACTCCAAATCTGAATTATTGACCCCAATTTATGTGTACTTCCATCTGTTTTAGGGATTTAACCATAGAAATTCCACCATGCGTTGTGGACCTCTTCTACTAAGAGATTATGGGGGGAATGTAATTAAAGTCGCAAAACAGCAAAACAATAAGGATAAAAATCCACATCTCGCAATGTAATATTGTTCCTTAAACTGTTATTGCATTGCAAATTTTAATTGCGCACTCTTAAGAAGTGCTTGAAGGTGTCGTAATCTTTTGGAGCAAACATAACGACTTTTTCAGTTAAAAGTTTTATTGCATTTACTGCGCACTGGCGCAAACTATAGAATTCGCAAGCAGTCTTCCACTGTCGGAAGTGGTCGCTAAACAGTTTCCGGGTTCGCAAAAGCTTCATTAAATTTGTGCAAAGCAAAATTTGTTAGCGCAAAGGTATAATTTTTCATATTGGGAATAGTTTTTCCCAGTGTTGGACTGGGATACCAGAGGCCCACCAGAAAACCTTAGGCTGAGGGCCCACTCTCCAAACTTTTATACCTCCTTTCCTCACTCACTCTCTTTATTCTCATAGTCTCTTTTCTCTACATACTAGTCTATTCTTCTTTATTAAGCCTCTTTGTTCCCATAAAGAAATATGGAATGACCATGAAATAGGCCAAATGGTTAGAGGCAAGAGGCCCACTGACACCCTGGCCCACCGGGAGTTTTCCGGGTATCCCGGTGGGCAAGTCCAACACTGGTTTTTCCCTTACCAACTTTTATTACATTTCTCCGTATGTATTGAAGCACCGAAGCTGGAATTAAAGTCACAATTTGGCGCTAGTACAAGAACTGGGCAAGCCTTAAGTTGTTATGTGTAAGTTATGAAGGCACTTATCTCCATAGTGAGGAAAGTTTGAATATCATTGCCTGTTTTAATTACGCAGTGTCTTTACTCAGAATGTATGACTGCAAAGAAAGCATACTGGATCACACCGCTCTTTGGGAGGTTTGTGCATTCCTGGAGGTTCACTGTTTAACTGCCCGCTGTTGTGCTCATTCAGGACCTAAACAACAGCGACGATAAACCATGGTTTATGAATTGGTGTATTTATGAACTTTAGTGGTTTGAGAATTAATTAAGGAGGCCTGTAGTTCATAAAATTGAGCCTTGATCTACTGAGTGTGAGCTTCGAGATACTTTTTGTTGGATTAAATATATATTTCCGTCAATGTCACTGAGAATCTCTCGGAGAAAAAGAAATATCACGTGAAAAGTCGTGGATGTGATTCAATTTAAGATGAAATTCAATTCAGAAAAATTTTTATCACATGAAAACTCTATTGAAGTCTATGGGAAAAAAACTAGAACTGAATTTGGAGAAGTTTTCTCTTCAAATTGAATCTCATCCTTGGGTTTTCACGTGATAAATCATGAGATAACTTTTTCTCACTAATTGAATCTGGCCCATTGTGCCATGTTTTTGTATTCATCAGACAACTGTGTACCATGACTGCTTTCAGATGAGCTTAGGTTCCTTTACTCTTTCTTAGCAGCATCCAATGTTACTGTGTATTATTCCACCTAGCTTAACCTTCCACTTCCAAGGCAAAGAAGGCATCATTGATTTTACACATGGGGCTGAAGCACAAGTGTACAAAGCCAAGAATGGGCACTTAACAGTGGTGAGTAACAAACTAAGACTTTAGGTGGCACAAGAGTTTTTTTTTAGACTTATACAGGTTCCTTATCAAATTGACCATAGTTGTTTGAATTTATAATCGGAGCCTGTAAGCTCCGCTGGGGCAGGGACTGATGTAAATGACGCAGGACCTATAAAATCGCTGTGTAAATGTCTTGGCACCATATAAATGACAGATAAGAAACTATAGGTTGTACAGAGATTGTACAATATCTTTCTATTTACATGATGAGAGGGTATATCTTGATTCCTGGGTTTCCAAATAGCTGACCACATATTTGTAATTAGTAAGTTCTCCCCAGAGACATATTGAGGCAGATTCACTAAAGGCCAAAGTGGCTAACGCTAGCGACATTTTGCCAGAAATCCCAGGCAAATTTTCACTCTGGCGAATGGTCATTACTGGTGCAAATTTTACTGAACGTTAGAGAGAGTCACCAGAGTTGACTTCCCCCCCTTTCAGACCAGGCGAACTGCTAAAATGAAGCTACATCCTCCTCAATCTTATGTCAGTGACATCATATCCTGTATGCTGGAAATGCATTAAAGTTGTAAAAATGCTGACGACTTGTCCTTTTTAAGTGGGATTGCCTGCAAAAGTCAAAACTATTAAACTTTTTTGTGTTAACATTTTCCCCAGACATTTGACGGGCATGGAACATTTGTTTTAGGGTGGGTTCATTTGTAGGGCATTAGAGTATCTCTTTTGTCTTTATTCAGGTTCCTTGGATATTTGTAATAAATAGTGGCCACGTCAAGCATTTGCACCAACATCTCTAATAAAGACGTCCTACGACTTTAATTTACCTGCCCTATTTAAATTGACCTAAGCGTAAGAGGACTAACGAAGATTTGCTAGGCAGAAGTGATCGCTAGTGTCATTTCTCCTTGAAACACTCGCACTGCCAAAGTAACGCTAGTGAAAAGTCGCCAGCGTCCGGCACCCAGGACGCAACTTCACATTTTAGTGAATTAGCCTAGTGGTAGCGAATTTTTGCCTGGCAAAGTGTGGTGAAGCGTTCGCTGGCAACAATTCGCCCTTTAGTGATTCTGCCCCATTGTGTTAATATATCCATAAACACTTCTGTTTTTGTTTTAGGCCACACCAAGACTGAAATCGTAACCGGAAACCTCTGCGCTTCATCATAATGGCGGAATGAGAAAAATTCCCACATTTTATCTCCACTCAAGCAGCAGAATTATTCAATTTTATGTACATTACATCAACATGTGTCATTTTGATTGGAGGATTGCCGACATTATTAACATACTCTGAGGTCCATCAACTATTTATAAGTTTAAGGGTATTTTATTTTCACTTTGGGAAATTAAAGCTATCCCATGGTTTGGCATCTTGTTTTCAATAAAGCAATATCAAAATCTGTTTTATACTTAATGTAATTTACTTTTTGTGGTGTTTAATAATGAATAACATTAGGGGGATCAGGTCTGGACTGAGAGTTTAAATAGGCTCCGGCATTCCAAGTACAATAAGGCCCAAACAGCCCCCACCAGCCTATTAAATAGTGGGGGTTATTTATAAACACAGGGCAAATTTGCACTGATTGGTTGCTATAGGTTACCGCCCAAGGGCAATTTTGCCCAATGTTTATAAATGAGCCCCAGTGACTTTCTATTGAATTTTACACAGCCCATCTGGCATTTGCCAGAACTTACAGATTGCCAGTGAGATCTTTTCTACCTAGAATAAACTAGAATGTTTGCTTATTTATGAAAAAACTTGAATGTAAAAACTCGAATTAATGCAATCTGTGAAAAAAACCTCGAATAGCTAGAACTGATAAGAGTTTCCGAGTTTAAATCACCAAAGAAAAACCCAAAAAATCACAAAAGAAAAAAACATCTTCAAATGGTTCAAGGGACCTCTGCCATTTACGTCTACATGACCTTGACAGGTTTTAGCTAGAGTTTTTTAGGATTTAAGCTTTTTGCAGCTTGGGGCAAATTAAATCTTGATAAATTCAAGTTTTTTTAAATCAAGTTTTCGAGGGTAGTTTCAGTAAAAAAAAATTATTTTTCAACCTTTGATAAATAACCCCCTAGATGTATCCCTGCTTCATTCTAATTCATAGGTCATAAACCTGAGACAATTTGTGATTGGTTTTCATTTTTTATTTGTGGTTTTTAAATTTTTTAGATTTTTATTCAGCAGCTCTCCAGTTTCACCAGTCTGGTTGCTAGAGTCCAAATTACCCTAGCAACCATGCATTGATTTGAATAAGAGACTGGAATATGAATAGGAGAGGGACTGAATAGAAAGCGGTGTAATAAAAAGTAACAATAACAATAAATGTGTAGCTTTTCAGAGCATTGGTTTATTAGACGGGTTAGTGACCTCCATTTGAAAGCTGAAAAGGCAAATGATAAAAAAAAAAAAATAACTATAGAAAATAAATAATGAAGACCAACTTAATTTGAAAACTTAAAATTTCTATAACATTCTAAAAGTTTACTTCCACCCCTTTAAAGAGGTAGTCGCTCATCAGAACTATGCTCATTGAGGAAGCAATGACTTGAAACATGTTGTGTCTACCAGTAGACCTTTAGCTGGTGATCAGTAGATCTAAAAACACTGTCAACAAACAGCTTGTCTAAATCACCCTCCTATTCATGCTTTTCATTCAGATATTTATTCTGTAAAGGTTAGATAAGAAATGGTTGTTTTTTAAGTATAGTAATATTAATTCTCTTATAAATCAATGTAATATTTAAGTAATATTTTCCACGGAACAGAATGCGAACAATGATATTATGGATGTGGCTCATAATGGGACAACATCACTAAAAGTAGTAAAGTATGGACACTCCTGGTCTAGACTAAAGTTTCTGCTATCAGTAAGTATACACAGTACTGCATGATTGCTTTGCAGTTTACAGTGCAACAGGGCCTGATCCATTGGCATCATTCAGGATACCCTTAATATCTCATGTTTCTTGTAACAGACAAACCCAGTTTCTGTTGCACCACACACAACCCTAAAATGACACAGGCATCCCCAGTCCCCATCACTGGCAAACATTTATGCCGACACCCTGAAGTTCCTGTGTCCCACACAGTCCAATATTAACAACTCGGGTGTACCAGTGAATATATGGAGCAGAATGCAATGACAGCCTGTGGGAGTTTCTGCATGCAAATTATTCACATCAACAATTCCAAACACATAAAAATAAACAAATTCTGGTGCTCCAATATTAATTTTAATGTTTGTACAAGCTTTCTACTGTCACCTAGTGGCCTGAGATTGCATTACACTCATCATGACCACTTCCAGATTATAGATCTACGAGCAATCGAGTCTACACCTAGTGCTTCCCTGCACTAACCAGAGGGCCTGCTCTAATGGACAAACCACAGCATTTGGTATGGAACTTCCTAAAAGACTGAGTTGGCGAGTATATTTGCCTTTTAAGAGCTACTCGTGGTGCTTACTATTTATCTAAGATGCCCCTAAAGTTGTACTAGGAGCAACCTGCAGCAATCAGTTGCAAAGGTTAACTTTTGGCTTTCAAAAATCTTAAAGGGTTACTGTGTCACCCTGAAATATTACCAGCAATAAAGTAAATCTGCCCAAACAGTATATAGGTAGCATTGTACAGAGAACTTTCCAGTCACAAAGTATGAAGGATTACTAAAGCACACCTTTGTAAAGAAGATCCAAATTACGGAATGATCCATTATCCAGAAAACCCCAGGGCCCAAGTATTCTGGATAAAAGGTCCCACACCTGTAGCTAAAGAGCACATTTAGAAAGCTGAACTAATATTCACATCTGGGGTGCTTATAATGATGCGACTTCCGTAAGATAAAAACTTGCTGCACAGGAACCAAACCAATTCCAAGACTTTACCACTGACCACTTTTCTCCCAAGCCTCTGCCATTATGCCACAAGGTATAAACAGTCAAAACCCGAATTTTATGCACCCCCGATTTTAGGTTTTCATTTACAGTCCCTTCAGGTTTTAATGGGAGCATTTCCAGGATGTTTTCTTGCATTTTATGTCAGAATTTAGAAATTTTCCTTAAAAACTCCTCTTTTTCCTTGTCAAGGCAACTTTTCCTGCATTTTACCTTTTTTTTCTAGCTCACGCCATTTTTACCAAACCCCCTCCCGATTTTACATGCAGTCAAACCTCATTTTTAAGTTTTCTCAGT
Source organism: Xenopus laevis (assembly GCF_017654675.1). Taxonomy (NCBI): domain Eukaryota; kingdom Metazoa; phylum Chordata; class Amphibia; order Anura; family Pipidae; genus Xenopus; species Xenopus laevis. The sequence goes on from NC_054371.1 coordinate 158,941,667, forward strand.
TCTTATTTCCAGTCCACTGCAAACAGACTTTTAATAGGTTATAGAATGGCTAATTCTTTCAATTGGCCTTTATTTTCTCTAGTTTTTTAATTATTTGGCTTCTTCTTCTTTCCAACTTTCAAAAGGGGTCACTATCTAAAACAAATGCTATTTTTATTACTCATCTTTCTATTCAGCTATTCAGGCCTCTCCTATTCATATTCCGGTCTCTTATTCAAATAAATGCATGTTTATGATAATGCATATTGGATACATAATGTAAACATTACGCTACAACATTTTTTACTACTCTGTCGTAACTACAAAAATGTTATGTATAACTTTGTTTAAAAAAAAACAAGTTTAAGAAAAAAAAAAAATGCATGTTGCTAGAGTAATTTGGACCCAAGCTGAAATTGCAATAAGGAGCTGCTGAATAACTAAAAACCACAAATAAAAAACAATTGCAAATTGTCTAAGAATATCAATCTATATCATTCTTAAAAGTCAATTTAAAGGTAAACAACCCCATTAAACCTCAACAGATACCCTTCTTTTTCAAAACGTCTCTGCTGGGATTCCTTTACATACAAATGTTTACTCCTTATTGGCCAGGAACCAGTTTTATATTGGTTTGTGTCAGTTTTGAAAAAAAGTAGATGAATTATCAAACACGGAAGATTTGATGGCAGAAAGAAAGATTAAGTCCAGGTTTGTGTTTATTGGAGAAAACAGTATAAGTTATGGTTTAATTTTTTTTTTTTTTTTTTACACGAAAGGGACTGCAGATTCATAAAAACCCAAGAAATATATATAATAATAATCCTGACATAAAAACAAACTCAAAAAAGGTGCATTGTGTTTCTCCGGGTAAAAAAAAAAGCTTATTCCCAGACTAAAGTTAAGTAAAAAAAAAAAAAAAAAAAAAACCCCTTTCTAGCTTACAAAGACCACGGCCCTTTCTAGCAATAGATGGGTTATTTATTATTATTTAAAACTGCCACGAAGGCGCATTTCAATAACACTGTTTGGGAAATTTGGTATTGTACTCTGGAGGACAATGTTTTGCTATAAATGAACTTGTAAGGCATCTGGAGTTTGGTGGAGCTATGAAAGTATCCGGTAACTTCATTGGTTTGTCGATATTCTCCATACATATTGGGAAATACATACCGAAAGGTCACAGCTTCTGCCACAGCGCAGCATATAGGCAATACATCACAGAATATCAAACTAAACATTGTTAAAAGACCAGAGCCTCTGTGACAATTCCATGCCAGTCTAGAGAGCCTGAGGAAAGCAAAGGTCCATAAGGGAATAAAATACAAATATATTATGTTGTCCCTTAAAGTGATATGACAAAGTGATAAGTGGCTGATGCTGGAATTGAAAGCACAAGTGTGCGTATAAAAAACCCTTCCCCTTCTGTTGGTATGAAATGCCTTCTCCTATGTGAGCAAGGCTACGTTTGAGGAGGTAGAGGTCAGTTCTGGACGGTCACAAAAGAAGGAAAGTATAAAAGGTCTTATTGGTGAAGATGAGCTCTGTCGTCTGGTCTCTTGACGTGGATCCGTCTAACTCGTTCAATGCGCTCACGCTCATCATCATCATCAAGGTGATGTGAACGTCCAGCAGCCCCACCTGTAGCCTCAAGAAGAGCATTATCTGGCCCTCGCCCATCCTGAGCCTCATATAGTAGAATGTTTAATGTCTCTTCATATATTCGTGCTTCAGGAAACTCCACCTGTGAGACAACAAAAGGCATAAAGAGAAACAGGACATATTCTTGAGCTATTAAATAAATAATAACTTTGTGTATATTCTATATTCAGATTCTACGCCAGCAATAACACCCATGCAGTGACCACAAGTGCAAGAGGTGTAAACCCAGCTGTTATAGGCTATATAAATAAATGATGACCATAGAATTGCTATACTGGACTGAAAGCAAACCACTCTATAGCCGTAAACTCAAAACGCAAAAATGGCTTTTAGTTAGTTAGTCTATTAAAAGGGAACTAAACTCTAAAAATGAATATGGCTAAAAATGCCATATTTTATAGAATGAACTTATTGCACCAGCCTAAAGTTTCAGCTTGTCAATAACAGCAATGATCCAGGACTTCAAACTTGTCACAGGGGGTCACCATCTTGGAAAGTGTCTGCGACACTCACATGCTCAGTGGGCTCTGAGCAGCTGTTGAGAAGCTAAGCTTAGGCGAAGTCGCAAATTATCAAGCAGAAAATGAGGTTGCCCTGTAATATAAGCTGATGCTACCAGGCTCATAATAAAATTCTGATGCTAATTGTACTGGTTTCTGTGCTGCCATGTAGTAATTATTTGTATTAATTCCTAATCAGCCTTATATTGTGACATTTCTATTCTATATGTACTGTATATTGTGAGCCGGTCCCTAAGCTCAGTAAGTGACAGCAGCACAGAGCATGTGCAGTGAATCAGCAGAAAAGAAGGTGGGGAGCTACAGGGGCATCTTTGAAGACACATATCTTTCCTGCTAAAGATGTGGTTGCCTTGGGCTGGTACAGAAGCTCAATACATAATGTACAACATTTCTAGCTACTTCTTAATTAAACTTATGTTCTCCTTTAAAATTGAGCCTAATATAACTGTTGCTTTTTATATGCAGTATACTCAATTTACAACGCGTAGTTTTTTAATATTATTTTGATCGATGCACATTGCACTTTAAAGTTTTTATTTTCTGTGCTCTGGAATGCTGGCCACCTACCTTTGTTTGTTTCTTTTCTGTAGCATACACAATGGAGGTGCAGCAAACCTCTGCAATTTTGCGTCCCTGGCCATAGAAGGACCAGCAGCAGATCTCATCTCCAATGACATCCTTTATGAATAAGACACGTCCATTAAACCTTAGGGACAGCTTGTCAAACAGCTCGATGTTCTTCAGCATATTATCATCAGAGTTACTGAAAAACACAGTAATTAGATAGTGCCTTTGTATATCCCTGCCAGCACAATGGTTATTTGTGATTGTGGTTAAACAGATGTACACTGGAAAGCAACACTGGAAACAATAACACATTGGGAAGATGCAAAGACACTGCATATATTCAATTTTTATGGACATCCAAACTAATGTTTTTAATTTCACAAAGGTAACCACTGGCTCAAGTCTACTAGAAAATCATTTAAACATTAAATAAACCCAATAGGCTGTTTTTACTTCTAATAAGGACTAATTATATTGTAGTTTTGATCAAGTAAAAGCTACTGTTTTATTATTATAGAGAAAAAGGTAAATAATTTAAAAATTTTTGATTGTTTCGATAAAATGGAGTCTATGTGGCATTCCGTAATTCAGAGCTTTCTGGATAACAGGTTTTCGGATAATGGATCTATCATACCTGTATAATCTATACCAGCATATTATCATCTCTGACACTGATCATCCAACACAATCCCATAACTTTGTAAAGGAAAACTATACCCCCAAAATAAATACTTGAGAAACAGATAGTTTATATCAAATTAAAGGACAAGGAAAGGCATAAAAATAAAATCACATTTTTAATTTCTTTTATGAAAAAGAAACCTATCTCCAACATACTTTAATTAAAAAATGTGTACCGTTTTTATAAGAAACCTGACTGTATGCAGTGAAATTCTCCCTTCATTTACTGCTGTGGATAGGAATTGTCAGACGGACCTAATTGCTGAGTAGAGAAACAATCATACTTATGAACAGCAGGGGGAGCTCCAGCCTTACTTCCCAGCCATGCAGAACTCAAGCAGCTTTGTTTATGAGGATCCCTAAGCAGCCCAGACCACACTGAGCATGTGCACTTAGTCTTAGTCTTGCAAAGATGTTTAACAAAGTTATAAGATGGTGACCCCCTGTAGCCAACTTTGAAAGCATAAATCATTTGTTTGATTAGGCTTGTGGTGCAGTAAGTTCATGCTTATGTTTAGTATACATAATACAGCATTTCTAGCCTTATTCTATTTTAGACTTTCCTTGTCCTTTAAGTGGCATATTGAAGAATCTTACCAAACTGGAATATATATTTAAGTAAATATTGCCCTTTTACATCTCTTGCCTTGAACCACCATTTCGTGATGGTCTGTGTGCTGCCTCAGAGATCACCTGACCAGAAATACTTCAACTCTAACTGTAACAGGAAGAAGTAGGGAAGCAAAAGACAGAACTCTGTCTGTTAATTGGCTCATGTGACCTAACAAGTATAGTTTGTCAGCTTTGTTTGTGTGCACCGTGAATCATATGATCCCAGGAAGCGGCCCTTATTTTTTAAAATGGCAATTTTCTATTTATGATTACCCAATGGCACATACTACTAAAAAGTATATTATTATGAAAATGGTTTATTAACATGAAGCAGGGTTTTACATATGAGCTCTTTTATGCAATATCTTTTTATAGAGACCTACACTGTTTAAGGGGTATAGTTTTCCTTTACGTGAAAGGGCACATAAACTGAATAAACTTCTCTTGCAGCAGTTCTGGTGTTAGGAATTTGCTACAAATCTGTTCTGGTTCAACTTGACTAATAGTGCCAAACCAGCTATCAACACGTTTCTTGCAAGTTTGTGTGTCCCTGTTGAACACAAAAATGTAAACAATTTATCAGCAAAGCAAAGCTATACTGCAAATATTATGCAATGTATTCTTCTCCTTGCACTAGTTTGATTTGGGCTTTACTAAGGGAGACAATGTCCATGATCACACAACACATCAGTTTATGTAACGATTCTAAGTTCTACAAATGTAGTGGTATTCTATGAATATACACACAATGCTATTAAACAAAGAACATTTGCTCCACAGAAACAATGGATCTTTAAAAGTGTACCTGGTGTAGGAATACTTGTTATTGCTTCTGTTGTAGAGGAGTTTCACTGCTGGCTGCAGAAGCACATGCAAAATAAAAGGTAAGGTCATTCATTTCTTTGATGACAGACTTTACAGATATGGAAGTATACATGCTAAAGAAACTGCAAATAAACAGTATCCCTATTTTCACAGGAGTACCATTAAAAATGTCTGCTGTTAATGTGCCTCGTAAGATTTTCAGTGAAGTAGTTAACATGGGAATACAGTGGTTATACAACCGCTGTACATGGAACACAGGATCAATTGTGTATTGAAACAAGAGAAACTCTAGGACTGAGCAAGTATGAACAGCTTTTGCTGAATGGAACTACAGATAAAATTGAATGACATAGCTTGTGCTGACCACTATTGATCTGCCTACCTTGTAATTTACAGTAGTAGTCTGTTAACGGGGAATGGTTGTGAAAATTAAAACAACGGATGTTTGATCTTATGGAAATATATAATCAATTAAAAAATTATTTGGAGACAATCAAGTTAATCTTCAGTATCTTATCTCTAAGCAATCTGTCTCTCTTTATGCCAGATTGCAATCAGATCTTAGATAGACGGTAGCACAAACAAATAATTGCTGTGTACTTTCTTTGTGTAAATGATGCATTAGAGCTCACAGTCTTTCAGAAAAATCAGCTCCAACACAAAGCTGCAGGCAAAGATACTAGACAGTGGGATAGAGGGAGCAGGTGTAACTTCATTATTTTAGAAAAGGTTCAAAACTGACTGTTTACATAGTATTATTTCCATATGATAAAGCGGATATTCAATTTTCATTTTCACAACAGCTCCCCTTTAACTAAGTTTCCTATCTTGTGTTCTAGTAACATGGAGCCCACCACTGCTTCTTAAAGCAACTCCAGCAAACAGATCAGGAGATTATGCATTTACACCTTTAGAGTGCATGTTCAGACCTATTGTTTCTACAGAATGATTCTATATTAATCATAGCCTCTGTATTAGTGTTCTACTTTGAGGTTATTAACTTCTGGATCATTCTTCTAATAACTAGTACGTTCCCTTTTGTAACTCAAAATCATTAACTACATACCGATTTCTATGCGAATTGTTCAAGTCATTCACCATGTCTTTACTTTACAACAAGCCTGGCACCTCAAGGTAATATTAAGACCATTTGGAAGCCAGAGAAAAGCCATACAGAAACATATTCCCCTGTTTGGTGAGTCGTTCTTTGCCCAATTCACCAAACTGACCTGATCTAATTGGATCAATATAGGGACCTACTGTATGTCCCTATCATAAAAAGGTACATCAATGGGCCAAACATCTGGATTTCAACAACCTACTTTCAAACTTTCATAACTTTTAAACCACATTTTTTTTTAAATATAAATTGTTAGGTTGCTTAGAATTACATTTCCTTTCATTATGCAAAGAAAGAAAAATAAACCTTTTTATGGCAAACTCCCACTTTAAATTAATTTGTACTCCATCTTCCAGTCTAAATAAATGTCATAGCCTCTTATACTTCTTACCTTGTTTGATGTGGCAATAAGCTTTTGTTCTTCTTTTGAGGAAGTGATGACTGGAACTTTGCAGAAAGGCTCATAGACATCTTTATTCTGCAGGACAGAAATCATGGTAAGTATATTTTCAGAAATACTAGTACTTTTCACATGACAATATCTGAATTAAGGCCAGCTTCAATAAATACTGTTATGGGCGACCTAATCATTTAGTGTCAGTGTTCTTATTCAATTCAACATCTAACCAATGCCCTTTTAATTTCCCCACAATCCCCCTCTGTAATTTTTTGTTGGGCGTATGTAAGGAGAATGAACAATGAGATACTGTTACAGACCCTTTAACATCTTTAAAGTGGTCTAACTGTTTTGTGCTACAAAGTACTGATTAACTCTTCATCCCAATATCAAGTATATCTCAATATAGGTGGGTATAGGAATCTGAGGCCACTGGACAGACATTAGGGCCAGGTTGACTAGTAACATCAACAAGCAGACATACAAACATTATAAAAAGCCCCAAACCTGTAGACAGCAATGTTATTATTGAGAGTTAACATCCCATTCAAGATTTCAATTAAAGCAATTGGTGTTCAAATGGCATGTGCATAGCCCTTACAGTATTACTTACATAGCACTGAGAGCCCTACCTGCAAAGAAGCCTGACATTCATCTGCAAGTCCCTGCACAAGATAATACTTTGCTTCTGCCAGAAGTTCTTCTATCTCTCTACGGGTTTCTGGCAGTGGTACAGCTCCATCTCGCAAGTAATTTAATAAAGTCCCAAAGTGCTTTCCACAGCGGTCGATCAAAATCCAACCTGCATAGGTGAAAAATAGCAAAATCAAGTCATGATTTATTTGATCTCCAGATTAAATATATAGATACTGTATCTAGGGCACATTCTATTTTAAAAGACATTAAATCAATATCACACTCTATGCAATCTGCTCTAACAAACCAATTATGGATGAGTTACATCAGGGCTGTCCAACTGGTGGCCCGCTACTCCCCCTTCTGTGGCCCCCCACATACTGTGTCTGTTTACCATATGTAAAATTTAAAAGGTATCACTACAGAGATTAAATGGCCCCTGCATTGTTTAAACCTCAAATTCAGACTCTAATCCCCTGTATTGTTCACACCTGTGATCCCCCTGTATTGTTCACACTTGACAACTCTATTATTCACACCCTAAAGCCTGTACTGTTCACACCTGAGACCCAGACTGAAACTGCCCACATTGTTCACCTGTTCACACCTTATTCAAAATGCTAATGGGGCACCAGCACTGTGTCACTGTATGTAGCACATTTTAGAATGATAATATCCCCTGTGTGCCATTCTCTGTTTGCCCAGTGCTGCTTGTGTGTGCGATTCTCTGCTTGCCCAGTGCTGCTTGGGTGTGCCATTCTCTTCTTACTCAGTGCTGCTTGTGTGCCATTCTCTGCTTGCCCAGTGCTGCTTGTGTGTGCAGTTTGCTGCTTGCCCAATGCTGCTTGTGTGCCATTCTCTGCTTGCCCAGTGCTGCTTGTGTGTGCCATTCTCTGCTTGCCCAGTGCTGCTTGTGTGTGCAGTTTGCTGCTTGCCCAATGCTGCTTGTGTGCCATTCTCTGCTTGCCCTATGCTACCTGTGGAATGTAAGCCTGTTAGGGGTTTGCAATCAATCAGCAGAATACAACGTATCAATTGGTATTGGTCACAGCACCTGCATATGATGCCTTCTTTTAAATACTTATGACGTTTAGTAGCCCAAAGACATTTTAGTGGCTTCGCAAAGATTGTGGCTCCCCTCTGCAACTAGAGGAGAACACAATTTGTTCCCCTTAATTTTTATATTTTGACTCTTAATGGTCTCTTCATTCCCTCTTGAACGGCTACAATTTCAGTTTCCACTTTAATTATAAATGCTCATTTATATAAAACATTGCGGACGTAAATAATCAGATACATTTTAAACCACAGCCACAGAAAGGAAGGTGTGACTGCCCAGTCCCTTAGGAAAACAAAACAAAGCCAAAGGAAGTTAAGAACAATAACTATATGGTCACACCCAGCAGACATGGCTGAAATGCACAAAATACAGTGTCCTTCTGGCTACTGCTCTGGTAATAGAGAATATGTTTCTTTGGATTAAACTATTTTTATGGTACCCATGTTACAGAAAAATATGTGGGAACTTAAATAATTTATTGTACATCTGTATCTGTAACAGATAATTACAGCTATACACCAGGTCACCCCAAGGGCTATACAACTATATCAGCCCAAAGGCAGAGGACTTATATATAGCATTCAAGAAACCATACATGATCTGGCCACCTTCTATTGTACCTATTGTTTGGGCAGTCAGCTTGAATGATCAAAACAGCAGGAAGTGAATAGGAGCTGAGATCCTCTTCATTCCGTCATCTGGCAATACACCATATAGAAGCAGATATGGTGCCTTGACAGATAAGATATTTAAAACAGCTCAATCCCTGAAGCAACCTATATCTTAGTACAAGGATATCACACAAACATATAAGTATGTGTATGGCCAGCTTTACTAATATAATGGCCTAAACAAGGTCATCTGGGATAGGGCCGGAACAAGCATAATTATTTCTGATCACACTCCTTCTTGTTACTGGTATGTTCCAACACCATAGTGGCACGTTTCAGCCTCTATAATTTGTACCAAGGCTTAAATAACGCACAAAAAAAGTGAAATATACAGAGCCTTACCTTCACTGTCTGTAAGCACCTCCATCCTGCCACTGAACATTGCTTTCAGCATGGTGTCTTGTTTGGTCAGAGTCTGCATGGTGGTGTAGTAGAGGGCACCACCTACATTCAATTTCACATACTTAGAGCTAGTACTGGCACATTTGAATGAGGTGGTGCGGGTTGTAGCTGCAGGCACCACAGAACTCACCACAGAACTCACCACACTCTCTCCTGACATCTCTTCCTGTAAGCATAAAAGGAACACCATGAGAGGTGAATATTATTAAATTTAATAGTCGTCCAGCCTACATTTCTGAGACTTGCTCAGGAAGGTCAGTAAACAAGAAAGTTTACCATGGACTGGGCAGCTAAGTGGCAAATGAGATCCAATGTAGATAAATGTAAAGTCATGCACCTGGGATGTAAAAATATCCAAGCCACTTATACCCTTAATGGTACTGCACTAGGCAAATCCATTATGCAAAAGGACCTTGGAGTCCTTGTAGATGATAAAGTTGGCTGTAGCAAGCAATGCCAGTCAGTAGCATCAAGGGCAATTAAGGTCTTGAGCTGTATGAAAAGGGGCATTGATTTACATCAGGAAGGGGTCATTCTTCCACTTTATAGAGCACTTGTAAGGCCCCATCTAGAATATGCCGTACAGTTTTGGTCTTCAGTGCTCAAACAGGACATTACTGAATTAGAGAGGGTACAGAGAAGGGCAACTAAGCTGGTAAAAGGTATGGAAAATCTTAGCTATTATGAAAGAATTGCCAAATTAGGGATGTTCACGCTGGAGAAGAGGTGCTTAAGGGGTGATATGATAACTTTGTATAAATATATAAGGGGATCATATAATAATCTCTCTAGTGCTTTATTTACCAGTGGGTCTATCCAGCTGTTGTGAGGTCACCCATTCCGATTAGAAGAAAAGAGGTTTGCATAAATATTCGGAAGGGTTTTTTTTTTTACAGTGAGAGCTTTGAAGCTGTGGAATTCTATCCCTGAGTCATGCTGGCTGATACATTAAATAGCTTTAAGAAGGGGTTGGATGGCTTTTTAGCAAGTGAGGGAATACAGGTTTATGGAAGTTAGTTCATAGTACAAGTTGATCCAGGGACCAATCCAATTGCCATTTTGGAGTCAGGAAGGAATTTTTTCCCCCTCTGAGACTTCAAATGGAATGTTTCGCCGTCCTCCGGATCACCTAGCAGTTAAGCAGGTTGAAATAGAGTTAAAAGGTTGAACTTGAAGGACATGTGTCTTTTTTCAACCTAACATACTATGTTACTATATATGTTACTATGCCACAAAGTGCTGGACCACCAATGTTGATTTCAACCAGGACTGTATCCTTATTAAGACTGTATGTTCTGCTTATGTTTGTGGGGGTTTTATACAGAGTCTGGTTTCTCTCACTCTCCATACACATACATGCAGGGGTGCTGGCTCTTGATGGTACGGATATGTGTGTATGCAAAGCTCTACTGGAGCAGACATGAATAATGAACAATCTCATTATAGTGCTACATATCATGTTGACTCTGCAAGATAAAGCACACCAATGCGTTTCCAAAGAGTGGGGCCCATAGCAGTGGGTTGGTTGGGGGATGAGGCACACTGTGGGCAAGGTTAGAGGAAATCTGGGTGAATATTTGACTTTTCTGGAAGTCCAGTCTGAGCCAGATATCAACCAATTACTTGCTCTTTTAGATATTCTTAAATTCAAAGCATTGAGTTCTACAAAATTGCTTTCATACTCTACATTGATCGATTGTCGCCATCTGACAGTCTAACTGGTGAGTGTATGTTTTGTGCCAGGAGAATGCTACCAACTTGAATGCCTATTGCCAAGTGTAAAGTTTGTCGGAGTAGTAATAATGATCTAGGCTAGGGCCCATTTTCTAGCTAAAGCCATGATTATTATTACTGTAACACTGACTTCCTGTGTGTTCTACATTTTGGGGTAGGCTCTTTCATTTCTCAGCACAATAATACCCCAATGCACAAACTGCAATCCCTAATGTTCATCTTGGAATTCTGGAAATCTATAAAGAATTTAGCAACAGAGAAAATGCTGGTGGACACACACACTCCAAATGAGCTGCATTCTCAGCCAGGAACATTTCATCTGCTTAGGCTCATAGGCTGAGAGGGTTAAATCAACAAAAGCTGGACAACACTGCCCTGGGCTAACTGTAACTGGTACCCTCTCATGTTTATGGCACTGGTCTGGTACCCTCATTCTGCTCTTGAAACCCCTCATACTAATGGTACTGTCTGGTACCCTCATTCTGCTCTTGAAACCCCTCATGCTAATGGAACTGTCTGGTAACCTCATTCTCACGATACCCTCTCTCAAAGGGAAGGGCGAAAGTTTGGTGTAAATGGGGGTGTACCCTGGTTCTTACAAGTTGATGAATATTGTTAGTTGGCTGGTGAGAAGCCCCACATACCCTGGTGGCGCAATGCATACATCTGTATGTAACTATATTGCACTCACTGCCCCTGGGAATAACGAGAATACAAGGTTGGTTGAGGTGTTTAAACACCCTGCTGTGGAATGGCCACCAATTAAAATAATAGCGTGTTTTTGTCAAGTAAAAGGGTCAGCTCTAAAAACTACTTACCATCAAACCGGATAAAGTTCCCTCGGGCCAGAATTGGGAACCACCCAGACTACGTAACACACTTCCTCCACTCACTAACGCACTTCCGCCGAGGGCTTAACATGGGATCCTCATGACAGCAACAGCCATGTTTAATATGGGACAACAATTTCCCTCAAAGCTTTAATATAAGATTCTGCTTGGTTTCCTGCATGAGTCATGGCGCGACAGTCAGTAAGCCATAAAATCGCTTCTAAGCTGCAGTCTTAGTTATGTATTACTCCGGTTGTGTGTGTGTAACAGATCATCTAACTACTGGCAACTAATAGAACGCTTCCTATTTCCTGTACAGCTTGTGCCAGTTCTACGTTTTTAGGCTACTGGCGTACTTCCGCCCTCATTTGGTGCATGAGCAAAAACATACCGACTAAAGAGGATTTAAAGAATTTGACAGCGGCCGGGATTGGCCCTTGGTTTGGGCCCTGAGAAAGATTTGGCCCTGTTAAGGTCAGGTATCCTCCAGGCTTGCCATTTTTGTTTAAATTGGGAGATGGATATTATAGAAATGAAGGTTTACCTTTAAATTGTAAGCTGACTGGACATAGGAAGCAATGGGTCTACATGTCATATATTGCCAAAAAATGAAAAGCCAATACCTTGATCAAATGTGGGGTGTTCCCTACATGTCATATAAACATCCTGCATTAGTGGGAATATTCATGTTCCAGCAAGTTTAGCATAACCTGCAAGATGCAACAGTGTTACCTTTACCTAATCTTATCAGACAGTGCTATCTATTTTATTATACCCAGTTGCTTATTACAAGAAATACTGCCGCATGTGGAAGAAAGTTTTGTGTCTCATTCCTTTAAATGTATTCCATAAATGTCCTACACTGTTTTATCTCTGATATATCTTGTTTCTCTAACCCTTCAGTAGACACAACCCTCAAACCCCACTGGAAAGGAATTGTAGGGCTAATGCACGTAATATATGGACTATAGTCCAGTTATCTTTAACAACCAATCAAAAAGAAAACAAAGACCTAGTTGGTTGCTATGGGCCTCTTCACTGTCCAAATCAGGGCATCTGCTAAAGTTCAAATTGTGAAAATACACTTCATGCTTCTGCTAATCACAGAACAGCTGCACCTTTGCCAGCTGAGCAGCTCATTCTTACTCTTTCCCACTCTATTTAAGAAGTGCAACGGTATAGTGGGAAGCCGTGGCAACAGGTGCACTGTGGGCAACATACTCTTTGCCCTCCATGATAAATGAAACATTTAAGGAGAACAAGCCCCATACAGTACCGGTAGGGCCAGTGCACAGACCCCTTAACACAGTTACACCAGTGACACCCCCCCCCCACACCTCCAATTGACTTCCATGTCCAAGGCTCTCTGGTGACAATCAAACAAAGTTGATATCAGGCATGAAATGCACCCAAAATTGTTTCTCTTGTGTAATGTGCCCATAGGCTTTAATGGTAAAGGAACTCTCAGCTACTTGTAAATTTTTCACTTTGGGGCAAATTCATTAACTTTGAGTGAAGGAATAGAAGAAAAAATACTTCGAATTTCGAAGTGTTTTTTTGGCTACTTTGACCTTCGACTACGACTTCGACTTTGAATCGAAGGATTCGAACTAAAAATCATTTGACTATTCGACCATTCGATAGTCGAAGTACTGTCTCTTTAAGAAAAAACTTTGACCCCCTAGTTCGCCACCTAAAAGCTACCGAACCCAATGTTAGCCTATGGGGAAGGTCCCCATAGGCTTGGCTAAGTTTTTTTGGTCGAAGGATAATCCTTCGATCGTTGTATTATTCGAAGGATTTAATCGATTATTCCTTCGATCGTTCGCTTGAAGTATTTGCGCAAAAGTCCTTCGACTACGATATTCGAAGTCGAAGGAATTTCATTCCCACTCGAATATCGAGGGTTAATTAACCCTCGATATCCGACCGTTGATGAATTTGCCCCTTTGTGTAGTATTATCAGTTAGCGTTCTAACCATTTTAAAAGCTTATTTTTTATTGATTTAGATTTTTCATTGTATACGACTCCGTATTTTTGTATTCATTATATGCATTTTATTTACCTGTAAGGACACCTTGAATTGAATTGGTATTGTGCTTATTCACATGTAACAATTTTCTTTTAATTTTTCATGCAGCTTCTGGCACTCCTTAAACTAGACAGTATGTGTTTGTAAATACATTTTGTTGGACCTAAGGTAATATTTTTATTAACCCCATGGCTACTTCTTTATAAGGCAAATGTCAGAATAAGTTTGACCTTATTTTTTAAAAAAGTTATTACTCAGCTGTTTAATGTAATTTGAAGTCAAAATTACACACATGTACTTTAAATACATTTACATTCAAATTACACTTAAAAAAGAATTGACAACAAAATTAAATGCTTTATTTTAGTGTGGAATGTGCAATTTTAATTAAATATCTACATATATGTTGTTCTACATACTTTGTTGTTGTACTTGTATACATGACTGTATTTGCTGGTACGTAAAACAAAAATCATTAGCCTTATTATGGTTGGGGTACTAGCTGTCAGAGCTTGTCTACCTTTACAGTAAATATGAGAAACAAAAAATAATTTTGATATGTGTTTTGAGTTTGATGGTTTTTCCTTTCCTTTTAGCATTTGCAGAAATGTTTGGAGCAACTCAGGTTTCGAAGGCCGACTTCTTAGACAAAGCCAGGCAAGCTCGTGAAGAGAGAAAAGGTCTCAAAGAAAGAGAAAGAGCAGCAATTAAAATTCAGGCACTTATCAGAAGGTTTCTGTGCAGATGTCGACTACAGAAAGAAATCAGGTAATGTAGTATATACACCGTATACCTAAATTACACAGAGCAATGCACATTGATCCACAGAATATAAGGATTTTCTTTCCTTTATCTCTTGTCTATAGACAAGAAGTTGATGATTTTCTTGAAAACACAGAAAAAGGTTTAGTCAAAGCTAATGCACTTTCAATATTCCGGATATCTCGCAAGCAGCTAATAATATTCCAGATATCTCAGGACAGGGTGGTGAGTCTCGTGAGCAAAAAATTTGTTTTAATTATTAACAGATCAGAAAATTTATAACTATAATTAGTTACTACTGCAACAGAAGAAATCTCTCTCTCTCTCTGTCTCTCTCTCTCTCTCGCTTCATATATGGCATTAGAAAAAGATATTCAATCATAATGAGATTTGGTTAGAAGTCCCTGTAAATTCCAAGAAGTCAAAAAGTGCTTCTTTCTTACATCTTATACGAAGTTATGCTAGTGTTACTGCGACAAGCGAAGTTGCGCTATCGTTGGCTAATTTGCATATGGTGGGAAGTTAAAGTTGAAAGGACGTATATGTTGCAGCAAATACATTACATAACACAAGCCCGGGAAACCTTAATAAAATAAAATAGAGTTGTTATATTGCCCTACACATGAGCCCAGTGTACAGTTTATATGCCATGTATTAGGAAATGTAGGGGGGAAGCCGGTTACCCCCCAAAAAATTACACTCTTTTTCAGTCTATTACCCTGAAAAAGGAAACGACGCTAGCGGTTTTTGGGACTAAGAAAAATGTTCAACTATTTTTTTTAGGAACACCTATCTACTCTATTGCACTTCGCCTGGTCTGAGATGGCGAGGGCAAGTCTAGCGCAAGAAGTAACGTTCAGTAAAATCTGCATCTTAATAGTTACGTCCATTCGCCAGAGCGCAGATTCGCCAAGGCGTTAGTGAGCGAAGTACCGATAGAGTCTATCTCCTCGGCTAGCGAAGTTACGCAAGCTACCTTTAGTAAATCAGCGAAGTACCGAAATGACGTCACGCTGGCGAATTTTCGTCCGCGTTATTCAACTCGCCCTTTCGTAAATTTGCCCCTACATGTCACTAGTGGTGGTTGCTTCTCACTGGGAAAATGCTCAACTCACAGTCTCTTTGACTTAACAAACTCAGACTGATAGTTGGATGCAGTTTATTGTATCAAACATTGCTCGGACATCAGCTGTGATGTTCAGGATTCCCTGTCAACTATGCCTAAATATCACATACAGTGATGACGATCAGAATGAAATGATGTAAAATCAGTTAAATGTATTACATATTGGTGGAACCACAAACATTGAAAAACTTTGTAAATATGTAAAATAGAGGTTTCACTGTATAGAGATCTGCAACATGTATCTTCCTTCAAATATGATCTGGTTTTTTTTTTTTTTTACAATCTGGGCTAGTGAATAATTGTGCCAATATCTAAACAGGAGAGTCAGTTTGGCTTAAACCTTTTGTATCAGTTTTCAAGTTTGCTTTTTTTTTTTTTTTCAGAGGTTTGAAAAACTTTGTCGGTGTATTCTCAACAGCATGGAGAGTGACAATGAACCCAAGGTAACTGACTGATATCAATAAAAACTTCAACAATTTCAGTTTTAAATTAATTTGGCTTATGTAGGACTAAAGTTTATTATACCTTGACAAAGAACTGAAGTCTAAAAAATGAGATTGGAAAAATTGTTCTTAATTCACTAAGCCAGCTAAGGTGTAGAGTAGCCAGTAAGAATCCATGCCTCCTAAGTTCCCAGTGGAGCTGTACCTTTTTCTTTTCTTGGCCCTTACCCTGGTGCCAGAGGCACATCAAATGGTCAGTGTGCTCTGGGTTGCTGAAAGTAAGCTAAGTTTAGGGATGGTTGCAGCACATCAAAATATTAATGAAAAGTTAGGGTTCTCTGCAAACTCCTTTAACCCTTTCAGTGCCACAGAATGTAGAATCTACGGTGCTAACAACAAAGTACCAGGGTGCCAGCACTGTTGTTTCTGCGTTTCTGGTCTAAACATGTACTGCAGTAATAATAAGTGACTGTTTCAGCTGGATAGTTACATCTAAATGAATTAAATCTGAAGTATGAATACAAATGGATCAATAATAAGCCATACAGCCTGAACATTTTTAGTAGGATGATTGTTTTATATTTTTTATGGGCACATGGGAGGCTTGGAGCTGACAGCTTTAACAGGCTGGGCAGTATCTGTAACAATCTGTAGAAATGTGACTTTGCAAACAGGGGAGGATGACTGCAACTATTTTGCCTGCTACGTATAGTCAGGTATTAGTCATTCATTTGTCATAGACCTTACTGTGGGACATGTATATGTCCCACAGTAAGGTCTATGGGGGACATGTATATGTGCTAGCCCTGGTTATAAAGTCATTAAGGCTTGTTTACAATGCACCACATAGTGTGGAAAGTGCAATAAAGGCTGCAATTATAAGGAAATATTTAACAGAATATTTGGGGCTTTTGTTTATTATATGTGTATATAGCTTCATTACAATCCACCTCTCGTCTCTTGCAGGTTTGGTTTGTGTCTCTCGCTCTTTCCAAGGATCTCACTCTTCTCTGGATAAAGCAGATAAAATACATTCTGTGGTACTGTTGTGAATTCCTTAAACAGTTAAAGGTGAGCCCTAAATCTAGAATAATCAAAGCACTGCTGTTATAATGGAAATTGGGGGATTAGGGAATAGGGATAGAAAAAGTCCCCCCCCCCCCAACTACTTATGAAAACGTTATATTCTAGAAATTATATTCTTGTACGCATATCACTGGCCTGTCCTGATAGATTCAGGAATGAAACTAAGAAAATATTTTAAATGGAGCAGTTGCTATATCTTTGGCGTCACCTCACCTGGTTTAGTTTGAAACATGATTTGGGCATTGTATGTGCACAAATAGGCCAAGGTGATGGGGGTGAGGGGGGGTTGGTCGCTGTTTTAACAAGCTGTCAAACTGGATTGCAGCACAACTCAGGGGTGTCCTATTAAGTACTATTACTTAAAGCGGACCTGTCACCCAGACATAAAAAGCTGTATATTAAAAGTCATAAACATGAAATTCAAATTCTTTTTTTTAATTAAAGCATTTATACCTGTTGTAAACTCATTTAAAATTTTCAGATATCAATCAAATATTGCCTGCCCCTCCTCTTTGCCTTAGGCTGGGATCTCACCTTGAAAAAAAGAAAAACATTTTTTTGCAGAAGCATCAAATAGAGTGTGCTTTTGTTCCTATTTTAGTTCACAAAAGGCATTTTTGTAGCTTAAGGCACACAATGTCCTTAATATATTGGTAATGGGTTGAGAGCAGAGGACTCTTGTACTTGTCTATATGAATTTTGTGATCACAGCCTCATTGCACCCCAGCTTAATGATTTAGAAAAATTTGTGGTGAGCACAATTTTCCCTTATTTCTGTACCTTGTCAGTCCAATGACTTCTCTTAAGGCCCTCCATAAACTCTCAGAATTAAATGTTTGGCCTTGTAGAACTTTTGTTGACCACTGTTGTTAACCAAACTTTTGTGCATGTTCTATAGTGCCCCTACTACACGCATAGATTCCCAAACAGTGGCTCATGAGCAACATGTTGCTCAGCAACCCTTTTTGGCCTCAAATCAGGTGCTCATTTTTGGAACCAAATGTTGGAGTCATAAAGACCATGCATATTGTGAAACAGAGCCTCTTGTAGTCTGCCAGTCTACATGCAGCTATCAAATAACCAATCATTGGGCACCCCCAAGAACTTTTTTCATGCTTGTGTTGCTTGCCAAGTTTTTTTTATTTAAATTTGGCTCACAGATAAAAAAGGTTACTCAGTACAGTATCTGGACAGGGGGGGTGACCAATGCATAACATTTCAGGTCTCTGTCACCCGTAGCTGGCTGTGCCAATTTTAAGATGTGTAATAAGTACCTGAAGTGACAATTATAGGATATTTTGAGGCAATTACTAGTCTCGTATACAAAGGTGATTCTCTAAATTTACAAGCAGATTTGAAATTGAAATAAAGGTCATATGTTGTCATCTCTCAGCCAGATATACTGCAGGACTCCAAGCTGATCACAGTCTACCTCACTATGCTGGTCACCTTTACAGACCCCTTAACCTGGAAAATACTCAGAGGGAAAGGTACATTATTTGATTATTTGTGTTGGTGGTGTTGCCTATTCAAATATATTATTCTATAGTCTATGGAGACTATAATGTAGTCAGGGGAGGGGAGAAATCATCTGATCATATGTGATGGTCTGAATTAGGCTAATGTCTGGGGGATATTTTCTTTTTTTTTTTTTCTTGGTAGATTTAAACTTAATCCCGGATGTTTTATAGGTGAAAGCCTGAGGCCAGCAATGAACCACATCTGTGCAAATATTATGGGGCACCTTAACCAGAAAGGATTTTATTCTGTGCTACAGGTATATTTACTGGTTCCAAAAGTGGTCAATCTCTATCACAAACTCATTAAAGGAGCCATATAGGATAAATGAACCCCCCCCCCAATTTTATAGGTAATAATGTATACTATATGGTGCTTGTTTTACTTTTGGCCAAAAATTAATCTTTTTTTTTTAAAAAAATACCCTTTTATTGGAGCTACCTATAGATCTGCTACAGTCCATGTTGTGTTTCAAATGAGGGGTGGGCATGTCCATTCTGTCCCTGCCAGAAGCACAGGGGGAGAGGGGCAGCCAATCACAGCCCTGCAGCCAATCACAGCCCTGCAGCCACACGAGCAAAGACAAGCTTCAGTTCCCTGTCAGGTCAGCCTAGCTGCTGATTGGTTCCTATCCTACAGTGTGCTGAGTGCCACTGGCTCCCCTGCACAGCCTGGGAAAGGAGGCAGCAGGAATTCTAAGAGATGGGCAAGACTAAGGGTTTTTGCAGAAATAACCAGAAACACACATTATTAAAGAACATTTATTCTATAGCTAAGATAGTTTAATGCACTGATATATTCTTGTTTTTTACATAATATGTCTCCGTAAGCATAATTACTGGGTGTTCTGTCTCTCAGACTGTATTATGTCTACTTATAATATAAGGTTGCTCAGCATTATTAACAGTGCCTGGATGCATACAGATATAGTGTGCTGAAAAATTTGATTACGCAGGATAGAGATGTTAGTACAATAGGGTTATTGGGAAGCAAACATAGATGTTGTAGTAAACACAAAAAGAAGCATTACACAATTGTTCCCATAATAGCAGTGCCCAGTGTATAATAATGTTATACTAGTGACTACAGTGAGAATACAGTTAATAAAACAGGCATGGATCTTTGCAGATACTGTTAACCAATGGCCTGGCCAGATCATGACCCTCCTTGTCCAAAGGCACACTTACAGCCCTGTTTTCTTTGGCATTTCGGTAAGATTTGCAGCTGAATTGAATAATTGTGTTGTATGTACTTAATAGCTCGGGTGAGCTAAGTCAGGCCTTTTGCCTGTTTATTAGGCCATTGTTGTTTAATGTTTTCCAGTCGGTTGATTCTGTAATTAGTACAGGTATGGGACCTAATTTGGATCTTCATATCTTAAATCTACTACAAAATCATGTAAACATTAAATAAATCAAATAAGCTGATTTTGCTTCCAATAAGGATTAATTATATTTTAGTTTGGTTCAAGTACAAGGTACTGTTTTATTATTACAGAGGAAAAGGAAATGATTTTTCAAAATTTGGATTATTTGACTATACTAAAATCTATGGGAGATGGCCTTTCCGTTATTGAGGCATGTTAATGCATACTTATTTTTGTAGTCTAGAAACAAGTGAACACAGTAGAACCCCAATGTTATGTTTTTCAGGTGACCAGAAAAAATTGTGTAAAATCAGAGAACAACATTATGTATTGTATATTGGTGGGACCTCAAAAAAACTGTGTAAAATGAGGTGGAGGTCTTACTGTAGATATTTTCTTAAACTTGAGTTACAGCTGTAATTTATCTGTGCATTAGAGAACATCTCTATTTTTCTACATTATTTCTCCAGTCCAATAGTAGCAGCACAATTTTCGGACAACCTTCTTCGATCCTTTCTGATCCATATAATGTCTGTACCAGCTTTGGTTTTCCACCTGTGTACCCTTACTCCAGACGTGAGTATTTGTGGATGCTAACACCATCATACTAACAGCAAGTTAGCATACTTTCATGTCAGTTGGAAAGTCATTGTAGAAGCTTCTATATATTGTGATATTGTCCCATTGTATGTAGTGATGTGCTACCCCCCCAGCCTCCTCAGCTAATCATTGATGCTGGGAATAATAATTTACAACAGCAGTAGGGTCATGTGTTGACATCGTTTCTATAGTGACAGCTAAGCAGTATGGTGGGCCTGAAAACCTGAGCGTTAAATGTCCTTGTCCAAAACATTTCTCGTTGAAAACATGGTAGTGCACTTCCACACTTAAACTTGTAGCTACTACTTGTCGTAAAGGAATGCTTCATTCCCTTGTATTTTGTCAATGTGCTTTCAAAATTAGATGCAATCAATTTGTGTACTCTGATCTAACCACAGAAAACCAACCTGTTCTGCTTTATTACCAAAATTAAATGTGTAGAAGTTAAACAACACAGCATTTTTGGTGGAAATCCATGGCACCTTGCAGCTCTCTAATATGCAAACCTTATAGTTTCATATAATTATGTATTTATAAGGGTAATGACTATGGTTTCTGTGCTTCTATTAAAGTGATACTGACACTAAAAAAATTGTTTTTAAAATATTAATCTACATTAAAAGTTACATATAGGTCACATTGATCATTTTTCGCTGGTAGTTCTGCTTTTGTAAGTAATTGACACGTGAAGTTCCTAAACCTGACTGTTTTGCCAACCTGACTGCCCATCTCAGCCTGTCAGTTAGAGTTTCTAATGCTAACAGACTCCTGCTGCACAAATATGGCAGCCCCCTCATACGGGAACAGGGGGGTAAGAAAGGTAATTTAAAAGCATCAGGCAAATACTTTTATGGCAAAATTATAAATAGCATTCAAAGACAATGTTATGATTGTATGATATATGATCACTTTAAATCTTCTTACCTCTCTGCTTAATCCCTTCTTTACATTTCCTTTTATCTTTAAGGCGTTGTATGCCATAAGCATATTTGTTAACCAGTCATTTCTTAATTACATAGACAATAATCAAAACAGCAAGATTTTAAATGAAAATCTATTAGAGCAAAACAATGATTACTGAAAAGGAGAAATCTTTAATGGGGGAGGGGAGACAACTAGAAACAGTATGTGTTCACAGAGGTGTAAAGTGCTTTTATTGAGCGCTGCAGGAGTGAGTTAAGTAGCTGTGCAGAATGTGTTGCAGCCAAATTAATCTGTAGGCTTCTTATTTGTGGGTCATTTCTGTCAACTCTAGGATATAGGAGTAAACATAATTTATAGTTGTTGAAATAAAATACAGCAAACACATGCAGTGTATAAATTCATTTTTGTGTCTTTTAGCCTTTGCTCTTAATATAAGAGATTTCCAATTAACTGAAATTATTATTATTATTCCTACATTTCAGAGGCTTGCTGTAATAGAATCTCATGGCCTCTTCCATAAATTCATCTTGTTCCTGAGCCGGGAGGATCAGTGCAGTGATGTGTGCGTGTGCCTGGAAGGCAGCCATAGTCTTTGTTTGCTAGGTACTTTGCTTTCTTTTTACTTTGCAAATTATCAGCTATTTCCTAAACTTTGTCTTAATTAAAGTTGACCTCTTCTACTGTACAATGTATAGATGATATTTTCTGTTGTTGCATTGCTACAGCGGACAGTTTAATGCTTAGACAGTAAAGTCAAAACTAGTCTGACTGCCCTATTTTTAGTGGAATGGATTGTCCAAGGACGGAGGAGCCAGACTTGTAGATATTTTACATTTCATTCAGTATCCTTTTTTTACAGCTAGGATCTTCATCCCAGAGTTTTATTCATATATTTCCAGAAGTCCAGTCAGAGAAAGAGGGTTCTCACTACTATGTCTCATTATTGAGATTGGATATTTTCATCAAGTGTTAGGTCAGGATTTCAATTTTTAGTACAAACTGCAGCTACAAATCCCCAAAAGTTCACTAATGTCAGTGTGGCCTTCATCTAAACCACAGCACTACACAGTGTAAATGTTGGTTTTTGAAACACTTATCAAAAAAACACCCCTGGCTGTCACGTGTGAATAATACACCGGCCAAGTGCAAATATTGTATACAGTGTGTCACAGCGCTGCGCCAATGAGAGTGGCAAAAAGCCGCTCCTGGTAAATTTAAAAGCAGAATTTCCGGGTTTTCTGAGCCCCCAACCCCTTCCCTCCGGCATGTAAAAGAGTTTGGGTGGGAGAGGGGGTGCAGCAGCACAAAAGCCACCTATGGGTGGCAGAGGGGTAAGGATCGCCCCTGCAGCTGCACATATTTAACCAGTACCTGGA
The DNA here is from genome assembly GCF_017654675.1 of Xenopus laevis. Taxonomy (NCBI): domain Eukaryota; kingdom Metazoa; phylum Chordata; class Amphibia; order Anura; family Pipidae; genus Xenopus; species Xenopus laevis. Next base: position 158,964,598 of record NC_054371.1, read on the forward strand.
GAAATGGACTGTTGGAGGCACCTCTGTATCAGAGGTCGAATTTTGAATTCATGTGAGTTTTTTAAAACTCCCCTAAACTCCCATATATTCGAAAATTGATCAATCAAAATTTATTGATAATCACATTTTTTAAACTCGACCCGAAAATTCAAATCAAATTTAAATTGAATTCGATCAAACACGATTCGAGTTTTTCTCTGAAAAAAAACTTGAATGTCAGGAGTCCTGCAAGCATCTCCAAATTGATCCCTGGACCTCTCCCATTGTCTTAAACAGCAATTAGGCAGGTTTTAGGTGGCAAATATTCTAATTCAAATTCCTAAATGGCGAGAGTATGATAAATCTCGAAAATCAATTTTCAATTTATAAAAAACTCGAATTGAATTTGAATAACTCCCTAGTGGAATTTGACAATTTTGACCATAAAAAATCGAAAATTCTAATTTTCAGTTTGACCCTTGAAAAATCTGCCCCTTAGTATTTCCCTCCTCCTTATGACAAAAAAGTATGACTTTTATTTAAAAGATATAATTTTTAAGCTTTGCCATTCCTAGTGCACTAGGACCAATCACTTGTATGTCTACCAGTTTTTAGGCATGTAACAAAATATCCCATTCCCACTGTATAACTAGTCAGTAGAACAGTGCAATTCATAGTGACATAATATTCCACAGTGATTACAGATATTATACTCTTATGCCATCTAATGTCTGTGCTTTCATGTATTCAGGTAACCTCATTCACCTGGGCCACATGACTGAGAAGGTGCTGGAGGAGGAGATGTGTCACTTTGTCAGTGTCCTTACCCAAATGTTATCCTATTGTCAGAAATATGTGTCTCAGAAAAAGTCCAACCTTACACACTGGCATCCTGTTCTGGGTTGGTTCTCCCAGACAGTGGACTATGGGTATGTAGCTGATAATTTGTTTGTATTGCACAAATATGTGTTTGCATTTGTAATTAAATGCATGCTGTGTGGCTCATTCAGGGACTGGGGGCCCTTGTTAAAGTCGAGGGTCAAATTAATTCAACCCAATATCAACAAATTCTTCAGGATAATGTCAAGTATCAGTCACAAAGTTGAAGTTACGCAGGGGTTGGATATTCCAACAAGACCCTAAACACACTTGGAAATCTACAAGAAACAATATCCTGGAATGGCCGCCACAGTCCCCCGACTTGAATATCATTGAAAATCTATGGGATGATTTCGGCGCTTAGTGAATTTGCCCCCAAAGATTTACAAGGGGTTCCCAAACTTCACATGTCTGTATCTCCCATGGAGGTCATTTTAAGCAAATCTAGTTTTTTTTAAATAAATTATTCTTTTTTTCTGTAATAATAGACCATTGCATTGTAGCTTGATATAGTTGTGCTGTATAAACCCGTAGTGATGCAAAACAATCCTATTATTTAAAGGGATTATGTCACGGTTTTTATGGTGTAGTTTTTATTTTGAAATTACACTTTACATTGCAAATAATTCACTCTACAATATAAAATGTCATTCCTGAACCAGGAAGTGCATTATTTTTAATTTATAATATTGGTGTGTAGGCAGCCATCTCGGGTCATTTTGGTCATGTGCTTTCAGAAAGAGCCACTTTAGAATGGAACTGCTTTCTGGCAGGCTGTTGTTTCTCCTACTCAATGTAACTGAATGTGTCCCAGTGGGACTTGAATTTTTACGTTTGAGTGCTGTTGTTATATCTACCGGCGAGCTGTTTTCTTGTGTTAGGGAGCTTACCTTCCCATTATTCTGTTGTTAGGCTGCTGGGGGGGGGGTGATATCACTTCAGCTTGCAGTACAGCAGTAAAGAGTGACTGAAGTTTATCAGGGCACAAGTCACGTGACTGGGGGGCAGCTGGGAAACTGACAATATGTCTAGCCCCATGTCAGATTTCAAAATTAAATATAAAAAAATCTGTTTGCTCTTTCGAGAAATGGATTTCAGTGCAGAATTCTGCTGGAGCAGCACTATTAACTGATGCGTTTTGAAAAAAACATGTTTTGCACTTTAATGTTAAATTATCCAGAATCCTAGTTACCAAGAATTTGAGATAATAGATCCCATACCTGTATTAACAATTCTTGCTGGCCTGTATTTGTCTTCTTGTGTCTATGAATGAGCACTCTTGAAGAATATATAAATATCTACATCGGTCCAATTTGAAGTTTTCAACTTTTTTTAGCCTCAACGAGTCCATGCCCTTACTCACCAAGCAGCTGCAATATCTGTGGGGTGTCCACATGATCCGTAATTTGTTCCGTGAGGTCCTGAGCAAGAAGTTGGCAGAAAACCAAGAGGCGTCTGTCCCTGCATCACAAAGTTCTTCTTCCTCCCCACAGAATAACCTACCTATGAAAAGTGAGATACTTTGCCATTGGAGGATGAATGCTTTATTTTAATGGGGATAATTGGGACAGTCTGTGTAAAGGCATTTTTTTTTATTGGGGTTGAAGTTAAAGATTGATCAGGTCACCCATGAGATCTGTTTTCTTATTTTGGAAAAATAAAACTGGTAAGGCTTTGGTTTTAAACTTAATTATCCCTGAATGGACAAGATCTTGATCACAATTTGTCCCAATCCCACAGATCTCTTTAAACGAGCGTTACAGAAATCTGCTTCTGTTCGACACATACTTAAACCAATTGGGGGGAAAAAGGTGGACTCTCCAGAAGTGCAAAAAGTTTGCAACATATGTGTTCTGTACCAGATGGCGCTAACAATCCTGACACAAATACGGCTACAGATTCTGACAGGTTGGTTTTGTTTTACATTTTACAACTCCCCAGGATTTTGTGAGATCGTTTTTTAGCATTCTTATATTTTGTTTCAGGGCTTACCTATCTGGATGACCTTTTGCCTAAGTTGTGGGCGTTCATATGTGAACTTGGACCTCAGGGAGGTCTGAAACTCTTCCTGGAATGTCTGAGCAGTGACTCGGAGGAGTCATGTAGACTTTTAGCCATGCTGGTTTTGTTCTGTGACTGCTCTAGGCATTTAATTACGTGAGCACCTTTTATTTTCATGCTTAAAATAATGTTCTCTTCATGGCACCAAATGTTCTTATTTATTGACAAGGAATGTGACATTTTAATAACTCAAACGGGACATTCAATGGGTTTTTATTCAGGTCCTCCTGCCTTTCTATGCAGAAACTGTTAGATCATCAAGATTTCAACCTTGTACCTAAATTTGACTATGCATTTTACAAATTAATATAAGAGATACCTGACCTGAACAATGTCCCTTTTTCTGTTAGGATTTTGGATGATATTGAGGTATATGAAGAACAGATATCATTTAAACTAGAGGAACTTGTGACCATTTCCTCCTTTCTGAACTCGTTTGTGTTCAAGATGATCTGGGATGGACTTCTTGGTACGATTTTGCAGTATGTAGTTGCCTAGATCTATATTGTGCCAAAATGAATATTTACTGCCACTGGTATCCAGTATTCACAAAACCTACAGTTAAAAAAATAGGTATTTTTATACAAATCATCTAAATATTGAATATAAAATATATGCTTTTGAGGAATCTCTCCAGAAAAATATCAAGCAGTTCTTCATTTAGCTGTTTAAGAAAGCTGTCAAATTTCCTGATTATTCGTCACGAGTAAAGAGATAGTAATATAAAATGTAATTTTTGTATTTTTAAGTAATATATCTATATAAGTTATTAAATGTGTTCCTTATATAGAGAATGCCAAAGGAGAGACTCTGGAGCTGTTCCACTCTGTGCATGGTTGGCTCATGGTCCTGTATGAAAGAGACTGCCGTAGGCGCTTTGCTTTGCCCCAGAGGATCATTGGCTGCGCAAGTGAGTTTGCTTTGTTTCTGTAGGATGTACTGTCTTGGTTACTGTTGCCCTGTGTTATGCAGTAAGAAAGTTTATCTTTAACCCTATATAATTACTAAAGTGTTAAAATATATTTAAATGAGCAGTATTCTAAATGATAGACAAACACAATTTAAAAAAGTCTGGGATCCACTGGGTACATTATGTCAACCCCGTCTGGTATAAGCCATGCTCTCCTTTGAAATTAAGCAATTGGGTAAAAAGGGTCCTTACAGATAAATAGGGAATGAAGGTAACAAACAATTATATTGCCCTCAGTCCTATTTCACTTGGTAAATATGGATATTACCTTAAAAATAAGTGACCCATTGGAAGCAATCATAATAGTGGGAATTGTAATTGCTATGAACCTGGAGACTTGGAGAACAACTCAAGGAGGCACCACCCTCATTTTGACCCCCTAGTTAATATAGATCGTTGAGACCAGTTTTCTTTTTTGAATTTTTTTGGACTTTCATTACTTTACAATCACTGGGTCATACCACATCCTATGTACTTAATTACCATGTTTAAAAATGGACCATATTATATAAAATGGAGTCAGAAACCTGCTGCAAAAACAGATCCTGACCCATACCAACTTTTCCTCCATCCTGTCCCCTTCCATTCCTCCCCTAATCCCTCCACCCCACCCCCCAGCACTTCCTCCCTTCCTTCCTTACCTTACAATGTAAATAATTAGTTTCTGTGTAGAAAATATTAGTTTGCACCAGGAAAACAGCTTTTCGTGTTTTGCAGGGATCTCAAACCAACCGTTCTGTTCCAAGAACTGGATAAGGAGAGGAAGAGAGCCCAACTCCTACTTCAGTATATCCCTCATGTCATCCCACACAAGAATGTGAGTGTCCCAGTTTCTGTTTCCTTAATTTTAGTACTGTACCATTACACTACATTTTGCCTAAGAACCACTAGGCTATATATAAAATACAGCCGAATAAATGTCAACTACTCTCTTGCAGAGGGTTCTCTTGTTCCGAAATATTGTCACCAAGGAAAAAGAGAAGTTGGGTTTAGTGGAAACTAACATTGCCTCCCCACATGTCACCCATATTACTATTCGAAGGTCACGTATGTTAGAGGTTAGTAATGATTGACACAAACACACCCAGAAGAATTTTATTTGTACAGATATTTTAGTTTTTATAATAAATTATTAATAAAAATAGTAAGGTATTTGAAAAAGTGTACCGGGGTCACATTATAAAGATTCTGTGATGGAGAATTCTGAACCTGGATGCTAGGAATTGCTTAGTAGAACAAAGTCCAGCACTCAAACTTAGTTTAAAAAACAAGCCTCCAAGCATCCATCTAATAGACACTCAATGGGTTTTTATTCAGGCACCTATTTACGTATTGCTCATTGCCCAAACAGCCATAAAGCCGTCTTGGAGGGTTGATGGTAACATCGAAGCCCGCCAGCCTGGTACAATCAAAGGGTAATGTAGAGGATACGATGGTGGTAGGTAGCCTTCTGTCCGAATCTACTTTTAGGTTACAATCAGTATTGATCAACTCCCACCTGTACGATAGTGTTTTCTTAAATTGCTATTATGGTTAGACCAAGAAGTCATAAAAATCAGTTCAGGCAAAGAGGCATCACACTGCTCAGACTTATATTGTTCTCCTTATTTTGCCTCACCTGGAGTATGCAGTGCAGTTTTGGGCTCCAGTCCTTAAGAGGGATATAAATGAGCTAGAGAGAGTGAAGAGACGTGCAACTAAACTGGTTAGTGGGATGGAATATTTAAATTATGAGGATATAAAGTCAAGGTTGTTTTCTTTGGAAAAAAGGCGCTTGCGAGGGGACATGATTACACTTTACAAGTACATTAGAGGACATTATAGACAAATAGCAGGGGACCTTTTTACCCATAAATAGGATCACCATACCAGAGGCCACCGCTTCAGACTAGGAAAAAAACTTTAATTTGAAGCAACGTAGGGGGTTCTTCACAGTTAGGACAGTGAGGTTGTGGAATGCACTGCTTGGTGATGTTGTGATGGCTGATTCTGTAAATGCTTTTAAGAATGGCTTGGATGATTTCTTGGATATACATAATATCAAAGGCTATTGCGATACTAAACTCTATAGTTAGTATAGATATGTGTATATATCATTTATGTGTTGGTATGGAGCAGTGTGTGTATGGATGCTGGGTTTCATTTGGAGGGATTGAACTTGATGGACTTTGTCCTTTTTCAATCAGATTTAACTATGTTACTGTATATTTTTTCCTCCCAATTGTGCCTCAATTAAATCTGTTGAATAGCCTCTAGGTCAGTGATCCCCAATCAGTGGCTCCTTAGCACCAGCTTGAATTCCAAGCTTGGAGGCAGGTTTTAGTTGAATAAAAATCAGTTGTATTGCCAAACAGAGCCTCTGGTGTGCTGGCAGGCCACATAGAGGCTACCAAAAGGCCAATCACAGCACTTATTTTGCACCATTTAATAACCTATTTGATGTTTATGGTGCTCCACAACTCTTTTTACATCAGAATTTGCCTCACGCGTAAAAAATTTGGGGACCCCCAGCTCTAAATGATGTGCCAATGTGGAGAATTGTGATTCCACTTTAAGCCTATCTGCATTGTTACTACTTTTTGGAATTGTGAATACAGGACTTCCTTCCCCCCAGGTCATATGTGTAGGATGATGTGACTGTGCATGAATTGCAGTCTGCAGACTGTATTTCCTGAATAATTTGTATTTATTGTTATTTATTTTTGTAAATAATGTCCATGTAATTAATGATTCTAATGCATTAAAGATTTTGACGGACAATTCTAGAAATTTTTGTCCAACTTAAGAGCATGTCATCAATATACCTCTTATAGAATGCAATATTCTCACCATCCATGTTTAATAATAACCATAACTCATAGTCTTACATAAAGAGATTAGTGATTGAAGGAACACAATTGCATCCTATCAAGGTCCCAGCACACTGAAGGTAAAAAGTTTCTTGAAATTTGTAATAATTGTGGGGCAGGATGAGGTCAGGAAGTTCAATGATAGTTTCCTGGGAGGGGTGGGGGGCTTGTGTTGTGACAAGGACTTCCCTATATACATTAATCCCCGTTTTGTGTGGAATCATCATATAGATCAGTGATCCCCAACCAGTAGCTCGTGTGCAACATGTTCTCCAACCCCTTGGATGTTGCACCCAGTGGCCTCAAAACAGGTGCTTAATTTTGAATTCCAGGCTTTGGAGACAAGTTTTGGTTGTATAAAAACCAGGTACACTGCCAAACAGAGTCTCAATGTAGGTTGACAATCCACATAGGGGCTATAAATGGCCAATCACAGCACTTATTTGGCACCCCAAGAACATTTTTCATGCTAGTGTTGCTCCCCAACTCCTTTTACTTCTGAATGTTGCTCATGGGTTCAAAAGGTTGGGGATCCCTGATATAGATACTAGACACATCCATTGTCACTAATAGACTTATTCGTTCTAGTGCTAAAGGTTGCCTCCACCCGATCTAAAAATTGTGCAGTGTTGTACAGTGTGTTGTACAGTGTTGGCTATTAGATATTGCAGTTTCACACTAAGAGGCACATTTATCAAAGGTCAAATTCAAGTGAGTTTTTAAAAACTCCCATAAATTCGAAATTCGACATGTATTGATTTTTCAAACTCTGATGAATTAAGTCGACCCAAAAACTTGAATCGAATATGAAATTAGATTAGAATTTTAAAAACTCGGTTTTTTGAAAACCTCTAATCGAATTTGAATAACTCCCTAGTCGAATTTGACAGTTTTGACCATAAAACATTTAGGAAATTCGAATTTTCAATTCGACCCTTGATAAATCTGCCCCTAACTGTTAATAATGTGTTTTCCCACCATTTTTGCCTTTACAGTATAATTATAATTATAATCGGATTTCTGATTAATATTTTTCATACTTTCAGGATGGATATGACCAACTAAGGCAGCTTTCCCAGAATGCCATGAAAGGTGTCATACGTGTAAAGTTTGTGAATGATCTGGGAGTAGATGAGGCTGGGATAGACCAGGATGGTGTCTTTAAAGAGTTCTTAGAGGAAATTATCAAGAGAGTATTTGACCCTGCACTGAATCTTTTCAAGGTAACGGCAAACCCCAACAAATTACAAAATAATTATTATTTATACTTTGTGAAGTGTCTGATTATTAACCTGACACAGCTTAAATTCATATTTATGTTATCTCCAGACCACTAGTTCTGGAGATAGGCTGTACCCATCCCCTACATCGTATATACATGAAAACTACCTCCAGCTGTTTGAATTTGTAGGAAAGATGCTGGGAAAAGCAGTGTATGAGGTAAGCAAAATTTACATTCGGATAAACTCATATTACAGAATTATTGTCACATAGCTCTCCGAATCATATCTGTTGTTAGATATATATATAGTATATATGCAGATATGTATATAAGTATAATATATAAAAGTATAATATATAAAAGTAAACACAGGGAGGACAAGTCACATAATAGATGCAATAAATAAGCACAGTACACAGAGCTTGACAGTTTGGCCTTTCTATACATTCAAAATTGCAGAGTTAGGGGAAGATTTAGAAAAGTATGAAATTACAGCTCACCACAGTAAAATTCTATCACTCTAGTTATAATTCTACCACTCCATATTATAAATATATGGAATTTTTCGAGACCCATTTATGAATTCACCATTTGATAAATATTCTTCTAAAAAGCCCATAGGAATGACTAGAGTGTAGTAGAATTGTAATATGGTGAGCTCTAATTTCAAACGTTAATAAGTCTGCAGTTTTGAATTCCCTGCATTATTGAATGCATAGAAAGGCCAAAAATTTTAATTATTCTAGATAATTTGAAGCTGTTTCTACCCTATGTAATTTTATTCCATCGTATCAATAGTCTCTTATCAAGATACCAAAATTACTAATGAACGTTAGTTCACACTGATCCACAATGGCCACACTTTTTGGTGACTTTTTTGGTTTGGTTAATATGGCATCATTGGCAGATTACAGGCGTTTTATGAGAAAATAAGCATTATATTCGATAAATATTTTCCTCAGCTTAGTAAAAAATAGTAGTTTCCAAGTATTATGATCACGATATTTTATCAAGTGCATTGATAAAATCTGTTTATATATATTTCCTTTCAAAATCTGTTTCTTTCAATATTCCCTTCCTTTCAAAAGCATAAAGAATGTTGAAGCTCGTTACCTGGGGGACATGGGAACAACATTTGTTGTGCACTGCAGATGCAAAAGTCCAAATATAAGTGCTCAAAGTTAATCATGATACTTCAGCCTTGTGCACTTTGCTTTTTCAGGGTATAGTGGTGGATGTACCATTTGCATCATTCTTTCTCAGCCAGCTTCTTGGGCACAATCTTCTACAGCTCTGTGGATGAGCTGCCTTCTTTGGACTCTGAATTTTACAAGAACCTCACTTCCATCAAGGTCAGTGTGAAGTGATATAACAATGAATTCTACTAATTCATACAGTGATCATCTGCCTGATGCAGAACCACTTTGTTTAGTCCAAGTCATTGGGGTAAATTTATCAAAGAGTGAAGTTCCGCCACTAGAGTGAAATTCCGCAGCTCTCAATTCATTTCTATGGGATTTTGAAAGGCGTATTTATCAATGGGTGAAAGTGAAAGTTCACCCTTTGATAAATACGCCTTTAAAAATCCCATAGAAATGAATGGAGAGTGGTGGAATTTCACTCTAGTGGCGGAACTTCACTATTAACTTTACTCTTTGATAAATATACCTTAATGTCTGTTACAGGGTACAAGATACCACATAAATATGGCACTATGAACCTCTTTAAACATTGGTAGGCATGCCTTTATGAATAACTCTGGGGTAATTGGGTTTGTTTTGTTTTTTTAAATAGTGCAGTAAGCCATAACAACCAGCTATTTGCTTCCATTATTGCTTGACTGATGTTAGAACACTGTTATTTACGCTCAGATGATCTCCAGTCTGATGTTACTCGAGGAGTGTTAGCATTTTAGGAGTGATATATGTTTAAAACAAAGTGTTTCCACATTTGTGACTGCAGTTACATGGAAGATGAAATTGCCCACACTGACTGCTCTGCACCTGCTATGGCCAAAAGAGGCTTACACATAGCAGGGGAGGGCCAGAAGTGTGTCAACATACAACCTGATATATGTCTAATAATACTAATAATTAATTATAATAATTAAATATACTGTAATTATGAACTGCTCTGTACTATTGGTTTACATTATATCACACTGATTTGTGGCTAGCAGTTGCGTTTGAAAGTTATGTTCTTCTAGTTACAGTCTTTTTTCACCCTCCTATTAGGCTGCAGCTTTGCTTAAACCAGGGTAATCCTGAAAGACACTTCTGACCCCTTGTAGGTTTAAGGTGATAATGATATTCTCACTACAGCAGTTAAAAGTATTTTTTCCGAAACATCTGCTTACCTTCCTGGGAACTGGCTTTGTATTAATTGTAATAATGGTTGTATTTTTGCAGCGCTACGATGGGGATATTGGTGATTTGGGACTTACCCTTTCATACGATGAGGATGTTATGGGTCAGGTAGGTTGTTTACTAATTAATTAGTCATTGCAACCTGTATAGTTAACTTCTTTAGGCCTTAACTGCATTTGTATTGAAAACTGCTCTTTTGGGTCAGATGTCCCCTTTGTTTTTTGTTTTGGCAGTATATTTGTGTAATTAGAGTTCAGTTTAGGGGAATCTGAGGTAAACTCCTCTCTGGCCCTTGGGAAACTGACAAATTAGCCATGTCCCTGTCAAAAGTAAACTTTGCTACTGACATGATTCTTTATTGGCATTGTTTATATTATGGAGGTTAATCCCTGCTTTAGAAAAGTTCTTATGAGAGCATACATAGCAGCAGATTTACTAAAACTGTGATGTTATTTTTGTCTCCATCAGCTGGTCTGTCATGAGTTGATCCCAGGTGGGAAATCTATTCCAGTGACCAATGAAAATAAGTGAGTATTACACTTTACAGAAAGCTGGGTCCTCTTACATTCTTAAACACAACTGGAAAAATATTGGTTCATTTTAATATTATGGTATGGGAATAATACACACTGGAGTTGCAAGACCTGCTCTGCCTCACTTTTATCTGTTTTTAGTGGGACACGCAACAGAATTCCTAACTGATCACTGTGGGTTTATAACCAGCAGACACTGGTGCACTTAGGAATTTCCCTGAAAGTGAGAGGCAGTTCTTGTAAGTTTGTGTAAATGCCTGCTGCTAGAGCCACAGGAATTCATAGCAGTCTTGTTTTCCTGATAGGTTCCAAATAATCCCAGAAAAAGAAAAAAGTCCAACCCACACTGGGAAATATCTGTGTGAGCCCTTTATAAACCAATGAGTGGATAATAAATTGAGCTCATACAATCTGCTGCCAAGATATAAAGCTTTCAGCCCTACTGCTGTTATAAGTAATAATGATACAGGCTGGTCAAGTAACGAACATGTAATTAATTAGTCCTTTGAAGCTAAGTGTAATTTCCTTTTAGCCAAAAACTTTGGTTTTTGTTTGTGCTTCCGTATTTATCTTCTAATCCCGTCCCACTTATTGTTTTCTTCTGAGTATATATTAAGATGTATCATCCTGTCTATTCTCTTACATCATTTTCCCTTGCTCTCTGGCATAGAATCAGTTATATCCACCTCATGGCTCATTTCCGCATGCACACACAGATTAAGAACCAGACTGTTGCCTTCATTAGTGGATTTCACTCCGTCATAAAGCCTGAGTGGATCCGCATGTTCTCAGCACCAGAGCTGCAACGTCTCATATCAGGGGACAATGCAGAGATAGACCTGGATGATCTCAAGTGAGTGATAACCTTTAATTGTAGACCACGTCACTGCATGACTGTGTGTGTACTGTATGTTGGTGTTATGGATAGAGGTCAAAATATGGAGTTCGCACATGCACATAAGTAAATATTATATTTCCAAGACTTTAGACTTATTTTAGTCATGAAGGAATCAAGGAGGACAGTCCTTAACTGATCATTGGACACCTATAATAGACATCAGTTATGAGAAGTTTATAGTTGTTTTTACATAATAATGTTTATAATATTCAATTTTTTAATTGAAATTATGTAGAAAAGGAAAGTAAAGGGGAGTCGAGAGAGCATGTCTGTGTATATAGTGTATATAACGTGTGTGTGTGTGTGTGTGTGTGTGTGTGTGTGTATATATATATATATATATATATACATATATATACATATATATACACACATTTTTTTTTGTTTTTTTAAATCAAATATTGTCACTTGTATCCGTTTACAAATGTTGACGCAACATGGCCTTTTCAACAGGAAACACACAGTCTACTATGGAGGGTTTCATGGAAGTCACCGTGTCATTATCTGGTTGTGGGATATTCTGGCGAATGATTTCTCTTCTGAAGAAAAAGCCATGTTTCTAAAGGCAAGTAAATTTAGCCAAAGCCCACCCTGCCTGCTTATAAATACCTTCCTATATCTTTATTAATAGTGCTGTTTTCATTCTTTATTTTTTAAGACTAATCCCATCTTTATTGTATTATTACTTTTGTAGTTTGTCACCAGTTGCTCTCGGCCTCCCCTACTGGGATTTGCCTACCTCAAGCCTCCCTTCTCCATTCGCTGTGTAGAGGTGTCAGATGATCAGGTATGCTGCATTAGTGAAGCCACCACGTATGTTTAAAGAAGTGAAAAAAGAAGGTGACTTTGCACTTAAGGAAGGGGGTTGTCCGTGAAAGCGTGTTGCTTTATTTTCTGCTGTGTGCCTTCTCTTATTTTTTTCATGGTTAGCAGTATGTATCCCTGTTGCACCCATAAACTGGAGTAATACGATTTGGAATAAATGGATGGTGATTTAGTCATCAAAACTACTAAAATTGCCCCACATGCTATATTCATTATGAAGCAGTTATGGATCCTCCCATGTATCCAAATATAGCTTCTAGGGTTCCTCCTTCAAAGCCCGCCCACTCTTAAGTACAAGACTAAACAAACACAACACAATGCCTCAAGGTTGAGAGTATCAAATGCATACGTGAAGTCATACCCTATGCTTTGAATCAGCCCATTGAGCATGATCTTTGCTCCAGAAGAAAAGATAGAAAACCATAAAATCAGAAGCAAATGTAGGGTGCACAGGGGGTTGTATCTTAAGTAGCATAGGTTTGTGGGTAGCAGCACAACAATTATTTGTGTTTTTTATTGTTAAAATACCAGTTTTTCTGGACCTTAGTTGTTTTTTTGTTTTTTTTAAATTTTTGGTTATTCAGACAAAATTGCTGAAGAAGTGTAAGATTGATAGCAATTGATATCATTGTTAGAGACAAGAAGCATATCAAGGACATTGGATTAAGGCCAGAATGTTGACAATTTGGAAAACAAATAACATGCATATAGTCAAGTGAGATAAGAGAAGATACTTTAAACCAAGTATAATGGAAGAGGTAATGATAGGGCAGGTCATTATTAACATATATTGACAATTCTTCTACAAATGTATTTAATGGATTGTCAATACAGTTGAAGGCTTTAACAAGTTTTTCCCCCGACATATATTAAGGCCAAGAACTGTAAACTGTAAAGTTTTCTTGTGTTTTAACATCAAATTCAACTTCAATCTTTTTAGGATACAGGCGACACCCTGGGCAGTGTTCTACGTGGTTTCTTCACCATACGAAAAAAAGAGCCTGGTGGACGCCTTCCCACTTCCTCCACCTGCTTCAATCTCCTGAAGCTTCCCAATTACAGTAAAAAAGGAATTCTACGGGAGAAGCTCCACTACTCTATCAGCATGAACACTGGTTTTGAGCTTTCCTAGTCTTTTTCATTTACATTCCATTGTCCATGCTAACGAAGCCTACATTTAATTGCAAGGGTGCTGATTCAGATAAGCCCAGAATCTGACTATACCATTTTGTTTTATCATTTAGGAGCACATCTGTTAGATTTCACTGAGGCCTTGGTGGAAACTAATAGCTCTTATTAGAAAGTGGAACTGGCTGAATTGCACTTTAGTCTGATATGACAACACTAGCAGGGTTTAAAGGAACAGTTAAGTGTAAAAATAAAAACTGGCTAAATAGATAGGCTGTGCAAAATAAAAAATGTTTCTAATATAATTAGTTAGCCAAAAATGTAATGTATAAAGGTTGGAGTGACTGGATGTCTAACATAATAGCCAGAACACTACTTCCTGCTTTTCAGTTCTCTATCTCCGAGCTAGTCAGCGACTTGAGATAGTTTTTATTTTTATACTGAACAATTCCTTTAAAAAGAAAAATGGTTATAAAACGTATTTTTAAATATAAAGAATTGCGATAGAGAACTGAAGAGCATCTCTCTTACGGAAGGTGTCATTTTAAATGGACATATACCATGAAAACATTTTGTATAATAAATTTAACAACGCAGGCTCCCCAGGATAGTTCTTACATTTCAGTTCGTAGTTCTTTTGTGCCTGAGGGCTCAAGACCTCATTTTAATATAGGGTAAATAGCCTCAGGCTAGTTAGACCTACCTGGAAATAGTGCTTGGGATTTGTTTTGTTTATCATGTCCGGGTGCTGATTTTAAAATAGTATTATCTTTGCCACTGTTATGTACTGGTATGGTTCATTGAACATACTAACACTATGCAATATATTATAACTGCAGTATAGGTTGTGACTGTAAGTACATCAAGACTGTATTGCAATACAGGCATAGCTTTTTTAATAGGGAGTTTTTTCAGACTAAGTCAACAACAACAACATAACATTTTAACGTCTCTTTTCCTTAAAAATATGTTTCAGTCATCCATATCATAATGCAGTACTATCTAGGGAAGAGTTTTAGTGTGCAGCTGCCCTGGACACATTTCCTGATGATGCTCCATCTCTGCTACTGGGTAAGCTGCAGCCATAGGCGCCAACCCAAGAGTGTCCGTATGGAAAATACAGCACTGGCAAGGCAAAGAAATTATAGCTATCTCTTATAGTAATAATGTATATTATACATTTTGCTTTGCTTGTATAAACCAAACAGAGCAGCAACAGGAAATGCATCCTAATCTACATTAATGTAAATGAAAATGCCATGTGCTATCCCTTATTGCCTGAAACATGCACACACACAGGCTTAAGCATGCTGCTGCAGTCACTTAATTGTAAGTGACATAATTCTACATGCAACCAAGACCTCAGAATTCTACAGACAGTATACATAACTTGTTCTTAAATATTCATTATAGTAAACTGTTCCTTTAGGAAGGTAAAACTAGAAAAGCAACAAAAGAGAAAGAAAGTAAACTGAACCTTAGAACCAGAGTTTCATTATCATACTATAAGGGGCGATTCACAAAAATTCGGATTTCTATTTTTTTTTCCACAAATCATATTCTTACTTAAAAAAGGTGTTTTTTAGTATTTCCTAAACATTTGAGATCTATTAAGTGTAAAAACCACTAAAAACTCTAATACAAAACTTCCCCAAGTAAAAGCAGTCAAGGTCCCATAGAAGTCAGTGGGGAGGTCCTTCTAGAGATTTTAGGGATAAAATTCTTTTTAAGATCGTTCAGCATTTTTTTTTTTTCATGCTTGTTATATTCAGATGTTTGAATGACTTTCATGGCATTTGTGGTTTTAGAGAAATAGAGTTTAATAGCGGTTTCAAATTTTAAAATTTGCCAAATTTAACAAATGAGCCTCCAAACCTCAGAACTGATCTAATTTTTCAATAAAAAAGAAATCCACCTGAAACAGGATTTAGAAGAGAGCATTTATGGTTTCAAAATGAATTAAGCTTTTATTATTTTTATTTTAAAGATTATTTAGGGACCAGGAGCGGTGAGTGACTGCTATACCATGAATGCATATTTAAATATCCTGATCTAAGCGAGAGGTTCGGGCGTTTGCACCCGGACCCACCTGGTGCAAGGGTGAGCGTAGCAGGAATCAAGCCTGCACATTATCACTAATGATACTGGAAGGTAAAAGGATTTGAGCGCTTCCTTAAGTGTATTTTTCTGTTTCGGATAGACCCCATTTTGTTCAAATAATCCAATTTTTTAAACAGTACCTTGTACTTGATCAAAACTAAGAAATAATTAATCTTTATTGGAAGGAAAATAGCCCATTGGGTTTATTTAATGTTTACATGATTTTCTAGTAGACTTAAGGTATGAAGAAAGATATGTTATCTGGAAAACCCTAGGTCTCGAGCATTCTGGATAACAGGTGTACCATTTTTTTGTACTGATAATGAAAACTCAGTTTATTGCCAGCTGCTCCTGTTGCAGAATAAGTACAGCGCTCTTCCATATCCCTCCCACCATGTAGTATCTTTGTTTTTTGTTGGCGTGGAGCTGCGGAACTTAAACCTAAAATAGTAGGTGCTTCATGCAGAAACATTGCAAGTAATGATATCAATTTAGATGAAAGAAATGTACATGTGGAATTTTGTTGCTGTTTTTTATGTTTGAAAATAACCGCAATAAAGCAAGCGATTTAGACTTTGTAGCAGCCACCTACTGACTCACCACTGGCCCCTCCAGCTCCCATGACTCCTCATATGACCTGTGTGTAGCTTGCTCCTGATGGACTAGGAGTAGGTTATATAAGTAGTCCAGAAATGTTATGTTTTGGGCTTCTGTACCAGCCCAAGGCAACCACAGCCCTTTAGCAGTAAAGATCTGTGTCTCCAAAGATGCCCCAGTAGCTCCCCATCTTCTTTTCTGCTGATTCACTGCACATGCTCTGTGCTGCTGTCACTTACTGAGCTTAGGGACAGACTCAAAATATACAGTACACATAGAATATAAATGTCACAATATAAGGCTAATACGTAATTAATACAGATAAGTACTACACGGCAGCACAGAAACCAGTGCAATTAGAATCAGAATTTCATAATCTGCCCTGTAGCATCAGTGTATATGACAAACCTAATTTTCTGCTTGATAATTTGTAACGACCCCTTAAGCGTATCTTCTTAACAGCTGCTCAGAGCCCACTGAGCATGTGAGTGTCGCAGACACTTTCCAAGATGGTGATCCCCTCTGACAAGTTCTGGATCATTGCTGCTATTGACAAGCTGAAACTTTAGTCTGATGTAATAAGGTCATTCTATAAAATATGGGATTTTTAGCCATATTAATTTTTAGGGTTTAGTTCTCCTTTGAGTGTTGTTTTTGTACTTTGAAAAAAGGACCCTGGATTTTAAGTTTGCGTGACAGCTAACTTTTATGTATATATTTTTAAATAATAGCCAATCCTGCGAGCCCTGTAAATGAAGAGCAGGTGTACAGAACGTGGCGTGGCTGCTCACCAAGGTTTATCAAACTGGATTCCAGAAAAGCATAGGTCATGTACGTAGTAAGATTATACATTTGTATATATGAAAAGGCAAGATTCGGTGTATCCATTTAGCTGCATTTACTATTATTTTTGGAATCTACATTCAGACACCTGGCGTGAGCAGACAGTCACTTGTTTATAACACAGAAGTCGCCCTCTAACTTATGTACTTTTATTACCTTTATAGAAACTGTTCTGAAAATGTTTTGGTTAATTCTTGTCTTTATGTAAGTAAAAAATAAATAAAAAATATAACTGGTTCTGTAGTGTTTGAAGGGTTTCTGAGCCTTTGATGCATTTTTTTCATTCCATATCTATGCTATGTGAAGTATAAATCACATAGATATCCGTGTTGTTGGTTTTTGCTAGAAGCTTGTCTCCAGTATGCCTTTAGATGCCTTTGCTCCCTTCACTTGCAGTTCATACTATTGTCATCCCGCTGCTCTGTCAATGGTAGGTTTGCAGCCACACTTGCTAGATCACTGCCACATTTTTTAGATTATTGTTGTTCAGCATTGATGTTTCCGTTTTATGTGGTAAAATGATCATAGTTAGCGTTAAGTTTTTATTGCATTAATACAATCGTTTAATAAATTCAACTCCTTCTATTGACCTAGACTCCCAGTCCATTGCTGTATATATTTCAATCATATATGTATATATGTATGGTGAATAAAGTACCCCTATTATAAAATAAGGATATTAGAAGTTACCAAGGAGTTCCATAAAAGCACAAGGCTAAATTCTTTTATACAGGTCATGGAACTCCAAGATGACTTCTAATATCCTCATATTTTGCAACAGTGAGTCGTGACAGAACTGACATCACTAAGCTCTGATTATAACCGAGAAATCATCCCAGGACCAGCGCTACCCTTTGTGAAATCAGTGATTTTTATACACATATTATAGTGCTCCAAATGTTTTGATGCACTCAGTATAAAATATATATACGCATACATATACTAAACTAACTGTAGATCCTCAGATCTCTTGGATATTATGCATGTCTAAGAAGTCATCCAAGCCACACCTAAAGGCATTGATAGAATCGACCATCACAACATCACCAGGCAGGGCATTCTACAACCTCACTGGGGCTCATTTATCACCACAGGGCAAATTTGCCCATGGGCAGTTACTTATAGCAACCAATTGGTGATTAGCTTTTTAAAGCCAGCTGCAAGTAGAACAATGAATGCAGCAATTTGATTGGTTGCCATGGGTTACTGCCCATGGGCAAATTTGCCCAGTGTTGATAAATGACCCCCACTGTCCTAACTGTGAAAAACCATTCCTCAAATCAATAGGGGTACCCTCTGGCCTGGGGTATCCGGTAAGTAATTAAAATATGGTTGGGGGGGTGCCTAACATTTGCCATCTCCCAGTGATATAAGCTTTCTTAATATCCTTCTTATGGACTTGTACTTAAAACTGCACTGCATACTCTTTCCTTGGGGGGAATGTAATTAAAAGTCACAAGCATTATTTAAAATGTCCTCTTTGCAAATGTTTAGCACTGCTCACAATGTAAAATCGCTGGGGAATATTACATTGTGCATAGGTTTAGCATTAACACCATCTCTGGAGTTTCGTTCAATGTTTCTTAGTTAATTACATACGCAGTGAATGTTCACAAAAGCTATTTGTTTGCAAAAAAAATTAGTCTTTAATCAGTCAAAAAGGATGCAAACATGGCTGCTAATGTTCACAATCGTCTTTTTGCAGTTTTTTTGCACTAGTGAAACATATTACATTCCCCCACTTGTATTTTATGAGGAGAGTACAGACCTAGACATTGGGGTGGCAGTGAATGTGATCTATTTAGCAACCAGCCATCAATCGTTAAATTATTATAGAAAATGCTTTCTTTCGATTATTAAGGTCAAGGTTGCCATTTCATTTTGAAAACTTATCATACATTTCCCCATATGGCTCCTCCCCTCCTAGACTTAGCACTTGCCAGATCCACGCAGATCCCTCCCTCCAGTGCATGCACCGTAATATGCGTGGAAGAACATATTCATGTTCCACTGATCATATCGATGAAATAAGAGCTGCCCAGTTGGAGTGTGGTAGAAGATGTACTGCTTGGTGCCACTTTACCTTTGTGCCCTAGACATGTGCCTCTTCTGCCTACCCCTAGTTCCTGCCTGGAGCCACACCACTCTCACTGTTGCCCTGGTTGGCTTTCTTCACTGCTTCTTTGACACCACTTCTTCTGGACATATATCTATCAAGCTCATACTCCAATGTCTTTGTGTACAACAATCATATGGTGATAACTCAATGTTATCCCAGTTCTAAAGAAGCTACACCAATTCTACTAGATAAAAGTAGTGGCTTTTGGAGCAAGGCAGATAAAAAGTTTGTGACATCGCTGTTTAATATAGTCACACATTTTAGCTCTTCACTGCAGTTTAAGTAGATACTGTAGGTCACTTTTTTATGTATAGAAATACGTGTAAGCCATAGCATGTGATGAAAGGTTTGCTTATCAGATGGAAAATAAATACTGAGCCTATATAATCCAGTAGTGATATCAACTCATTATGTGTTCTCATGCACTTCATAATCCTTTCCTGTGTGGTCCCGTTCAAGACTATGTTGTATTGCACTTCAAATGGTGACATGAAATACTAAGATTGGATCAAGTTATCCCTAATGACATGGAATTAGTCTCAGTAGGCAATGCAAGAATGGATTTAATATAATATATATTTTATATTTTTTTAAATAAGGTCTTGCTCTCTTCTTTATAACAAGTCTTAAACGATCACAGTGGTTGGTACTAAAAAAACTGTACTTATTCAGAAAGGGTATTCTGTTTATTTAGTTAATCACATTTTTTTAGAAGATTTAGAATGCAGTAAATCACAGTCTCTGAAATTAGCATTACTGATGTCTGTATTAAGTAGGGTGGGAACAGAATTTCAGGGGATGCAACAATGGCTTGAAGTGCATTTGACACTGTGTGACATTAAACATGGGCTGATTATAAGAGGGATTGGGAAGGATTAGCCTCCCCAAACCAACACAAATAAATTTCCCATGGCATATAGGATGGAAGTATTATACTATCCATAAAGTCACTATTGCATTTACATTGCTGTTTATTCAGGGGTACATGAAAATTAGCACTTTATACTGCCACATGTGTTGGGGTTATTATGCATAAAACAACAAAAAAACAAACATGTACATGACACTGTTGTCCTGCCATGTGTTGTAGAATGTAAGAAATTAGGCTATATTTTTTTCCCCAAAAACAAAATGACCCACCTACGATGCCATTTAAATTACCACAACAGTCTTTAAACAACTGATCTATGCTTTCTTGAATGGCAAGAATAAAGAATCAGGCTTTATTTTGGCATATGATCCCCCATATTGTCAAAATTCTTGGGAAAATTTAGAAATTGTTGCTTCGTACTGATTGTAGTAAAATCTGCTCTGACGCTGCCTCATTATCCACATGAAACATTGATTGGAGTGTGGAGGGATGAATTATCATTATTCGTTAATCCTTGGGGGTTGTGTTTACTCTAGGGAGAAGGCTCCTTTGTTCTTTGTTTCATAAGAATAATAATTTAACATTCCTCAGAAGGGGAACTAAACTCAGGCTCATATAATTATGCAATTTCTTCCTGTTATAAAAAAGTAAAATATGGTAAAATAATAGTAAATTATAGCTATGGTCTCTTTAGTAGGAAATTATAACTCGTATAACTCTTTCAAAACTCCTCAAATGAATGTGTATATAATGAATATATGTAATTTTTAATTACTCAGACAGAAGAGCATTAGTGAGGTTAGAAACAAATGTTGGGGCCTGGCTCACAGTCATCATTTCTATTCTCCCCAAATGGTTTTGATTGGGTTCAGGTCTGGGGTCTCTCCAGACCATTGTGCCACACTATATACTCTATAAAGCATTTGTACATAGACCTCGCTTTGTGCATTATTTTGCAGAAACATAAAAGGGCCTTTCACCTTGTTAAGAGCACATAGTCACGTAGAGTGTCATTTTATATTGTATCATCAATATTTCCATTCACTGGAATTAAGGGGCCTACCTCAAACACAAAAGCAGCAGACCATTATTCTTCCATCCAGGGCCACATCAGGAATCATGGGGCTCCATAATATGTAAGTTAATAGGACCTACCCTTCTAGGTGGTCCCAATTATTAACGCAATGGACCTCTCTGGGTAGAGGGCCCTGATAACCAGGTATGTGACAAACCCTGGTTCATTCCTCAGACTGCCACATGGGGGGGGTTGTGGCATTGCATGTGATGATCTCAGGTATATGATGTCATACATAGACATGTATGGATATTTTGGGTAGTTTGGACTGCATCCAACTCAAAGTCATGTAAACGGCCATGATTGCAGTTAACTACTGCCCAAACATGTCAGTCATGCTGCTTCAATTATTTCTAAAATGTTGCATGCTACATTTTACTACTTGTGCCAAGTAAAACTGTGTACAAATGTGTGTGAATAATGTGTCATTACCTAAGCCATTCATGACTGCTTAATACAAGAGCCATGTGTTTTTTCTCCAAAGAAGGCTCCTTAGTTCTAATTGTTTCATAGAATTCTTTATACTCACATGCCCTTAATAATGCATAACAGGGTAAATTCATCTCCTATGGTCCCAACTTTTTTTATAACCATCCGCAACAGAATATTTTATGGATAATTGCAGTGCATAGATATAATATTTCATTTGACAGAAATCAAACCCAAGAATGCTGAGTGGCCAATAAGGGCGAAATTGCAGGGAAAACTGACCTGCAGCCATCTTTCACCAACTGTACAGTAACCAAAGAAGTGTTGTTTGACATACTTGGAAGTGCAGTAACATCTAGAGCAGGGGCCCCCCAACCTTTTTTTTCACATGAGCCACACTCAAATGTAAAAAGAGTAAAGCTGGCCATAGACTCAAAGTTCTGCGATCGAATCTTTCCCCGATATGCCACTAAAGGCATGGCTATATATCTATATATATGGCCGAATGATCGAGTTACGATGCGCCAAGGGGCTCCGACGGGTCGGTCAAAAATCAAACCTTCCCGATCGATATCGTGGCCAGATATCGATCGGGAAGACCCGTTGGAAGCCCCCATACACGGCAGATAAGCTGTCAAATTGGTCCAAACGACCGATATTGGCAGCTTTATCTGCCTGTGTATGGCCACCTTTAGGGAGCAAAACAAGAATGTAATTCTAAAAAGTCCCCTGGGGTGCCAAATAAGGTTGTAATTGGCTATTTGGTAGCCTCTTTGTGGACTGGCAGCCTACAGGGAGTCTGTTTGTTAATATACCTGATTTTATGCAACCAAAAGTTGCCTCCAAGCCTGGAATTCAAAAATAAGCACCTGTTTTGAGGCCATTGGGAGCAACATCCAAGTGGTTGGTAAGCAAAATGTTGTTTTCGAGCCACTCTTTGGGGATCACTGATCTAGAGCAAAGCTACTGCCTGTTTAAGGGTTTGTGACTTCATTTGGCCATGGGACCATAAATACTCAGGTCAGAGTACATGTACAGCCATTTGAGTACAATAAGGTGAGGGCCTTGCACCAGGGCCATGGTAACATCAGTTACATCATGGCAGCAGGTAAATGTTGCTGAGATTTAATCAATATTACAATGTCTGCAGAACAGGTTCCTTGTGGGCAAGGAACATTATGAACTTCCTATTGTCCTTTATTTATACAGCATATTCACATCATTCTCTGCACAGTTGAACTTGCCATCTATCACATTCACTCACACTATGGAGGAGCTAATTAACCTTCCTCTATGTTTTTATTAAAATTGGATCTAAACCATATGTACACACCAGTAGAGGGTTTAAATTTAAGGGAGTAGAAACATATGGAGGCCCCTCCAAACCAAATGTAATTCAGTTTTTTTGTAACTCCTCGCCCTCATCAGCAGCTATGTATTCTGTATTTATTGTTACACTCCTACTTGACATATTGTACCCTCTAGAACAGAAAGTAAAAAAAATGAGGGACTCTTGAGTTATGCTGAGATTTGCTGTTCAGAACCAACTAGAGGAATGCACATTGAAGGGGGGGTAGGTTATTAAAAAGGGCTGCAAGAGGGGAAGGTACTTACATAAATAGAAATAAGAAAGCTGCATCAAGGTTCCCTTACATCAGAAAATTTCAAGTGGTCACCTGAGCAAGCTTAATTGGATAATCAAGTTCTTAACAGGGGAAGCTGAAGCTTATTTGCATGTTGTAGCTGCTGAGGATTGAACAAGAGCCATTGAGATTGGAGTCATTGGACCAGGCATGACAGGGCTGAGGAGGCTTGAAAAGAAAGGTTTGAATTTGTTTGCAGTGGCAACAATTGGGCAAAGGTGAGTTTACATATTTACTTTTGTAATGCTTGGGATATTTATAATTACCATTTAATCATCCCAAAATAAAGTTTTTCTTTAACTGGAGGTTACATTTGAATAAAACAGGTCAGTTTTTGCTGCTCAGTTTTTGTTTCTTTCTATTGCTCTCTTCAAGGTTTTAACTTGCAAGAAAGTTAACCCTAGTATGGCTATTTCTTTTCTAATGAGCCATTACAACAGGGATCAAGCGAAGTATGTGTGAAAGCTCACTCTGTGCTAATTAGCTTACTGTTCTGCTTTGGTGTTTGGGGAAATCTACAAATGTTTGTTTTACGCTGGAAAACCATTAATAATAATAATAAAATATAAACTTTTAATTTTTCAAATGGTAAATTGTAGTAACCCTATCTGACCAGTTTTACTCTTTCATTGACAAGCTGTCATAAAAGTGGCACCCTAAATCATAAGTTGGCTTTAAGATCTGTTGGGGGGACACATTTTGGGTGGGTTAAAAGGGAAAATAGGCTAAGAATTTGCTTGTATATCAGAACAAAATACTAGTAAGATGCATTATATACAGGTATAGGTCCTATTATCCAGAATGCTTGGGACCTGGGGTTATTTGGATCTTCATACCTAAGTCTACTAGAAAATCATTTTAAACATGAAATAAACCCGATAGGCTGGTTTTGCTTCCAATAAGGATTAATTGATATCTTTGTTTGGATTAAGTACAAGATACTGTTTTATTACAGAGTAAAAGAAAATCATTTTTTAAAAGTTGGATAAAATGGAGTCTATGGGAGACCATCCCATAATTCTGAGCTTTCAGGATAGCGGGTTTCCAGATAACTGATCCCATACCTGTGTTTATATAAGATATGAAGACTAGTTTTAGAATTGCTTGAATTATCTGCATCAATGTTTCATCTTGGCCATAAACAAAATGTTCTTTTGCGCCCACACTTTATCCTGCACAGAGTAATGGTTCTGATGTTAAGTACTGAGGGCTGTGTTTGTTACACAGGCATGAATGCACAGGCTATAGGAAACTGTAATCTGCAGCATAATGAAGGTTAATTTAATAGTGAACTTCCCCTTTTACAGCACAGTTTGCATTGCTGGAGTAAAACTTAGGCTACAATATATTTTCTCTTTATTACATTGTTTATGCTGCAGCAATGGTTTGCATAGTTATCAATATCAATCATTTCTGACTGCCCCAGTTATGAGACAGTTTATAAAATCTAAATGCTATTAAAAAAAGTGTGTATATCTATATCTCTAGATATATATATATATATATATAGATATATATAGATAGATATAGATAGATATAGATATAGATATAGATATATAGATATAGATATATAGATATAGATATAGATATAGATATAGATATAGATATATATATATCTCTCTCTGCCACTATCCTTAATACCATGTGATGTATACAGAAGGTCTGGATCAGGCCCTTATTGGCCCTGTATTTTTACCACAGCTTTTTGTCCCAACTGAAGCTGTATTATCTGTGCTGCACACTTGTTATATAGTTAACATAAAGCTGTGGCTTTGTATGAAGTGTCACACAGTGTAAACAAATCTGTTATTAAAACCTAAGTAACAGCCCACACATTGTAATTGATCCAGAGGTAACTACATTGAGGGAGTCCATAGCTTGTCCATAATATTGCTAAGTGCCTACGTGGAATTTCCTGCAAACCTTTAGGTTGTGTTAAACAAGCTGCAAAATCCAATATATTGACCTGTTTGTTTGCTACTGTAGTTTTAACTTTTAGTATGCTGTAAAAATGGCCTTTTGTATGCAAGTCTTCAATTTGTCTTCATATTTTCTTTAGTGCATTGTTGTCGGTTTTTTATTTATTTATTTTTTTGAGTTCTTCTAACACTCTTTCCAGCTTTCAAATGAGGGTCATTCTCCCTGGAAGCCAAAAACATATTGCTCTAACGAGGCTGCATTTTTTTATTGTTTTTTTTTTTTTGTTTTTTTTTTAATAATAACTTAATTTTGCAGGGACTCTAGTATACATACCTAGGTAGGACTGTATTATTCTCAGAGGTTCCACTTGGAGGGCCGGTAATTAGGGCTGGACACGTTTGAGTGACTAAATTCACAGACTGATGCCTGATTTGGGCATGCATTGCTAGAAGCTTTGTATGTGAGTAATTGCTGACTTACTATATTATACATCCCTGTAATAAAGTTATCAATTGTTTAAACATTGATTTAATTAGTTGGTAATGTTAGAGAGGGAAATGTTGTTCTTTCTGAATGATTGTTCATTGTTCTTGATTTATCTACATTTACAGCTAGCTGTGTAATTTGCTCTTCTGTTCTATTTTACATTGGTCTGCAATGTAACTTTCTTTCCTTTTATCTCATAAGCTGACAGTCTTTTCATGCAATTTAATTGCTTTGTTACCTGGCACATAATTGCTTGTATATTGCCTCCTCCAATGATTAATAATATTGAGGTATGGTACAGATATCTATTATGCATAGTTTACGTGTTCAGGTATATCGTGTGGATAAATCATAGGAGTTTGATTTCAAATGTACTTTTTGACCTTGGTTTGGTCAAAACTGGTTTTAGTTTGGCATACTTTCCCTACAGTAACCACCTGTGAGGCTATTAATAAAGTAGTAGTTGAGTAATAATACTAATTTCTCGGGGGCAAAACTAGTACTGCTATCTGATAAGGACCTCACCAACTAGGCATCTACATGATCCTTTCCTATATGGGTGTGTGTATGTATATATGGGTATGTATGTGTGTGTATATAAATATATAATCTTTGTAGAGATGTAGGGCCAGGAGTTCCTGAATGTCTTGGTTAGAAACTAAATAACACCTTTGAGTATGATTTATGACACCTTAGGATGCCAATAGAAAGTCCTGATAACCATCACACTAGAACAGGTTTCTATCGTCCTTAGGCCTTTTGGGAGAGTAGCACACACCTGGCAAGGAGATCCTGGGGGCAGTCCTAAATGTTAGGAGGATTTAAGATTTTCACAACAAAAGCTATTTAATATAATGAAACATTTAAGTTCCAGTTCTGTCACTTACTGTAGATAATTATGACATACTCTCAATCAAACAAATACTGTCAGGTAACTATCTCTTAACAAAGGGTCGGGCATAGTATTTAAGAAGCAACCAGATTGGAGGGAGTCAATAGAGGAGGGAAAGAAGGAACATGAAGGTCTGAGATACATTGGACCTGCTGGCAGGTAAATATAATCATATCTAATGACTACATGTATATAAATTGTTGGGTTGAGTAATTTGTTTTTTATGCATATGTATACATTAATAGTAAATTTTTGCATGCAGTGAACTAGGTACCTCATAAGGAAGCATAGAATTAGTGATTGTGTAATTTTAAGATTTTGGGTGTTGTGATTAATCGTTATTTAGAGCTGACCTCTCACGTTGAAATCCTTATTCCATCCGTAAATCATTTTTGGGTATACTTATCTTGGGCAGTAGTTCGACGATTTGTTGGTGGCAATTTTATTATAGTAATATCAAAAGGCCAGCATATCAATATTAACCCGTTGGTTATATTATTAGAACTATTGGTACAGGTATAGGATCCCTTATCCGGAAACCTGATATCCAGAAAGCTCCAAATTACGGAATGTCTCCCATAGACTCCATTTTATCCAAATAATCCAAATTTTTAAAAATGATTTCCTTTTTTCTCTGTAATAATAAAATAGTAATTTGTACTTGATCCCAACTAAGATATAATTAATCCTTATTGGAAGCAAAACCAGCCTATTGGGTTTATTTAATGTTTAAATGAATTTCTAGTAGACATAAGGCATGAAGACCCAAATTACGGAAAGACCCGTTATCCGGAAAATCCCAGGTCCCGAGCATTCTGGATAACAGGTCCCATACCTGTAATATCTTGTTAATTTTGTCACACTGTTTATTTTCAAAATGCCAATAAATATAATTGAAAGAACCACGGACGCCCAACTGATTTATTATTCCTGAGTGTTACAGTTCAACACCCTTCCTCCACTAACTCTGTGAGGGCCAATCAAGAGTCACATGCTTCACAAATTTGTTTCTGAGGGAGTTACTAGAACATGCAGTGCAACATTTATCTGGGGTTACATATATGTAGAAAGATCTGTACCCAGCATTTCTATGTTGTGCCCTTTGTGTCCAGGGAAAAGATACATATTGAGACACCCATGGACATAAAGCATTTTCTGAGTATTGACTAACGTTTGTGTGCTGCTTTTAGGAACTGGTGAAATATGTTAAATGAGGCCCTGAGCATAGATAATAGGGTGTTTATTGAAATGCTTTGTAACCCAGTTTATTCCATTATAGTTAAGGGTACACCACATTTTTCATAGAATAAGCTTTTCTGAAGTGTTGGTGTTCCTCTTTCCTATTAACATAATAAACGGGGTTTCCTTGTTAGAAAATCACTTGCAGTAAAGTAATTAATTTCTATTGTTACCCCCATATGTTTCTAGGAGCCATACTATGTTACATTTTTGCTATTGCCTCTCTCATGTATGTAGACCTGTTTATTTGCAGACATCAAAGGAACCATGGATAATGTCAAATCTTCCCCTTCCCCTGCTCGATGGTTCAGAGTTTTGAAAAGGTACTTCCCCCCCCCCCCTTTTTTTTTTTTTTTTTTGCTTACACGTTGCTCCCATTGTGCCAAAACAAGATTTTGCATATCCACAACAACACTTTATGTATATGTCTGTAACTTACTACCCTCAAGGGTTTCAATGCCAGGCACTTCCCTATCACTTCAGCTGAACTGAAGAAGCCACTGGTATAAGTGGTGAAACATTTTCAAGAAAAACCTCTAAATGGCCAGTTGACTTAATTGTGGATACTGTACTGTATATCCTGACCTGGCTACATGAGAATCTTCATAGACATCTATATTCACTTGTTGATATAGACCCCTCTCGAGGGTCTAGCCTATGTGCAATGTGTACATCATCATCTTTGGTCCAAGAACCCAAGCTTTTCAATGTACCTCCGAATGTATCTAAATATATTTACTGTTAACTGGAGTTATGTCTTGCTTCCAAAAGAACAGTGTCTGGTGAATGTCAACAAAAGAAACCTGCAACCCCCTCTGTGTGTGAAGATGCCCTGAGGAAATGCAGAGAAGCCTTCTCTTGTGGAAAGACTAGGCCTTACTCGTTTAGGCTGTTGCAGCTGGAAGCCATCTTAAATATGCTGGACAAACATGAGGAAGAGATTGTTGGCGCACTGGAGCAGGACATGCACAGGGTCAGTATCCCACCATGTCTCATGTATTTCATAGATGTATTCTTAACTAGTGCTGTAGGATATGAGATGTTATCGTTACTACTATCTGCAGTCAAACAATTTCCATTTTGCCTTCTCTGTATTTATATCCTGTTTCAAATAAATAAATAAATAAAATGGAACAGAATTTGAATGCAGAGCTTTTTGGTTTGAGCAAAATGTATTATTCCTTTGGGAAATTGTACTTAAAGGGTAAGTAAACTTTAAAGTAAGTGAATGTAAAATTGACGAGTGTGCTATTCAAAGCACTTTTGCAATTTACATTCATTATTTTTAATTCCAATATATTCAGGGATACATGTGCTGTTAATATAAATTATTGTTCAGCTGGGCAGTTTCTGACCATTAGAATCACACTCTCGTCAATTTTATATTCACTAATTTTATAAACCCATACTTCAGATACTCATAATGGTATATTTTCTAGCCCAGATTTGAAACCGTTTTATCAGAAATTACTTCAGTGAAGAATGAAGCACTTTATGCAGTAAACAACCTAGAGAAGTGGATGCAACCACTGCCGGGCCAGAAGAGCATGGTAAGTTGCAACTGTTCACCGCTGCATGGCACTTTTTGCGAGGCTGTAGCACATGTCTCTTTTGTTCATGGCTAAGAATAGAGAGTTGTTGCTCTCCACTGAGGTGCTCCCAGACTGCTGTGTAGTATTTGCATAGAAAGAGACACAAATGCTTAGCTCTTTCTCGGTAAATATCCATTATTGTGCAATTTCCTTCATCCATTCCCTGCAAACAGTGAAATATTACTTTCTATTATCTCTCCCCAGAGTAACCTGCTAGACAGCTGTTTTATTCAGATGGAACCAGTTGGTGTAGTTTTGATAATTGGTGGCTGGAGTTTCCCTGTCCAGTTGTCTCTAATTCCTTTAGTTGGAGCGGTGGCTGCAGGTGTGTTTGTACATGTGTGTTTTTTGTTTTGCTTAGTAGTTTAAATATTTTCTTAGAATACTGAACTCTACATCACACTTAAAAATAAATAAATAAAAAAAATTTGGCTACAAATGTTGCCTTCCTGAGGCCTCCTGTTGTGTTCTAGTTCTACTACTAGAAGCCATAATGGGGAAAATATGACATTGGTGAGAGTATACCTAGCAGAATGTGGAGTCACAAATCATATGTCATGTATACACATTTGACACATTGAGGGTATAGAGGCTTTTTGAAGCATAAAACGCATAAGTGTAAATCAATGAAAATATCTCTCACTATAGATAACACTTTTAGTAGAGGATATACTTTCCCTGTAAAGCTGGTATAATATGACGTGATCAGTGTCCTTTTTCTTCCAGGTAACTGTGTAGTACTGCAGCCTTCAGGAACCTGCACCCACGCGGCAAACCTGCTGCAAAAACTAATCCCTCTATATTTAGATAATGTGAGTTGGGAGATCGGTAACTGATTTATAATTCAGCTGGGCTTATTCACAGCTATAGACTAAACTGATGATAGAAACCCATGTGTGTGTTGCTCACAGCTACTGAGACCCTTCATTCTTTGCAGAGCTGCTTCCATGTGGTCTCTGGTGGGCAGAATGACCTGATGAAACTTCTAGAGAACAAGTTTGACCACATCCTTTACACAGGTAACTTACTCAAGCCTTTATTTTCCATGGCAGTTTATTGAACTGAATGGCAACCATGATTAATGCAACCTACTCCAGTGTTCTTACTTAAAGTTTATTGGATCAGCCATGTTCTGTCATACAATGAATATATATAACAGGATTTTGGTGCCATGTTTTGCACAGGGGGAGGGTTCTTAAGAGTTTGCACTGCATTACACTCTTGTTAGTTTTTTTTTTTTCCCTGAGGAAGATCACTATGATGTGCGACTTTCTTTTGTTTTTCTATTAAAATCTAACTGAGCCTGTTGAGTATATATCTATATCATTTATTTATTTTGACTTGTGTTTGGGAAATTGCAAGTTGTTTTCAACTTACAAAAAAAATGTTTTTTTTTTTAATACAACCCCCTAATTCACTGCAACCGCAACAAATTTAGGCACCACATTTTTTTTTTTATTTTTAATTTCTTTATTGCAGGCCTAGCTCTCTTCACAGGTACAACCACCTGTCATTTCCCAATGTGGTCGATGATAGTTCAGAACCTGCATTACTGTGTGTCCCTAAAGGGGTGACTTGCTTAGCATGTTAAAGAGTAGCTAATTCTAAGCAACTTTTCAGCTGGCTTTTTTGAATTTGGAGTTTTTGAATTATTTGCCATCTTGTTCTAAGTCTTTCCAGCTTTTAAATTGGGGGGGGGGGGGGGTCACTGACCATTTAAAAAAACAAAAATGCTCAGTAAGGCTACAAAGTTATTTATATCCCTAATGTTTAATACTTACCTTTTTATTATGTTCCTCTCCTAATTATATTAGTCTCTTATTCAAATCATTGCATGGTTGCTAGGGTACATCGGATTATATCAACCAGATTGCTTACTGAAGAGCTGCCTAATACAACGGTCAAACCACAAATAAAACCGTTACAAATTGTCTCGGGATAATTACTCTGTGTATCATACTAAAAGCCAAGGTGAACAACCCCCAAGACATTCTTCCCTACCCTCACACCCTAGAACATTTAAGTGTAACTAGAAGTTATCGAGCACTACATTAAAATTATTGTATAGCTCCCTAACAGTTAGAAATAAGCTGTATTTTTTTTTATGTGGCTTTGCATGCCACTCTGTAATTTGCTATTACTCTTCATGGCACAGGTGACCGTGTAACTGGCAGAGCAGTGATGCTAGCTGCAGCCAGATACATCACTCCCGTATCTCTGGTTCTGGGTGGCAAGAATCCCTGCTATGTCGACCAGTCATGTGACATTAAAATGGCTAGCCACAGAATTGCTTGGGCTCGTTTCGTAAATGCCGGACAGAGTTCTTTGGCTCCAGACTATATCCTTTGCCAGCCAGAAATAAGAAACGCTCTTATCCATGAACTGAAAACTTGTGTGGAGGAGTTCTATGGGAAAAACCCACGAGAGTCTCCAAATTATGGGCGCCTGGCATGCATGGAGCAATACATTCGAGTCAAGGATCTTCTGTCATGCGGACAGGTGGCTTTTGGGGGCGAAACTGATGACACTGAAAGATACATAGGTAAGAATGCACCAAAATTCTGCTGTTAACACATATCTATACATCGCTGTATATTACATGTTCTCCCTCTCTATCTGTGCTGCGTGCTTTCTCAAATGTGATAAATAAGCCTCAGCTTTCATGTAACATTTAAATAGGGCACATTTTTGTTTTTAGGTTTTATGTCCAGAGAAGACTCCTACTGAAAGTTGCAATGTACCCCTTATTAAACATGACTACAATTTAATAGGGCTTCTTCTGATCATACTTGTTGCCTGTTGTTCACAAATAACGTAGTTTCATTCATATTTAAAGGGATGGCTTACCTTTAAAGTTAAATTTTAATGTTATAGAACGGCTCATTTTTAAGCAACTCAAATTGGCCTTCGTTATTTTTTTTTATATAGTTTTTGAATTATTTGTGTTTATCTGATGCTTTCAAATAGGGGTCACTGACCCCATCTAAAAAATACAAAAGCTCTGTAAGGCTACAAATTTATTGCATCTTTCTATTCAGGGCCTCTCCTATTCAAATTCCAATTTCTCGTTTAAATCAATGCATGGTTGCTAGTGTGGGCCCTAGAAACCAGAATGCTGTAAATGCAAACTGGAAAGTTGCTGAATAAATGGCTAAATAACTCAAAAACCACAAAGAATATCTCTACATCATACTAAAAGTTAATTTAGTGGTGAACAGGACTAACTAGGATGGAAGCTACTCCATGCTTGGCCCTTGTAAAGTTGATAAAGGTTTTTTTTTTTTTTTTTTTTTTTTAGTAATACAAAAATAGGCTAAATTAGCATGCAACATCAAGCTTACACTGCTGGCTGAAGCAGTACCGCTTTACAGAAATTATGGGTAAATAAAGCAAGAGGGAAATGTGTGTTTTTTTTTTTTTTTCCTATCTATGAATTTAACAGGCAGACATTAAGGTATATGTGTTATGTATTTGCATGAGCTGTGTTAAGTTTTAAAAGTTAATTGCTTATGCAAATACGTAACCATATGTTGAGCCAATAATTTTTTGCCTCTGTCCAGTGCTCTCATTGTTGTCACAGCGTTGCACAATAAAAAAATTAAAATTGTGTCACCTGGCGACTAATTGCCTCGTCTTTTGAGTGACTATCTCCCCGAACTCAGCGTTTTTCCCCATAGGTTACAATGAAAAGTCGCCTGCGCTAATGCACACGCGGCGAGATAGTCGCTCAAAAGACGAGGCGATTAGTCGCCAGGCAACAAAATCTCCTCGAATCTCCTCGTGTGGCCTTACCGTAAACGGGTATATTTTTGACCATATAAAAATACAACTTATAACAAATACAAGAGGTAAAAGGGTTCTGCTCCATATGTATTTGTACCAAGTTTTGTTGGGTACCTTAATGAATATAGATTTTCATAAAATTTTGCAACTGCTTTCATTGCTATTTTATTCTGCCATTCTACCTAATGAAATGACTGTCCACGTCAAAGATGCTCCACTATATCTAACCGCAGATATAAACCAAAAGAGGTACAGCGGATTTCAGTACAGGTATGGAACCTGTATCCAGAATGCTTGGGACCTGGGGTTTTCCTGATCATGGATCTTTTTGTATCTTCATACCTTAAATAGTGGATAACCGATAACACTATTATGTTCTACAGAGCTTATCTGCTGTGTAACCTGAGATTTTTCTCCTGGAAAAACTCAATGAAAACATTTTAATCACTTGAAAGTTGCATTCATTACAATAATTAACATTGCTAAGATACTACTTGCCTATTTTAATTAAAGGGCACTGTTAAACCATGGGTGCCCAGCACTTGGACAATAAACATACAGCTCCAAAGGTCAACACTGGGTGCAAGCACTAATGTAACACATGTTCTATTGTGCAGTAGCAATAAAGGGACAGTTGGCTACACATACAAAACATTTCTATTTGTGTCGACTCGCTTTGATTTGTGTTAAATGATGATCAAGCTTGCATTATCAAGCTTCTAGATTTGATTTTTTTTGTTTACAGCCCCTACAGTACTGACTGATGTGCAAGAGGCAGATCCTATCATGCAAACAGAGATTTTGGGGCCAGTTTTACCTATTTTAACAGTACCAAATCTTGATGAAGCCATACAACTCATAAACAGGAAGGACAGACCACTGGCTGTATATGTATACTCTGAAAACGAACAGGTACTGTAAATATTACACTTGATGATCAATTTGTGTGTAAAATATTAAAGTAATTTTGGTCTACTAAACTCTTGATTCTAGGTAATATCCGATATCTTGTCTAGAACATCTAGTGGGAGTTTTTGTTCCAACGACAGCATGATACAGAGCATTTATACTAGCATGCCCTGTGGAAGTATAGGTAAGCTCAAACCACCTTTCTCACCTCTTGCAGCTTTAAACTGCACTTTTCTTACCGTTATCTTTTATCAGTTGTGTCTCTGCTTTAAATTCTCAGCATATAGATTCACATACATTCAAAAACACTTGTCATTTAAAGGAAAGACAGGTATTCGGGTGATATGTGCGTACGTCAGTCAGAAACCAGTGGTTTTAGGAAAGGTGGAGACACCATAGAAAGTTATAGATTTGTGCTTAGTTATTGGAACGTTTAGAGGGAAATGCTGCCAAGTATTGTGAAATTTGTATTCTGTATGTTTAGAAATATTTCAAATAAAGAATCTATAAACCTTCCCCTTGCAGGAAACAGTGGAGTAGGAATCTACAGGGGCAAGCACAGCTTTGATGCCTTCTCTCAGGGTCGTGCATGTCTTCTTCGCAACACTGCTGTGGAATGTGTAACTTACCTGCGGTACCCACCATATGCTGAGAAACCTCTTAGTCTTCTGCTTTGGGCTTGCTCCATCTCAAGGAAGAAAAGGTTGTGCCACATCTTATAAGACTTCTTTTAAAAAAGCTTGACTTTCTCTGCCAGGAAGTGTTTAGCAACCTCAAACCTAATGAAACGGCAGGTATTTCACCTGCTCGCCCAGAATGCCTACACATAAGTCTCACTCTTGGTAAGTGAAGACTGATTAACTAATGCAATGCTTGTGGTGATCTTTGCATTTCAAACCAGGATCTCCATGATGTGGCCTTTTGCTATTACCACAAGCATTGTGAGAGAGAGGACAAAAATGGCTGGATGCCCACAGGCTAGTAACAACTTTGGGTTCAAAAACCCTTATTGCGTCTAAAACCTGAACTCAACACAAAGTGCTACAAAATTCAACCAGTTCTTTTAAGAATTCTTCTAAATTGCCAACATAATTCTCAAGCTAGAGAGAGAGCTTCTGGTAGCTGAGATCTGACTTTTTTTCTGCACACCCTAATACTGTATATTTATTCTTTTTATAAATAAAAGTATTTCAATCTATAAAATAAACTAGTTGCACCCACCACTAATTGTCACCTTGCAGTATGGGCAAAATGTCAATAATATACATGCATTACTTGCACTGCCTTTTGGGTTGTGAAATAGAATCATTCATAATACATTTATAGAAAGGGCAAATGACAAGGAAATTGAAGGTATGAGCATGTGTTGAACACTTTAAAGTTGAGCATCATTTCTAGAAAGTATTGTTTTTGTATATGAACAAAGCTGAACTTTCGGTTTTTTGGGGGCAGTTAATGGAATATGTTTATGCTAAGGCACATGGGGGGTGTATTCTCAGCTGGTAGAGTAGCCCCTGACTGAAAAGCCTGTTGTTAATTTAATGGAAAACACTTGCCATACACGGGCAGATAAGTTGCCGAATCAGTTAAAAGGGTGGTTCATCTGAGTTACCACTTTTTTTTTTTTTTTTTCTAAATCTTTCTTTATATAATTTTTTTTTTTTAAGAAAGGATACAGAAAAAAAAAAGGTGAAGAAAATTCTCATTCAACTGAAGATATCGTCAAAATTACAATACAGATAAAAACAAGCTATTCTTCTGTTTACAATCATTCCATACACCTTATTGTACCTTACAATTATTAATGTTTTAATGAAATTCTCCCAAGGTGACCATATTTCCCAATATTTTTCACTTTGATTGTGTATTAACAATGTGATCTCCTCCATTTGTCTTATTTCCTCTGTTTTTATCAGCCACTCTCTAAATGTGGGTGGGTCTTCTGATTTCCATCTGAGTTAACTTTTGGCATGATGTAGAGAGTGACATTCTGAGGCAACTGGTTTTCATTTTTTATTTGTAGTTTGAGTTATTTAGCAGCTCTCCAGTTTGCACTTTCAGCAATCTGGGTGCCAGGGTCCAAATTATTCTAGCAACCATGCATTGATTTAAATAAGACTGAAATATGAAAGAGAGTCTGAATAGAAAAGAGAAGTAATAAAAAGTAGCAAAATAAATGTGTAGCCGTAGAGAACTTGTTTTTAGATGGTGTCAAGTCACCCCCATTTGGAAGCTGGAACAGGTCAGAAGAAAAAGGCAAATAATTCAAAAACTATGAAAAAAGAAAAAATGAAGGGCAATTTAATATTTGCTTTGAATTAGTCATTCTAACAAAGATAAGCCACCAGCAACGGTGTTGCTCCAGCAGAATCCTGTACAGGAATCTGCTTTTGAAAAGAACAAACCAAATTTCTTATTTCATTCTGAAATCTTGACCAGTCTAGATGTTCTTAGTTTCCCAGCTGCCCTGAGTCATGTGCTCTGAAACTTTAGTCACTCCTTGCTACACTGCAAATTGGAGTGATATCACCCCCCCCCCCCAGCAGCCCATCGACACAACAATGGGAAGGTAAACAGATAACAGCTCCCTAACAACTGAATTGCTAAAAATGCTCTCATGCCCCCACCTAGCGCTAGATATAGAATAGCATGCAATAATAAAACACCCAAGCCCCACCACAACTCCTCCAGTAACATTGGGCGTTTTGGGGAGATTTAGTCGCCTGGTGATGTCTTTGCGGCGACCAATCTCCCCAAACGCCTTCCCTCACTCTGCGCTGGCTAAAATGAAAAATCGCTGGCTCTAATCACACACGGTGATTCATTTTCCGAAGTTTCCTCGTGAGGCAAGTGTGGCCTTGGAGAATCAATAGCTTATCTGAAAGCAGTTCCATCATTAAGTGCTAGCTCTTTTTCTGAAAGCACATGATCAGGCACAGTGATTTGAGATGACTGCCTACACACCAATATTACAACTAAACAAGTGAAAACAAAATACATGTTAGCTCAGGAATAAAATTTTATATGGTAGAGTGAATTATATGCAGTGTAATTTAGAAATAAAAAGTACACCATAAAAATCAGATTCCCATTAAGATAGCTTAAATCCAAAGCTCCACACAATTGCTTATAGTTGGAGGCATATGTACAGTGAGGGGATTACAACAGTCAGACTGA
Source organism: Xenopus laevis (assembly GCF_017654675.1). Lineage (NCBI taxonomy): Eukaryota > Metazoa > Chordata > Amphibia > Anura > Pipidae > Xenopus > Xenopus laevis. The sequence continues at coordinate 159,001,983 of NC_054371.1, forward strand.
CTAAAGTTGGAGACTTTGTACACAGACCTCTGGATATTACCATATCAGACTATACAATGTGACTGTGCTGGACCTCCATTACAAGCAGGACAAGATTGCATGCATTCCTGGTTTTCGCAAGCCTTACTCTGCCTGGGTTTTTGGCTCCTTTGTGACTTTGCATGGGTCTCTTGTACTTTGACTGCTTGTGGAACTGGCTATTGTACCTTTGCCTTTCATTTTTTTGATAGTGAATGGGCCTCCAGCTATCAAGTGCGGTACCAAATCACTTTGAATTGCCGACACCTGAAGGCCAATGTACAGTCAAAGTCTGGAGGCCCATACCTCCTATGCATTTGTTGGTCCATTATAAAGGTAGGTGGTCATACAGCAGAAGCCACAGACAGGTCAGGGTTAATTGGGCTCCCAGCCCCAGTTTATCATCTTACAGGTGCAAATGCCAGATACAAGGGCAAGAAACACTTAAAATCACTGGGGCAGCAAAAGCTAACCTCATGCAGTGAACTGAACTAGATCAACATGAACTTCTGAGAGGTATATTAAGGCCTAGTAAAATATACGGTACTACAGTATGTTTCGGCCCCAGATGCCCAATGTCAAACAAGCTTCTACTTTTCTGTGACAAATTCACTTAAACAAGATAAAATGATTGCTTCTTTATTTGCTGTCACATTGTCACACGCACATTGAATTCTCTTGTGGAGAATAAGTTATGCAGGTCTTGGATGTGGGAGTCCAAATCAGTACCAATCTCGCTGTCCATACGGCAAACTCAGACAGACTTTTAGCTGCCAGATGGAATATTGAAATACAATGCTATTTGCACCTGAAGATGTTACACAACAGGTATGGAAGCTTCAGGGTGTTCGTGTATAGACTGTCTCTTTCCTGCCTTCTGCTTGTGCGGCATATCTCGCTAATGTGAACAGACAATCGCTTAGCCTGAAACAGGGATAAATAGATTACAAATGATATAGCATTTCTTAGATATTATATGCAAGTACTGTCCAACATTAGGCAAGCAGACAGTATTCAACCCCTCAAGGGTATGATTATCTAACCCAATATTGCCACTTAAAAGGACAAGTATCAAAACTTTTCAAAGTGTATCGACCCACTATCTACTGTGTCTCTTACCACAAGACAATCTCATGTTATTACAATGCTTGTCCTCCCTGTGTGTGCTGTTCTATACTGTAAAATTGTGTAGCGCTACATAGGCTCCACAGACACTTTCTGGGAATTTTTTTTGTATGGCTCTGTCCCATTACTCTGTGTATCTAATCTAATATGTGGAAAGAATTTTTTCTTTTTTACCCATGAGCCACATTCAAATGTAAAAAAAATTTGGAGAGCAACACAAGCATGCAAAAAGTTCCTGGGGGTTGTGACTATTAATAGCCCCTACGTTTACTGGCTGCCTACAGGAGGCTCTGTTTGGCAGTACAACTGTTTTTTGTATGCAACCAAAACTTGCCACAAACCAGGAATTCAAAAATAAACTTCTGCTTTGAGGCCACTGGGAGCAACATCCAAGGGGTTGGTGAGCAACACAATGCTCAGGAGCCATTGGTTGGGGATCGCTGCTCTAAAATAAGTACCTGAATGTAATTTGCATCTCAGAGCATACATCAAAAAGGGTAGTTCTATCTCATTACTAGGCACACTGCGGCAGTTTTTGGGGGATTCATATCCAGTATATGAAAGCTAAAGACTATTACTAGTTTACTTTTTATTTGGATGTAACCCTTTTACCTGTTTAAGTATTTTCCAACATTTTCATCTGCCTCTCCCGTCTGTATGATTTTAAATACTCTGCAAAACAAGAGTCAAATAATAAACATGCATATATCCAACTCTGGAATAGCCCAGACTGAAATTCAAAATAGGCACTGCCATTTCAAGATCAGAGGCCCAGCCAGCCCCCACCATCCTACAAATAGCGACTGTATATAGAATTTTACAGCAGCTCCTCCCTCCTTTCACAGGGCATCATGATCAATGCTATATGCATATAGTTTCAACACTATTGTCAGCAATTAAGAATAATCCTGTGTTAATGGTTTAGGAACAGATGAGCCACAAGAAATAGTAGAAGGTTACACTGCTCTGTCTCTTTCAGTCTGCATAACGGATGACCGTGCATAACCCATGATTTTTTTTTTTTACCAAAATCTTTTACTTTTGCAATAGAGAAATTCACAATGGAATTTGCCCTTGCTTAAATTGGCTGATGACCATCACCCATGAGAACATCCATAACCATGGCACGAACAGGAATCGATGCTTTGATATATACACATATACTGTAAATCCTTACTTCCTTTCTGCTCTGCGACACACTGCTCGGGCAACATGAAGGGCAGCGCTGGTTTTACCTCCAGACTGGAAAAAAAAAATCAGAATCCAAAAAAATTATTAAATGGGTTAAATTGGGGGCATTTAACAACAGGTACAGTGTAAGTATACTGGCATTTCAAAGAAAAATCAGTGGGATACAAGAGAATCTTAACGGGATTCTGTCCCAGGAAAATGTTTTTTTCCCCAAAACCCATCAGTTAATAGTGCTGCTTCAGCAGAATTTGGCACTGAAATTTGAATCTACATACACTGAATCTAAAATAGCAAACTATTTTTTTTGTCAATTTTGAAACCCGACATGGGGCTTGTGTTCTGATAAACTTCAGTCACTCTTTACTGCAAGTTGGAATGATGCCACCCGCCTCTTTTTTCCCCAGCAGCCTATCACCAGAACAAGGAGTAGGTAACAAGATAACCGGTCCCTGACACAAGATAACAGCTCTCTGATAGATTTGAGAATAGCAAAAATCCAAGTCCCACTGCTACTCCTCCAGTTACATTGAGTAGGAGAAACAATAGCCTGTCAGAAAGCAGTTCAAAAGTGCAGCACTGGCTCTTTCTGAAAGCACATGACCAGGCAAAATGACCTGAGATGGCTGCCTTACACACCAATATTACAACTAAAAAAATATACAATTGTTGGGTCAGGAATAACATTGTATGTGGCAGAATGAATTATTTGCAGTATCAGTGTAATTTAAAAATAAAAACTACACCATAACTTTTAAACTCTTTAAAGAAAATGTAGGCCACATGCAACCAGATAAAATCTCACACTCATCAGTCATGATATACAATCATAGATCGGTTTGACATGCAGCGTATACCACAACACATCCAAGGATGAACAAGCAGTTCAATAAAAAAAAAAAAAAAAGTGTTGTGTGTTACAAAACCAACACTATTTGTATATCTTCTACTTTAGGACCCAAACTGAACAGGACAGGGGTTTAAAGCCTTTTTCTCAGGGGACATGGATTAAGTTCAGAATTAATTATGCATCTCATTTTAATTTTAGTGTAGTAAAACTGTATCTTAGAAACAGTGAGACCAAAGCAGGCCATAGACACAAAGATATTGTTGTAGAAAACAAAGTTTTGTATGAATTTCGATGTGTGGAGTGTTTTTTGTACAATGGCAATCGTTTGTTCAGTCGATCGGACAGGTTAAAAGATTTTTATCAGCTACTATCAGTGGGTGACTGTCACTACTATTTGTGGGACATAACTTTTGTTCAATTGCTTCCTGTCAAATAATGGCCAGAACATAGTCTGATTTATTTTTCCTACTTATTTTAATAGTAATAATGGTTAATGGTTAGACTGAAACTAACATTTGTTGCACAAAAAATAAAATCTGCACATCTATGGCCAGCTTAAGACTGATTGAGATCAACTAGAATGACATTTTCAACAAAGCATTAAATGGAAACATGAATACAGTTTTGAAGTTTTGTAGCATGCTATACGTACAGGCAAAATAAAGTTAGTAAGTGGAGGTAGTTGAGAGGAGTATTTATCAATCCATTCCTCCAGCTCCCGAACAGGTTCTGCACTGAATGATGTTCTCACTGTTGGGAAAGAGAGAAAAAAAACCCTAGACATCGCATCTTGGTGTGGACTTTACACGTGCCTTCATGTGTTGATTGGGGACAAATTTTTAATGTAAAAACATTTAATCACTGCATTACTCTGCATCTCTGAATAAAACAAATGTTTGAAAAGCTAGTCTGCATTGTAATGTATGTGTGTGTGTGTGTGTGTGTGTATGTGTATATATATATATATATATCTATAGATATATATATATCTATATAGATATATCTATATAGATATATCTAGATATATATATCTATCTAGATATATATATCTATATAGATATATAGATATAGATATATATATATATATATATATATATATCGTTTCACTATAATGAGGCGGATACCTTTGTGGCTTTCTCTAGCAGAAGACAGTGGAGTTGCAATGTTTGATCCAACATCCTGCAGCATACACTGGATCTGTTGCAAACAATATAAAACCTGAATTAAAGACGTAGTACAGGTATGAGAACTCTTAAGCAGACATCTCTGAATTATAGGAATAATATTAAATGACTCAATTTTAAGCAAATAGTGATTTTTTTTTAAATTATTATCCTTTTTCACTGTAATATACAACAGAAACTTGTACTTGGGCTGAATAAATCCATATTGGTGGCAAAACCGTTCCATTGGTTTTATTAAAGTGTATGGTGACTCAAAGTACAAAAACCCTTAACTGGAAAACCCCAAACATTCTGGATAATTGATCCAATACCTGTATGATACCTCAGCTGACTCAAACATTAGGTCTATTGCTGGGATATTGCCTCATTAAAAAGGTACTGAGGCTGAAGGATAGTATATTGGAACATGTTCCAGTATCTGACAGTAGGCTCTAATGTGGGAACCTTTTTGCAACAGAAAGAATCCATAAATCCACAGCATTGCATATGGCTAGAGGCCATTAAGTTTTAGTAGGAATAGGATGATTCAGCTCTGTATCCGTTATTGGGGGTGGGGTGTTGTGAAAGCTACAACTCCACACAAAACTAAGCCCAATTCAGTTAATAATAAAATGAATGGTATTGTACCAGAATAACAGGGCTGGTATGCCTTTGAATTTCTACCTACAACATTTTGTGCTTGGTAATTAATTATACAGCGCATAATTCATTATTGCATAAGGGTATTGTCTGAAGCCAGGCACTTAATCAACATTCTACTACATTAAACTGCCTTAATGTGAACCACATAATTATTTACAGACTGTTACCAATCTCTGATTTTGGAGTCCTAAATGGCTTCCAGTGCAATTGTACGAGCTTCTTAGCCAAAAAATAATTGTTGAAGCAATAATAACCTCTCATCACTATTGAGAGCAAGATTCTCTGACCAACAAACTAAAAGTTGGGGTAGCTAGATGATGAAAGTTTCATAGGTGGTTTTATTATTTGTAAATGGTTGTACACTGTGAAAGAAGGGTTTGTTTGTCTGCTCATCCTCTGTAACGGTAGATATTGATGTTTCTTTAGCTAAGATGGTGTTTATCCTTAATTTGGCTGAGAATACTGAAAACTGAATGGTAACTGAAAATGCACATTATCACTGATCCTGCAATTTAGATCTCAGAAATTACATTACATCAACAGTTTTAAAAGTCAACATTTCTGTGATTTAAAGCAATTACCTTTTCAAGTTCAGACACAAATACGTGATTGGCCTCTAGACTGAATTCTCTTGCAAGCCTATAAAAAGAGAAAGTGATCAGGTATTTTGACAATTGATTGTCCTTTAGGTTCATTCTCCTGAGGTTACAAGTGGAAGCACAGAATTTGTGTGATTTTATGTGCAGATATACAGTACCTATATAATTAAAACCTGCAATAGCATCTACTATATTCAATACAAGAGTTAGGTAAGATTCACATAATCACACAATTCCTGCCTGTCCAATGATGTGCCCCTTACCTAGTTGGAATTGCAAACCGGATATTTTACCAGGTATCAATTAGGGATGCACGAATTCAGGATTTGGTTCAGGATTCAGATAAATCAGAACCTTTTTCAGCAGGGTTCGGCTGAATCAAAGAGCCTGGCTGAACTGAATCCAAACCCTACAAAATGCAAAATATTTGTTGTTCACATTGCATGTGCTCCGTCATTTATTCTGCCTGTGATGAGGATTTGTTTTAGGATTCTGGTGAATCCAGTTGAGCACATTTTGGTCAAGCAGGCCATCAGGAGGCTTTTATACACAGGCCAATAAGCTGCTGACTCAGTATGGAGGGGCCGAGGCAGCCGCTTATATCAGCCCATCTATGGCTTTACTGGTAGGCTGGTCACAAGCTCCTTCTCATATCAGTTAGGTCTCATATTGTGTCCACAGGCATGTGATGTCACTGGAGTAATGGCTTTTCTCATAGCTGTAGTTTTCTCAGCCAGTATAGACAATAACCACAAGTCCATGTTCAAATACATACTCCCCCATGTTAAGCATAACTGGTAAACTTTAGGTTATAGTAGCCTTTATAATAGTGTGTTTTTTATACAGAATATAATTACCCTATAGCTGAGCTTAGTTCATCTGTATCTCCCAGTGCTTTAAACAGCAGATCATCTTTGGGCCTCCTCTCTCCAGTGTATGTACTGGAGAAACCTGAAATAGAATTGAAGAGGTTACTGCACTGCCTGACTCAATGTTTCAGAATTAGGGGCAGATGCCACTACATCCATGTTAAACCACTTCACAAACCTTTGTCTCCTGTTTTTGTATAGATCTTTGGAACCTTTGTCGTCTTTGGTCCATCTTGGATGCTTAAAAAAAAAAAAGAAGAAAAAAAGATTACTGAATTCTTTGGATTTAATGCCCCATAACACTTATGTTGTTTTATTTTAAATATATTCAATGTTGCACAAGTGTTTTTTTATCATCTTTAATATGCCAGGTAAAGGAAGTCTGTGTAACAAGCTTGAAGGCCAAGAAACCCCAATAAGTTTAACTTGAGCTTTGATTCAGAGAAGTCGTTTAATTCACCAGCCAAATCAGGAGGAAATATAGCACACATAGGAAAGCTGGTATTTTTTTCTGGAAAAGGTGGCCATGCTATAGACAAGTTATGTAAACAGACCTCTTTGTTTATTAATTCAATGAATTGGCTATGCATTTTCCCACAGGAAAGGTCACAGATCATGTGCCAAAAGCTTTGCAGGCATACCCTCACCAACAGCTGCTTGCTGAGACCTGTGAACTTTAGTCTTACAGGACACCTATGCCTTCAAGACGGTACCAGGGGTGCAGCCAGACCCCACACTCAATGGGGATACAAAAATATTTTTGTAAGACACTGCCCTTAGCAAGTGCTCTTGCCTCCACACTGGGTGGTTGTTTCCAGTACAAGTGTCCTTATTGGGGCACATAAGACAAATGGAAATCCAATACCTTTGTGAGGCAGAAAAACAAGGTGATCCCAACTTTATAACATGGTGCTCAAGAAACTTCACACAAGATCAAAAGATTTGGGACCACACGTCCCTTCCTCAGTGATAATAAAGTAATAATGTTGGAATCGCCACATTTTTCTGTATGACAAAGCTATTGGCTCTCCATTTGTTTGACGAGTACATTGCTGGTGTGTGGCTAGGCCAGTGCTGATACCTACATCCCCATATTTTGAATTTGTTTTTTTTCATGTTGGGGCACACGCATGTGCATAATGAAGGAGTGCCCTGGCTCGCTCAGGATGGGCATGCTGGAGACATAGGAGGGTAAACACATTCATTGACAGATCTTACATCAGACAAATGTCAGACAGATTTGGGTGACTCACTCATTAGATACATGTGTGTATGTGTGTGTTCCCTTCCAGGACATGTGCCTGAATGCTTACTACAAGCATTTCTTCAAAAATACTATTGTTTCCCCTACCAGATGTGTGTGGGCTCTGCAAGGCTTCACTGTGTTCCACACACTCCGCTAGGGGAAGCAAATTTCAAGTGATAGGTGCCCTTTAAGCCATACAAGATCAGTAGCGCAAATAATAGAGTATATCCCCCAAAATGTATTATAAGGCACTTAATTTGCCCAGGAGTAGTAACCTATGGCAACCAATAAAATGTTTGCTTTTAAACAGGTGACCAGTAAATGATACCAGTTAATTGGTTGCTATGGGTTACTGTTCCTGGGCAAACGTAGTGCTTTATTACATAACGTCCTATTTCTTCAATAAAATAGATCAGCTGCAATTAAAAAGAAACCCCCTGTGATTTCCATGTGGCTAATTTTTAATACCCTCCCCGCGAACCTATTCTATACAGCTCCAAGTCCTGTGTGTCATAGGCCTTAATACACATACAGTCACTGGAATTTACCACCAGTTTTTATAAGAAAAAGCTCTTTATAACGTCGGAGGACTGTATAACAGTGTGGGTACAGTTGTCCACTAGGCGGCGGACCCCGTGACTCTCTGTACTCACCGTCCCTCCGTACACTTTTCACTATGCAGTCGCCTCCCAGCAGAAACTGCTCGCAAAGCTCTTTGTACCAAAAGCCGGCAACAGGCCATAGTCAGTATTTCCTCCTCCTGCTCTCGCCACTCTGCATCACAACCTGAGATTGGTTTGCTGAGCCAAGTTAGGCCCCGCCCACGGTGCTTATTGTCTTGTTTTACAGTGGAATGAGGGCTCCTACTTCCAGCTGATTGGCGAATAGGTGTAGGCGGAACTGCGACGCAATTGGTGGGAAACGTTCGACTCCCGTTCTATCATCCTATTGGTGGTTAGCTCTCTCAGTCTACCGCCTTTTTAGCAATGAGTAGGTGGAATGCTTCGTCGGATTTAATTGGCTGCTGGAGCTTGTTTTGTGATGTTTGGTTGCTTGAATGGAACTGTCAGTGAGTAACTGGGAGTCGAAGGTGAGTGTTGTACTGTCCTGCGCCTGGCACTGTATCCCTGTTTCTTCTTACTAGTGTTCATCCGCTTAACATAATAGTGCGTTGCTGCATTATCTCTGTTCTCTCCTGTCCTGTTACCCCCTCAGTCACACCTACTACTGCTACTACCAGCGTTCATTTGTCTCTAATTGCATTTAATGCACAATTGCTCTGTCAGGCTTGCTGTTTGTGTCAGAAAATACCCTACTATCACTTTCTTGTATCCTCATTAATAAATGAGTCCCTTTGTGTATACTGTGGCTTTTCTAATGTCACCTTGTGAATTATAGTCACCTCTGCAGGGTTCTCTTGTTATGTACTTTCTGCCAGTTGTGTTACAGTTCTGACAACTTTGCTTTCCATCAGATACACGTTTTGACTCACTTGTTATATAGTTATCTGATATAATATGTAGCTGCCTCTCTCTTATAGTCTATACACCTCCTTTTTCCATTTCTCCAGCTCTCTGTCTTATTCCTCATAGGTTGTTCTATGCCCTAATATTAAAAAACAGCTCATTTTCTTTTGTTATTAAGAGTAACTAACTTACAGCATGACTATAGAGCGGGAGCTGTTCGTGTCTGCTCCAGGGAAAGTCATTCTGCACGGAGAACATGCTGTGGTACATGGCAAGGTACAGTCCTCACATTTTGTATGTATGAACGTCAGTCTCTGTTGAAAACAGATTTTAATTACAAAATAAATGGCACATATGAGAATACTACTCAAGAGTTAAAATTCAAGTCCCACTGCAACAACATTATAACAAGAGGAGAATCTTAATGTGTGCATGTGTATTTTTTATGCCCATTTCTTACATATGGGTACCTCTATGACAGATATTTTAAGGCACGGGGGGGGTTCATGAAAAGCTACAAAACTAGGCTGAACAGAAAACAGATTTAAATTACAAAATACATGGTATACAGTATATGAGAATAGCACTCAATAGTAAAAATTCAAGTCCCACTGCAACCCCTTCAGTTACATTGAGTAGGAGAAACAATAGCTTATCGGAAAGCAGTTCCATCATGAAGTGCTGGCTCCTTCTAAAAGCACAGGATCAGACAAAATGACCTGATATGGCTATCTACACACCAATATTACAAATACAAAAATATATATACTGGTTGGTTCAGGAATAACATTTTAAATGGTAGTTATTTGCAATGTAAACAGTGTATTTTACAAATAAAAACGACACCATAAAAAGCATGACAGAATCCCTTTAAATTAAACTGAGAGTAAATTGGCTTGCCATTACTTTGTATACTATTAGTATTTCTTATGCAGTGTGTATTTGGGTACCTGACTGAGAGACAGCTTGGTATTTGCTGAATGTCGCCTGCTTAATACAGTAAAACAAAAGCTGGCTCTCGCACACCCAGTGTAAGATACGAAGTCTGGTGCTCAGTGGTAGAGGTTCGGCCTGGTGGGGTTTGTTTTTAACTGAATTTTAATGCTAATTTAAATAAAATGACATTTTTTTATTGAAAAAAAGCCTTGGGACAGTTATCTTTGGATAAAGGAATCTCTTAGAGGTTCAGCCACCTCACAATTGAATCGATAAAGAAAAAAATCCACGGCACACAGGCTGCTGCAAGCAAGGAACCCCTTGCACGTTTAATGCGGAAGTGAGCAACGTTTCGGGGTCACGCCCCTTTGTCAAGCCTGCTTAATACAGCCCTTCTTGACATTCCTGCCTTAATTGTTAAGATGGGTACACAAAGGCTGCCTGCCAGACTTACTATAGATTATTGACCACTTTTACTACATATACACTTGCCGATAATGGCCAATATAGGCACACATTTGTCCTTTTATCAGTTACCAAGCTGGCAAGGCAGTCAGTTAATCATTTTGACAATAGTTGTTTACCTGAAATTCAGTCAATAGGCAAATGGCCCCTTCAACAATAAACCATTTTAATCTGCTAGATCCAAACAGATTCTGATCAGAGCCTTTTCCCAGTTTAAAGAGAAACAAAAAGGCAGGCATTGGCCACGTTTACTTGTAAGTTCCTAACCTGTGTCATTAGTACCCAGCTTAGTAAAAACACTTGAGATGGACCTTATTTAAATATTCTGGATTCATTATAGTCTAATTATGTGTAAATATAGGTATAATTACCACATCAACACAGTGTTTATACTTATATGTAGTTTAATAAAAAATAAATCTACATTTGTATTTATTTTTTATGTATTGTATCAAATTACCTGTTACCTTCTGGGTAGCCTGGCAAGGTATGTGTTCCTTTAACAGCCTGGTACAAAGTCAAAATGCCACACTTGCTGTATTTATAATAAGAGTGAATACTGAACTCTGTTTTACTAGAACATGTAAATCAGAACCATGAACAAGCAAATAATATAAAGAATATCACTAAGTGGAATCTGCAGTTGGTGCAGCTTTACCAGCACTTTACCAACTTTACATAACAGGGGATCTCTGTCTCCCTGCTGCCGAATCTGTGCATGCTGTCTCCTAGCCTAGCTGCCTTGCCTTCTTCTTTCCCAGCATTCCCTACACAGTCACATGGCATCAGCCTTACTGTTACCGGATTGGCTAACACTGCCGTCTGCAGGCTGGAGGTGACATTTGTATCATCCTCATTTGTCTGCCTAATACAGTATTTATCACTTACAGGGGTTTCTGTGAAACATGGAGGCACATAAATATTTCATTATCTGGGTAGGGTGTTTTATTTTGCTCTGACTGATAGAAGCACCCCTTTAGCACAACTACTGACTTAACCTTTCTAAGTGCTAAGTTCCAGCAGTAATACCCTTTTTTTCAACTAAAGGTTTAACTTAGATATAAGTTAGGTATGGTTCAGTGAGTTGAAGCTGATCCATACCTCCAGCCTAACTTTGCAGCTTTCAATGAACCACCCCATGCCTTAAAATATCTGCCTTAAAATATCTGTCATAGAGGTACCCATATGTATTAAATGGGCATCTTCTTATTATAATGCAAATTATTAGATCTAAACTTTGCTACTAAGGCGATTTTTACCATGTCAATAAGCTCATGATCACCAAGCCTGTTTTTTTCATATCACTGCCTGAAAACACACTCATAAACCAATTACATATATTGCAAAAAAAGTTCCAGATGAGTGGGAAGGGATTTAAAGATGGATTAGCTAGTGTTCTGTTTGTTATCCCATCAGGTTAGTTGCAACCAATCAAATGTTTGCTTTTATTGTTTTACTTGCGGCTAGTTGAACAAAGCTAATCACTGATGAGTTGTAAATGACACCACTTGCCACATGCCTGGACAGCAGTGGTCGGCTGTATTATATATTCAGATATTTTGACTACAATTTGTGTAAATTAAAAATCTGTGTCTATGTCACATGAGGCAATTTTTTAAAACAGCTTTTACGACCTCCAATCAATTTTAATGGAAACAGCATGGTACAGGTAGGATTCAAAACAAAAATGCTCCAACATTATCAGCCAAACAACTATCTGTACCAGTGATATCAAGCAGTTCCCATGAAGACAGAGGAAGAACAATTAGTTTTGAGTGTGTATTCATTGTCAGATATATATGGTAGCTGAGAAACAAACCTCTTTCAGGTTACCTTGTGGCATGCATTTATTTTTATCATGCAGGGTAAGAGCTATATTCAAATGCATACAAAACACATTTTCGTACCAGTCCTTTACTTCCAAACTCAGAAAAAGGTTAAGAAACACTGTGTTGACAAATAATATGGAACAAGTTATAGCTTTTGTATGGTATTAACATCATTTTTTTTTTTTTTTTTTGGCTTTTGTTCAGATGGCTTTGGCAGTAGGTCTAAATTTAAGAACCTTTATTAGGATGCGACCTCGTAAGGACGATACTGTTTTAATAAATTTGCCAAATATTGGTACCAAGCTAAGATGGGATATTGCCCAACTCCAGACCTTACTACCTTCATTTCAAGGTGAGCTTTTATAAATGTAGGAGAAGCAAACTGTGCAACTCTAGGGAATCCAGAAGTGTAATACTGTCTGACTGATGTGACATTTAGATATACAGTATGTATGTGAAACAGGCGGTCTTTTGAAAATTTTGGGGTTCCTATATATATATTGCCATTATATATCCCTGGCAGTGAATGGTTATTTGTAACTACTGTTACACCTGTTTAATATCTGACAATCTGCTAATTTGCAATTAGCTTGTATGCTTTTGTAATTGTGATTTAAACAACACAATTTTATTTTATTATTTTGTCCACCTTTCTAGTAAACTTTATGTGTGTGTGTGTTTATATATGCAATTTTCTATCTTAGATTGCAATAACCATGTACTGTATGTTCAAGACTGAAATCTTTAATAAAAAAATGTCATTGGTGAAAGGGGTACAGTGAATGACAAAGCATTCTAAGGCGGTCTTTAGTCTACATTTGCAGTTCTGGCTTTGTATTAGAATAAGTAGTTGTCTAAGGTGTTATAGAAGCTGACACAATGAACGAATTTAACATTGTGACATTCTGACTTTCTCTGCCTTTAGATGACCCACAGAAGTTGGAAATTCTGAAGAATTTTGCAGGGATTATAGAGGGGTGCAAAGACACAGAAAGCCTTGCTGTTTTGGCTTTCCTATATCTGTACCTTTCCATCTGTGGTAGGTGAGTGGACATGTTTAGCACAGTGTTACAATGGTTAGCATTGCTGCCTTACAGCACTAGGGTCATAGGTTCAGTTCCAGCGTGGATACTACCTGCAAGGGGAATGCATGTTCTCCTTGTGTCTTCAGGTACTCTGGTTTCTTCCCACATTCCCTCAATAATCAGTTGACCGATTAACTGTCACCTTATGAAGCTGACCATAGTAAGTTTATTTATGGGGTTAAGTAGTAAAAGAAACTTCTAAACAGCTGACCAGTAAACAACAATTGCTGACTAGTTGCTTTTGGTTACAAGACCTGCAACAAACAATACACAATTTATTTGCATTTCTACTTGTGTGTATATAAAGGTATGAGATCTGTTTTCTGGAAACCCGTTACCCAGATTGCTTTGAATTATGGAAAGGCCATCACCCATAGACTCCATTATATTAAAGTAATCTGAATTTTGAAAAATGATTTCCTTTTTCCCTGTAATAATAAAAAAGTACCTTGTACAGTACTTTATCCTAACTAAGATTTAATTAATCCTTATTGGAAGCAAAACCAGCCTAATAGGTTTATTAATTGTCACGATTTTCTGGTAGACTTAAGGTATGAAGATCTCTCTGCAGCCTTTGACACAGTTGATCACCCACTCCTCCTAGACATTCTATACTCAGCTGGCATTCGTGACACTGCTCTTGGTTTACATCTAATGTGTCTGATAGTTCCTTTGAAGTTGCCTTCTCTAACTCTACTTCTACTACGTTCCCTCTCTCTGTTGGAGTTCCTCAAGGCTCTGTTCTAGGCCCCTGCTGTTCTCACTCTATACTACTTTGCTAGGAAAACGTATTCAGTCGTTTGGACTTCAGTATCACCTTTATGCTGATGACACAACTCTACTTGTCTACTCCCGATCTTTCTAATTCTGTCAGACTGTTACAGACTGCCTCTCTGCTGTCTCCTCCTGGATGTCACAACGCCACCTGAAACCGAACCTTTCAAAAACTCATATTTCCTCCAAGATCTTCCCCTATCACTCACAGTAAACAACACCACCTTTCATTCCACCACACAGGCACGCTGCCTTCAAGTTATACTAGAGACTCACATCTGTCTTTTTCACCACACATCCAAATACTTGCAAAATCTTGTCTTATTCAACTGCACAACATTGTCCGAATACGACCATATCTCAATTTAGAATCAACTAAAACACTTATTCAGTCTCTTATCTCCCACCTTGATTACTGCAACATACTCCTCGCAGGTATTCCAACAAGTCACCTTTCACAACTCCAATCTGTTCTAAATGTGGCTGCTAGACTCATTCATCTATCTCACCGCAGCATCAGCTGCTCCCATATGCATGTCCCTTCACTGGCTCCCAATCTCCTCTAGAATCAAATTCAAATTACTTACACTCACATTCATGGCCCTTTACAATGAAGCCCCTCCCTATATTTCATCTCTAATCTCCAAATACACTCATTCACTCAACCTTCGCTCTGCTTCTGCTCTTCACCTCGCTTCTCCTCTCATCACTTCTGTCCATCCTCGTCTACAAGACTTCTCTCGGGCTTCTACTTATCCCTGGAACTCTCTGCTTCGAGCTGTCAGACTTTCTCCTTCTTTCCAAACTTTCAAACGCCCCTAAAGACCCACCTGTTTAAAGAAGCTTATTCAACGTACCTTAATTAATTAATCATTGCTGTATCATAAATCACAAAATTGTTTCTAAAATCCTAATGTTTAAATTATACCCTAACCTTTAGTTTGTAAACTCAAATTTGTAGGGCCCTCAAATCCTATTGTACTTGTTTGTTATCCACCGTTTATTCCCTGTTTGTTATATAAAGGTAAAGCACTGCATATCTTAACGGCGCTATATAAATAAATGATGATGATGATTCAAATTACAGAAAGATCCATTATCCGGAAAACCCCAGGTCCTGAGCATTCTGGATAACAGGTCCCATACCTGTATCATCTATAAAACTTTTTTCCTTTAAAATATTTTAAGAGCTTTAGGGAAAATGACCTGTAATTTCTTCACAAGTACTTTGAGAAAACCAATGAGCTGTCCAATTAAAAAAGATACATTTCTTTTTAAAATGATAAAATCAACATATAATATTTGTCCCTAATAATATTCAGACCTATTTGTGAGAATAGTGGCACGTGCTGTTTTCTTGGGGGTTTTTTATTGGCAACCAGGAATTGTCACTTGTCCAGTTCCATAAAATTAACTTTGGTGGTGACTATCATTTTGACATGTTCATTTTTTGCTTGTTCCAAAATACTGACATTTTTATAGGTGTAGAATCAAGACAATTCTTGGTTATTTTGTTTAGAACCATATATTGTATCTGGTAATAGCATTGGTGAGTTAAGTCATATAAATACTTCTTTCAGTATTATTTGGTGCTATTATGTCTTTCTAACAGCTTGCAATATGTTGTTTATTCCAGAGACTTGCCAAGTGTGGATATTGTTGTTTGGTCCCAGCTGCCAACAGGAGCAGGTCTAGGATCTAGTGCTGCATATTGTGTCTGTCTAGCTGCTGCATTGTTAACATACTGTGGCAGAATTGACGATCCCATGTGTGACGAAACTACAATTTTAAGGTAACCTACCAGTAGAACTATATTTTGGTTTGGAATGGAGATTAATATTATTCATATATACTAAGTTTGAACTGCAATATTTATTTATTTGAGAAGGAATCCTACCTGAGATCCCCAACATACCTTCTTTCCCAAAATTACTATATGCATTCACCAAGGAGCCAGAGTCTAAGCCACTTACAGTATTTTGTTGTCTCTACAAGGCAAGTTATTAAAACAATTTAAAAATAACTTGACTTTTGTGACTACTTGTAAAAGAAAAACTGTTTGTTTTTGATGTATTACAATTATAGGTAAAATATTCTTGAGCAAGAATGCCATTATAAGACTTTTCACCTGACATGGAGATAAACAGGAAAGTTTAGTATTTATGTTCTTCCTATGCTGCAAATTACCAGTGGGGGTCAAAATGTTTGCTTACCTCCTTTAAGAATTGCTTGTTTAAATAGGACTTAATGCAAAATTATGTTTTTCAGAACTTTTGTAAAAGGAGCCTCTAAATAATAGATCCTATAACTGTATAACTATATCATATAGATATCATATATCATAGATAACTATATAATATAGATCTTATAACTGTATAACTATATCATATTAATGATAGTGGCATCTGTCAGATATTTGTGACTTATTATGTAACCTTCTACTTTCTTTTCCATCATAGTACAGTGTATTTACAGTTTTCTGGCCAGCCCTGCTCTCATCATTAAAGTGCAGTTGTTTTGTTGTTAATAGGTGGTCCCAAACAGAACTTGACCTCATTAACCAGTTGGCTTTTCAAGGTGAAAAGGTTATCCATGGAAACCCATCAGGAGTTGATAATGCTGTAGGAACATGGGGTAAGTCACTGACATATTGTAGAGGTTATGTGATCTGCTATACTTAATATTAAACTATAGGCACATTTCTTGTAAAACATATGTTTTTATTCTTTAAGTAACACTTTTTTTTTTTATTTATAAGTTAAATAGGATTCAGCCATTAAATAACTGTACAATGTGACATTTTTCCAACTGATGTCCCACAGCCCTGAACATCTCTTCACTCCACTCCTCCTTCAAGGTTGCTCTGTAAGGAACAACAGCCAGATCACATTGATACTCTGCAAACAGAACCCAAGGGGGGCTTGTGGGAAATTCAAATGGCTGTCAAAGACCAATGCCAATTTGGCTTCTCTTTGTGCTGTTCACATAGCACCACTTTGCCATATCTCTTTGAATATGTGATCGAGAAAACCATTTGTGGCAGAGTAAAAGGGGTGTAGGAAGAGGTCGATTTATATATATCAATTAAATTACAGAAAGAAGAGTGAAAAGGGGCAGAAAAAAGGCCACAATATAAAATAAACAAGGGAAATAATATACAGGAAAGGAAAGAAAATTAGAAAGACAAAGAGGTGAGCAAAACAGGAAGAGGAAAAAAGAACTGAGCAGCAAAAGAGAGAAGGACAAAAAGGAATGGAGTATGAATAATAGGACAAGAAAATGAAGGTTATTGAATCATACTGTATATAATATAATAAGAGAGAAAAAAGAAAAGAGAAGAAAACTTCAGTATACTGAATATGGTTTCTGCTGATCACAAGTTTCGCCAATAGTTCCATGATTTTTGTTATTTCTTGATCTTAACAGGGCATATGGGGAAATTAAAACTACTCCATGTTTGGTCCTTAGTGGATAATTCGATTCAAAGCATACTGTGGACAGAAGTACATTATACAGAGGATTATCTGTGCTCTCATAATCTATCTACCTCACAAGGACCAAACATGGAGTAGATTCAACTTCCCTGTTTATAGTAATCATGTTGAACAATGTGTATAATGCACTATTAAAGAAAAAAGACAGCGGAGAATAGCAAAGAATGACAAATAACAAAAAAGGAGGGACCGGGGTAGATGTTGCCCATCATAGTGACCTGAAAAAGCTGTGAAGGAGACTTCTGATGCACAGGGATTTTTTTTAGGAGGTGGCAGAAAAATAGTCTTTTAAAGGATCCCATTCTCAAATATGTCTCATTTAAAAATATAAACAAATTGCCAAATTACACAGGGAGCCCTTTCTGCATATTTACTTATGCTTGTTTATAGAGGTATGGGATCCATTATCCGGAAAACCATTATCCAGAAAGCTCCGCATTACAGAAAGGCTGCCCCCACAGATTCCATTATAATCAAATAATATTAATTTGTAAAAATTATTACCTTTTTCTCTGTAGTAATAAAACAGTACCTTGTACTTTATTCAAACTAAGATATAATTAATCCTTATTGGAAGCAAAATTTGATTATTGGGTTTATTTAATGTTTACATGAATTTCTAATAGACTTAGGAGCACATTTACTAAGCTCAAGTGAAGAATTCGAAGTAAAAAAAACTATTTCGACCTTCGAAACGAACGATTCAAACTAAAAATCGTTCGACTATTTGACCATTCGATAGTCGAAGTACTGTCTCTTTAAAAAAAACTTCTACTACCTACTTTGCCACTTAAAACCTACCGAGCACCAATGTTAGCCTATGGGGGCCTTCCCCATAAGCTTTCTAAGCAATTTCGATCGAACGATTTTTCCTTCGAAGGATTTTACTTCGACCCTTAGTAAATGTGCCCCCAAATGTATGGATATCCAAATTAAGGAAATATCCGTTATCTGGCAAACACCAGGTCCCTAGCATTTTGGATAACAGGTCCCATACCTGTATTTTTACAAGCCTGTTGTTCCCCCTTTAGGGTAGGACTCCACTGATGTTTTCGGCATGATCTGACGTGCTGCGACAAAAATTAGGTAAGTGAATGCATTGTCGGATGAAGTCGCAGCGTTGATCCAATGCGACACGACTGTCGGATGCAGACGCAGCGTCTGCATCCAACAGTCGTGTCACATCGGAACAATGCAGCGACTTCATCCTACAATGCATTAATTTACCTTATTTTTGTTGCATGCGTTTTGTCGCAGTGCGTCGGATCGCGCCGAAAACGTCTTTGTAGTTCTACCCTTATAAAGCATGCAGTCTGTATACACACCTACAGTATAAAAACATTCTGTAGCCTCAAAATGCAGGGAAGCTTTTAAGCTCCGTACTTGATGTTAGGGGCCAATTTATTAAAATTGGAAGTTCCTTTTTTTCATGAATTTTATTTTTCTCTAAAAATGTTTTTTTTTTTTGGTAACACTCTAAAAATTCAATATTTACTAAGTGTAAAAACCACGAAAAACTCCAGTAGAAAACCGGCCCAAGTAAAAGTAGTCGAGCTCCCATAGAAGTAAGCTGCGCTATTGTTATTGGACTTTTTTTTTTTTTAACCATTCAGACTTTGAGGTTTTCAGATATTTTTTTGCTATTTGATATTGATATTTAACTCGAGGTATTGAAGATATTACATTTTTTTCCATATTTGTCAGAGTTTTTTCCATTTTTTTTTTAGGATCTTTTAATAACTTTCATGGCACTCTTGATTTTACACAAATAGAGTTTAATCGTGGTTTCAAACAGCTCAATTATCACTATTATTTGACATTTAGTTAATGGACCTCCCAATGTTTGTTTTGGCGTTCCTTATTCATAAGGAGGTTAGGCATGCAACATTTTCAGTACAATCACACTGCTAGTTTTCTGCAGCTCCTAAAATGTTTTTCTTGGTGCCTAGCTAATTAGGATGTCTGCACTGGTTTATGTACACGGTCTTTACTTCTGTCTTTCAAAAAATAATATATCTTCCTTTTTTTTTCATAAATTCATTGACTCATTTACATTAAATTCATAGCATTTACATTTTGTACAATAGCAAAAGGTAAATGTTAATTTCACATTAATTTGCTCAATAAATATTTAATTTGCTTTTTTCAAGGTGGTGCTTTACAGTACCAGTCTGGAAGCATAACTCCAATGGAGAGGTAATGGATATGTATTGTATGTGTGAATAACAGTGTTGGCCCTTATAACTGAAGGTACTATATGTGTATGTGTATATATATTGTGGGGGAATGGCTCTTTAGGTAGTAGCAGCAGCAACTCCTTTCACACAGACAGTAGACAGTACACAGGTTTCCAGCTGATCTCACGTATGTATTTATTTAACACAGCAGCTTAAACACCAACATAACAGTTCATACCCTTTGGGAAGGCAGTAAACAAAAATAATCCAGCTGTACTGATAAATGAAAATGTCCTTTTCCCAAAGGTCCCACAGTCTCCCACTTGGGCAATATAAGTCCAGCAAACAAAATGAACTGTTAAGGAATCTCCAAAGGACTGTGAGTTGTGCTTTTCTCCTGGAAGCAGCCGCTCCCCAAACACTTAAGGCAGATAAGTTGTCTCTTTCTGGAAACTTGTGCCCAGCAATAAAAGTCCTTATGCTTTAAACACAGGTAACATGCAGTTACTAAGCAAACTTTTAACACAGCCCACCAGTAGCTCTCCCTTCTCTCTCTGTCCAGGGCAGAGAGCAGCCTTAATTGAGCCCCCACCTTTTTACTCCAGGTGAGGCTAATCACCTCCCTGCTACTCAGAGCCTCATTTTCACATCCCTCTGCACTGCTTCATAGAGGATTCTGGGAGGGATATACTTTCCATCCATGATTTTCCCAACCATGCTACAATATATATATATATATAATCTATATCACTTGTTTATCACACAACATTTATGCAATAAAGGAGATGTGATTTACACAAAAAATTTGGAGTGCGGGTCTATGTGAATAATTGAATAAGAAGATTTGTTCCAGCACCCGCAAGTGCTATTATAAATCTTCACACTCAACAACAAAATTACATCTATGCAGGATTCTTTAGGGGCAAGTATGCTACATCTGCTGTGGAGACCCTGGAGTTATTGCAAACTTTGAGGTGGTTGTAGCTCCAGGGTTTTCCAGTGATACCCACTGTGTGCTATGTTATAATACATATTAGGAAATCTCTCTACATATTGTACATCTCTTTGAAGGCAGACTCTTGGGGGAGGGGCATTTACTTAACAGACTTTAAGCAATAGTGTCAGACAGTGAGACAATATTATATCCCCTATACAGAAATATGTTAATCAGAAAGATAGTATGGGAAGTATATCTGTTATTTTGTCCTAAACACCGAGCCTCCTATGAAGTTGTTTCACCTTGAAATATATCACGGCTGCTGTTTTGACAGGTCTTGTATCCAAAGCCAATGTATAGAAAATATCCTTTTTCCTATAGCCAAACATTTTAACATAATCTAAAAGCTATAATGCTTGATATAAATATATTATTAGATGTTACTTTGTTTGGCCCATTTATCTGGTTAGTAATTTTATTACTGATGAAATGAACTTACAGAAACCACTCATCTCCATGTACATGTTGTTTCCTTATAGGATACCAGTACTGCACATCTTGCTCACCAACACAAAGGTTCCCCGCAGTACAAAAGTACTTGTGGCAGGAGTAAAGGAAAAGCTTCTAAAGGTTTGATGTTTCGGAGAAATTTAACAATGACATTGATAGTTACACTTTTCCCCATATTTCATCATCATCATTATTATTATTATTATTTGAATGGTTTATAAAAGGTGGTTATTATGTATATACATACATTCTAGCACTATTCTATTCTAGCATGATAAGGATATGTACTAAGGTGCGAGGAAACACTGGATGTGGTTATGTCAACTAAAGGAAAATGTAGTTGCTCTTTAAAAAGGAGTTTGCTTTAATTGCTTTAAAGTCACAGTAACTGTCACAGTAACTTATTCTGCTTGCTCAAAGAAGTGTAATTCCTGTTAGTCATTAAAATGCTTTATTTCCTTCCTGTCAAAATGATATCAGTCATGCTTTATTAAAGGAATATAGATGTATGTATTACTGTGTGCACAGGTGATCCTCTTTGCATTGATATATAGGAGTGAGAGATGTCATAATATGCCTTCTGCAGACGACAGCACCCCTAGGGAATCATGTAAAGCATTGTCAGACCTGTAATAAATACCTCAAATGGAAATGGGGTGTATTTTGCCTTTAAATTGCCAGGTGTGCAACCTAAGGTTAGCTTAAGCAGAGTAAAACAAGTTTTAATTACTTTACGAATAGCTTTTATTATGGATAGATTATCTTTCAAAATAAGTTATATCTCAGTTAAATAGGCTACAGTTTGTCATGGACTTGACCACTGGAAGTCACTGCTTGTTTGGTGATTATGAGGTTTTATATTCCTCATTAGAGCAAGCAGTGCAGCAGCTACTGTACATAAAGTGCAGATTGGAAGATGTCCACACTTTGCCTTTAATAAGCCCTACTACCCTATTATCTTTTAAGAATGATGGTTTAATATTAAAGGGGAACTAAAGTCTAAAATAGAATAATGCTGGAAATGCTGTATTTTGTATTCTAAACATGAACATGAACTTACTGTAACAGAAACCTAATCAAACAAATGATTTATGCTTTCAAAGTTGGCCGCAGGGGGCTGTCATCTTGTAACTTTGTTAAACATCTTTGCAAGACTACGCACATGTAGAGTGTGGTCTGGGCTTCAGTTAGGATGTTAAACTTAGGGATCATCATAAATTATCAAAACAGCACAAGGCAAATCATATCTGCCATAGAAGCCGATACAGCAAGACTGATTAATAAACAGAATATGCAGACTGCACTGGGTCTGTGGGTACGAATCTCTACAGGTCGCAGGCTGCTATACAGGGAAACAAACCAAGCTGCGCGAGTTCTGGGAAGTAAGGTGGGGGGGCTCCCCCCTGCCATTTGAGAGTATGATTGTTTCCCTACAGAGCAGTTAGGGACCGTCTGAAGTTTCCTATCTGCAACTGTCAGAGCAAGTAATACGCCTGCATACAGTCAGGTTTATTATAAAAACCCTACACATTTTTAAAGTATGTTGGAGATAGATTTTTTTTTTCATTAAAGGGGTGGTTCACCTTTGAATTAACTTTTAGTATGATGTAGACAATTTGCAATTGGTTTTCATTTTTTATTATTTGTGGTTTTTGAGTTATTTAGCTTTTTCTTCAGCCTCTTTCCAGTTTGCAATTTCAGCAAATGTGGCTGCTAGGATTCAAATTACCCTAGCAACCATGCATTGATTTGAATAAGAGACTGGAATATGAATGGGAGAGGCCAGAATAGAAAGATGAGTAATAAAAATTCAGAATAACAAGAATAACAATACATATGTAGCCTTACAGAGCGTTTGCTTTTTAGAAGGGGTCAGCGACGCCCGTTTGAAAGCTGCAAAAAGTCAGAAGAAAAAGGCAAATAATTATAAAACTATAAATAATTAAAACCAGTTGAAAAGTTGCTTAGAATTGGCCATTCTGTAACGTACTAAAAGTTACTTTAAAGGTGAACCACCCCTTTCAAGAAAATAAGAATGGGATTATTATTTTTTTGCCTTTACATCCCCTTTAATGAGAGACTCTACTTGGTTCATTCTTACTATTCAGTTCTGGGTGTGTTGCAAAGCACTAAATTTCATTTAATGTGTTCTGGTGACTTGGCAAGCACTGAGATTAATTTCCCTATTCATGTATAAAGTGCCATTCGTTCCAGAGTTCTGTGCCCAGGGGTTATGTACATAGATATGACATTCATTTCCTTCTCCAAACAGAAAGCAGGTCTGGCATCTTGAATTAATGACACTAAGGAATATAAAAGCTGCGTGGGCTGAAGTGAAACCCTTCTTGTCTTGCAGTTTCCAGATATCATGGAACCTGTCCTCTCATCCATTCATGCTGTTTCCCAAGAGTGCCAGCGAGTTCTGAAAGAGATGACTGCTGGGTTGTCAATGGACCATTACACTGTTTTAGAGGTAGTACATTTAGTTGCCTCTGCCCCCGCCTGTTCCATGCATATTTCTTATATGTAAAGTTCTGCCTAGAACTGCTGTTGCTTTCATATTTCTATATGTGTTTCACTGTTGCTTTTGTATTAAACCATCCTGTATTAAGGTCAGTACATGCATCCACCCATTGTTCAGGGACAGCAACAGTTTGATGATTGCCCTCCAATCTTATTATTTAATTTAGGATACAGAATTTAGATTGATATTAAGACAAACCATGATTCACTTGGCTTATTAAAGCACTAGTAGCACCCTTTTTAAACCCATCACCACCAAGAAGGTCACTATATCCCATCACCTTCAACATACAATGTTGTGGGCTGGATTCTATTGACGCAGGAGGTGATAACAGAACTCCCATTTTTTTATGCCTTCAGTCGTCTCCACCATGTTGATGTCAACCGCCATGTTTCTGCAGTTTATTATATGTCTTTAATGCTCCTTTAGCTTTAGCATTATATTTACTTTAGCATTATATTTACTGTAGCATTATATTTGCAAGATGGTTTGGGGCCAGTACTCTGTTACTCTTTTCTCTGCATTTTGTGTTTTGCTTGGAGTGGATTTGACCTTTAATTATTTTTTTATTTTAACAAGTATCATTTACTACCTTCTGCAGGAACTAATTGATATCAACCAACATCACTTAAATGTGATAGGTGTTGGGCACTCATCATTGGAGACGATATGCCAAGTAACAAAATCACATGGACTGCACAGTAAATTAACTGGAGCTGGAGGAGGGGGTTGTGCAATAACTTTGCTTCGGACTGGTAAGCGCAGTATACAATTTTGGTTAAGGAAGCTGTATTATGTTAGTATTTGATTTCAAAACAGGGCACTAGAAATTTCTATTGGAAATGGGGAAAAAAGGGTAAAGGCCAATCCTGTAATTTGCAATAAAAAAAAAGAGAAAATCTGAAAAACTATAAAATGACCAATGAAATCTGAGATTTTGCAAAACAGGCACTGTACTGTCCTATACAGGGTAATTGCTGAGAGTTCTGTTCACTGAAGTGCAAAATTGTATATATCAGAAAAGTTGAACAGCTATTCACTTGTGTTCACTGCACACTAAGCCAGAAATATAAACTGCAATAATAGAACTTGCTTTACAAACCCTGTAGTGCACTGGTTCCCAGACTGAGAGTCTGTCTTCCATGTAGAGGGGGGTATAGAGCAGTGGGAGGGGGGCGTGGCAAGGGGTGCTCAGCCTAAATGACAGTTATGGGTAGAAACTGTGAGTGTGTCTTTTTGCTCCCTCACATCAAAAAAAGCCCAGCTCAGCTGTCAATAATGGTGATATTTGGGAGTGGGGGGAAATTGCTGCTCTATATATTCTTGGAACTATGGCTGGTCAAATCAATGTCTCCCTATACTGTATCTGTAACCTTGTTATGAACCAATTGGGGCCCTGACCCAGAAATGGAATTCCAATGTGGGTTTGAACTGTAAAGTGCTTTTATTGGGAGCACCTTTCCCCAATAAAAACACTTTGCAGTCATAGCTACTGCCTTGGATTTGTCCTGCTTTCTATTATAATACTGACTGTATCAATTTGGGTGTGGACACAGGACACCTTGCAGGAGAATCCACCTACATATACTAAAGGTGAGCTACAGCCTATTTATAATTGGTTTGAACTGTAAAACTATGACATCACTGTTGTAGCGCAATGCACATACGATGTGTTAAAGTACTATAAGGGTCAGGGCACACAGGCAGATTCGGGGAGATTAGTCGCTTCACGAGGAAACTTTAAGCGACTTCAGAAAACGAAGAGCTCTAAGTGCCATCCCACCGGTGATTTACATTCTAGTCGGCAGGAGGCAGTTCAGGGAGATAAGTCGTCCCGAAGAAGAGGACATTTGATTTCCGGGTGACTAATCTCCCCAAATCTGAGTGTGTGCCCTGACCCTTAAATAATTTCCATTTGATACATTAAGTGGCAGATTTATTCATTCCTATGGGCTATTTAGAAGAATATTTATCAATGAGTGAAAATTAGAGTTCGTCATTTGATACATAAGCTTCTAAAAATCCCATAGGAATGGATAGAGAGTGGTTGAGCTTTACTGTGGGGAACTCTAATCTCACATTTTGATAAAGCTGCCCCTTAGTGCGTTCATTTCACTAGATTGTACCATTTTAAAGATCAAAAATGTAAAAATAGAAAATAGAAAGCAGTTGTAAAAAAAAGCCTTTATTTCTGGTGTACTATCTGAAAACACCAGAACTAAAAAAAGTGCTTGGAAAGTGAACAACCCTTTTAAAGAATTACATTTTTTTGCTACTTAGTGGAAAATAGGAAAATTCCATGTTCTGACTCAATTAACCTTTTTGTGCCCCGTTAGATACGGATCACGCAGTGGTGGAAACAGTCAAACAGGAACTCACAAACTATGGATTCCAGTGCTGGGAGACAAGTATTGGGGCCCTGGGGGTATCTGTACATTTGCCCTCATCTCTGACTGAGGATGTTAGAGAAGCGTTCAGTAATTTATGATCGACAAGATGACTGCTGCAAGAGAATTTACAAAATGCTGCTACTTCAGCCCTTGGATATTCATGAGGCTCTTTTTGCTGACCTCATAGATTTAAAAGGTCATTTATGTTCTTCCAAAAAACAGATGTGCCAGCTGGTTAATAACAATGTCAGTCACCGCTGCACAGGTAGTGGTACATTTAACAGAATAACATTTCACTCTTAAATTTAAAGACAAAAACACTAGTGTGAAGAAAACCAAGAACATTACTGCAAATAATAATGCTGGGTCACAATTTAAAAAGTTTATAGATACAGAATGAAAATCCTTTACTCTCTTGTTTTTGTCTATATATGAATTTTGGTTTGTAGTAGAGTCTCCCATTCCATCTGTTGTTTTCGCTCCCATTCAATTTCATTGTTGCATGGTCCAAATGCAAAATGTAATTAGTTATGGTGCAGATTTCGATTGACATCATAACTGGTGTTACATGAAGTTCGGAGCACTTCATTATTTCCCGTTACTCATTGGCTTTATAATAGATATGGATGAGCTCACATGCAATGTGCTGTCTGTACTTTCCCAATCCACTATGGACATTTCAGTATGAGTATTGAAACATGATGACATCATGGCTACATTTATGGCACCATATCCTCCTTTTATTCCTGCTTTTTTCAAATAAAACAAAGAACCCATTGTTGCATATCTTTGGAATAAAAAAAAGCATCAAAGCCCTACTAATTCTATTTTTTTCTAACAGGGATTTATTAGTGTTTGATTCAGCTACTGCCGTTGTTTGCACCAATGCAGTTTCTTTGCCTATGCACAGATGGCATATTTTCTTTTGCCATGGCCGTCAGCACTTGTTAATTTCTGCTCTGATGAATTGATTCTAAAGAGGCAGTGACATTATGTGAGATAAGATAGACAGCAGCAGGGCTGGGGCCAGGGGGAAAATGTCAGGGGAAGCAGATAAATGGGGAGAGAAATGACGGAGAACAACAACGTGACAATTAGAACGACAAAATAAAAAGGGAGTCACATGGAACTAAAATGAATTTGCAGTAAGCTGGAAAGGTACAAACCCCAGCAAACCAGTCTAGACACCACGTTCCTTTTGTTTATAGCACAAAACTTTTCATTGTTTCCCTTGCACTAAACTCACACTGCTTTTCTCTGTAAGCTCTACAGCTTTTGGCTGTTTTATTATTGTTCTTTGTTTCTCTCATAGACCCTGCTTATTGTGATATGAATTTGCATATGCCATTTATAACAGAGAGAGCTGAATGTTGTAAAAACACCAAGCCTCTTTAAGTGTGTGTATTTATCCTGTTATTTGCTTATGTCTGGGCTAGCCTAGATTAGCAGCTGAACTGACACACATTTGTATATACATTGCCATTGATGGGTAGCAACCACTGACAAACTTAACTTGCTGCTACTCTGAAGTGTTAGTCAGAACACTGCTTGTCCCATAGCCCCTCTACAATCAGAAAATGATGGCTAAATGTTCCCATGTCAGCCCCAAGCACGTACAGTGCAGGGATAGATAATTATCCAAGCAGGAAGCAGTGCAATCCCCAATATCCACTGTGTGCAAGACATTCTTCATTGAATTATTCACTCAGTATCATGGCTGGTGCTGAAATAACTTCTGCTCCATCTTTAGCTTATTGTTCAGAAAATAAACCTGAAATCTAAATGAAAAGCACCATAAACAATATCTGGAGTGCAAGCCACAGTTCTGTATTAGCAGTTATCTGTTTGTGGGCAGCCCCACTATAACTGTTCAGTGGATGGGACAAAGGGCAATCCGTAATATATTCAGCTGGAGTTAGTAAAAACTGTGGAAAAGCATAAGCTCTGGTCAGTGAACATGGCAGCTACAAGGGGACAGAGCAGAGTCCTGATTGAGACCAGTCTATGTGCATCAAATCATGTACAAACATTACATAAATGTTTATAGAAGATACAGGTGCGCCAGTAAATAGTTATACAGGCATAGGGGCAAATTTACTAAAGGGGCGAAGTGGCTAACTCGCCAGCATGACTTCATTTCAGCACTTCTGTGATTTACTAACAGGCGTAATTTCACTAGTGAAGGAGATAGACTCTGGCACAACTTCGCACTCTTAACGCCAGGCGAATTTTCACTCTGGCGAAAGAGCGTTACGCAAATTCACTAAGTTTTTGATTTTACTGGCCGTTACCTCTATTGCCAGACTTGCCTTCGACACCTCAGACCAGGCGAAGTGCAATGGAGTAGATAGGACTTACTTGAAATTTTGTTGAAAAAATTTCTAATTCCTAAAAAACTATGGCGTCTTCCTTTTTTCAGGGTGATAGCCTGCAAAAGTGCATAAATTTTTTTAGGGTACCCAGCTTCCCCCCTACATTTCCTTACATATGGCCCATAAACTATACAGTGGGCATATGAGTAGGGCAATATAACAACTCTATTTTATTTTATTAAGGTTCCCTGGCCTTCTGTAGTGTAATGTATTTGCTGCAACATATACGTCCATTGTACCTTATCTGCACCCCGTATGCAAATTAGCCATCACTAGCGTAACTTCGAACTGCTGATCGTATTATTGCTAGTGCAACTATGCAAGCATTCAGTACCCTGTGCGCAACTTCGGATCTTCGTGAATTAGTGTTGTCCTGGTGAATTTACGCCTGGCGAAGTGTTGCGATGAGCACGAAGCCAGCACTGGCGGATTTTTGGAGGTAAGTAAATTTACCCCATAGGATCTTTTATCTGGAAAGCTTGGGCCTGGGCTGTTGTGGATAAGAAGGTATATAAGATACAGATGCACTAGTAAATAGTTATTCAGGTATATGATCTTTTATCCAGAATGTTTGGGCCTGGGGTGTTGTGGATAAGAAGGTATTAACTAAAGTGTCCCCTTAACTAGACAAGTAATAGTATTACATTGAAACTGAGAACTAGTTGTCAAGCCTTCAAAAATCTCATATAGTTCAGCTATCACCACTTGCATCTACATCAACAAACTTCATCAGGGTTGATTTCATTCGCAATAAATGGCTCAAAAAGGGGGCGTTGATTATATTTGATAGCATAACCTCCTATATGTATAAATAAAAAGTCTGCAGTAAGTAAACATAAACTGTATTACAGGTTAATTATTACTGAGAAAAGTAGTCTGGAAAAAATTAAAGTTGGAGAAACCATCCAAATTTGAGTTATAAAAAAAAATGTCATTACTGAAAATCTCATCTCGCCAGCAGAATCTTCGACTTGATGATGGAAACAAAGCTTCCAGTTTTACTAGTCTGAAAACTTGATCGTGACTGTTTGTTGTAACGGGTCTGTAAATTATGGCGATTAGTGTTAATGGAAAGCAACCGATAGTACAAACGTTTATACAACACTACAAGAATGTCCAATGGTTCCTAAACTGTGGACCTGGACCCATTTGGTCAGCCTGGAGCAGTGGCTGAGTAGTTAGGCTTTTGTTCTCTTCTAGATCATTTTGAAAATCCTGCTGAACGGTCAGTTAGAATTGTGTTGGACATACAGTTGCTGTATAAGGGCAGCATTTCATTTAATAACAAGTGCTTTGTAAAAAGAAAAAAATTTAAATGGGGCTTATATTACTATTAAATATAAATATTTAGTAATATCACAGCCCCCCACAGCTGCTGCAAAACTTCTACAATACGGAACTACATTTCCCTGTTAGCTAGTACCCTTCTGGGTACACAAATTAATTCCCAGTCTTTTGTTGCCCATTAAATTATAACTTTGACAAATCCCAACTAGTGACTTGAATGATAAAGAACAAGGGTGCTGGAGTGTTTTTTTTTCTTCTCATGCAACTGCTCCGTTTTCTAAGTAATGGTCACCTGCCGCTTGCACAAGATTGGTGCGGTCAATTTCAAGTTCCACTGGCCGTTTTCAAATTTGCCTGGTGACAAAATGCTCAGGATGGCCATGTGTGCCATTGCCATTAAGCCCCTGGTGACTCCAGCCTAATCAGGTAGCTGGGGGTAGATTTGGGAAATAAGACTTAATCCTTTTAATAGAGTAATTGCTAATAATGAATCCAAAATAGGCAATTGATTTGAATGACAAGGAACAGACCTGTGTGAAACAGAAGTCAGAGCCCTGCTTTTGTTCCTGACTAAAAAGCTGCCCAGTGACTGTTTCACAGTAAGCCAGGCTTTGTGCTTGCAAATTCCTAAATTATCTCTGCAGTGTCAGTTCAGAACTCACACTAGCACAAGACTGATCTGCTGGGATTTGGGTTTCAAGAGGAAAGGAGTTATCATTGAATCATGTTTCAGCTGAAACAAAGGCCACTCTTTGTTGGATAAATGAAAACCAGTCTTCTTTATAGAAGCTTGTACATCCCAGGAGCACGAAGGACCATCTTAAACCAAACAAAGGATGGGCTATGTATCAAGCACTCTGCTAAAGCACACTGTCGCTCATCAATTATTTAATATTCTGTCCTTTTGCAGCCATGTACAAGGTCGTTCATCAAAGTGTCCCAGCTGCAAAAATAAATATATTTATTATACATGGTTACATTGAAAGTACACATATGGGGGCAGATTTATCAAGGGTCGAATTTCGAAGTTAAAAATACTTCGAAATTCGACCATCGAATTGAAATACTTCGAATATCAAAGTCGAAGTTTTTTTCATTGAATTTGGATATCCTGCGGTCGAAGTAAAATCGTTTGATCAAACGATTAAATCGTTCGAATCAAACGATTCAAAGGATCGAATGATTTTACTTCGACTTCCAAAAAATGCTCTAGAAGGTCCCCATAGGCTAACATAGCACTTCGGCAGGTTTAATTTGGCGAAGTATTGAAATCGAAGTTTTTTAAAGAGACAGTACTTCGAATGGTCAAATATTCGAACGATTTTACTTCGAGTCGAAGTCGTAGTATCCTATTCGATGGTCGAAGTATCCAAAAAATCTCTTTGAATTTCGAATTTTTTTACTTTGAAAATTCGCTCAAATTCACTTTGACCCTTGATAAATCTGCCTCATTAGTTATACGTGTATTTTCAAACGTTTGCACTGAGCCAGTCTTCTGTTAATGAGAGTGGAGGGTTAAAGCGTTATGTATAGTTCAAAAGGACCCTCAAGCCAAGGTTAGTGAACCATCAGTGTTTATTTTTTGGGACACACAAGTTTGAAAAATAAACACTGATGGTTCACTAACCTTGGAGTGCGGGTCCTTTTGAACTATATATATATTAGTGCTGAAGATAAGAGGGTAAGGATGCTAGGATTTGTAGAGTGCAAAAACAAGAGTTTGTCATCTGAAATAAAGTATGGAGAAGGTCCTCACACTAGTAGATACTGTATGTACAATTGTGTCTGAATATATAGTATTCTCTCTTATATTCCCTAGTTTCCTACACAGGAAGCCTTATTTATCTGGGTGTTTGTATATATATATATATATAAAAGAATGAATGGGCAGACATTAATTTCTGTACAGAAGAAGGAACTAGTTACTTGGCTGTTGTCCCTGGGGAGGTCCTGTTTGCAGCTTCTGGGAAGGCAATGAGATAGAAGGTAAAAGTAATGATAGAGATGAGCTAATGTTGTCTGGCAATCATAATGCAGAATAAACTTTCACTGTTTTTAATAACATCCCAGCTGATGGAATTCATGTTTTTAATAAGTTCTTCCAGTTTGTATGGCTTATATGAACTTCATGCATTTTTGAATTAATATATTAGAAAATTAATTTTTCTAATTAGGTTGTTGCCTTAGATGAATTTCCCCTTAAATATTTCCCCTTTTATTAAGGCTTCATATATGTTTCATTGGTGTACATCCATACTGTATCTATCAGTTTGAATATTATGCTGTGAGCAGCTTTCTGTTCTGGAGAACCTGCAAGTGATGGGTAGCAAAAAAAAAGCTCCCTCCGGTATTTTACTTTATCCATAAAAATACAATGATAAATATCTGAAGTTCTGTTAATATGTAATAGAAGCATGGTAATTACTCTTTTTTCTCATCAACCTTCATAAAATGCCTATGGAAAAAATCCATACTTTTAAAAAAAAAAAAAAAATCCTGTTATATTGATTGATATTTCATAAAAAATGGGAGAAAAACTCTGGCAATATTCCCCGTTTCTCTAGATGATTAATACGAACAGCTAATTTCTAAGCTTAAAAAATTGCTCCTAATTACAAATTAGGTCTTAACCAGCCCTGCAAGGATCTGCTGAGGATGATTTGGCAGAGACCACGTTCATTCGGCGAGTATCATCTAATTTTAGTTAAATATAATGCAATCAATGGCAGATGTCTGATATGAAATATGAAGGTGCTGATATCCACTTCTTGTAGAAAGGAAATGCGTTTTTAATCTCATTAGTGCCTGGAAGGATCATTAAACACCTCCAAAGGTGTGTGCCAGGCATGGCGACCTCTAGGTTCCTGAGCAGGTTTTCATTTTTAGCTACAGATGTGAAGGAAACATAAACATTACTCTTCAGTGCTGACACCTTCCCTGGAATGGCTCAATAACTCACGATACCATGATGTAACTATCTTCATTTACAAGAGATCTGCTACCTAACACCACAAGAAAGATTAGTGACTCACCGTCCCTCACTTTCCCCACAAATTGAAGTGTATAGTTATTTATAACTATTATCTGCACTCAAGCAGGTCTTGCGTACAAGAATACATTTGCACCCTGGTCTTGCGTCTTTAAAGGGATACTGTCATGGGAAAACACGTTTTCCCAGCAGACTTCTGCACTGAAATACATTTTTCAAAAGAGCAAACTGATTTTTTTATATTTAATTTTGAAATCTGACATGGAGCTGGACATATTGTCAGTTTCCCAGAAGTCCCCCAGTCATGTGCTCTGATAATCTTCAGTCACTCTTTCCTGCTGTACTGCAAATCTGAGTGATATCAACCCCCCCCAGCAGCCTAACAACAGGACAATGGGTAACCAGATAGCAGCTCCCTAAAACAAAATATCAGCTCCCTGGTAGATCTAAGAACAGCACTTAGTAGTAAAAATCCAGGGCCCACTGCAACACATTCAGTTACAGTAGGAGAAACGACAGCCTGTCAGAAAGCAGTTCCATCTTAAAGTGCTGGCTCTTTTACAACTAAAAAAATACACTTATTGGTTCAGAAATTACATTTTTAGGGATGGGTGAATCTGTCCTGTATCACTTCTCTGAAAAATTCACGAAACGCAATGAGGCCAATGGGCGTCAAAATAATGTTGATGCGCAACAATTTTGACACGAGTGGCAATTTTTATACGCGCAACTATTTTGTCCAGATGCATTAATCCAAATTTAATGCGTACGACAATTTTGACGTGCGACACTTTTTTTTTGTTGTCGTGAATTTTTGGCCATGCCCTAAGTGTGTGCGAAACGCGTAGGGTAGATGGAGATGATACACATTTTTCAACTTTGTATAAATAACATATATATATCCTCTCTGGTCCTGTGGATTAGTTTGAGTGCCAGTCGGCCCTGCTTTCATTTATCCTTTGCTGTACTGCTCCTTAAATCTGGGGGTCGGGGGCTGGAGCACCCGGACCACATTCACCATTTGGTGAGTCATTTACTAATCATTCCGAAGCACCATGTTTCTCTTAACTATTGTGGTGAATTTTTTTGCCAACAAATTTTCGCTGCAGTTTCGTGAATTTATTGGCAGGTGACGAAAACGTGGAAATTCACAGTGAATCCATGCCTGGAAAATTTATTTGCCCATCACTAGAGATTTTATATGGTAGCGTGAATTATTTGCAGTGTAAACAGTGTAATTAAGAAATAAAAAAGCAGGTGGTAGGTACAGGGAATTTTGCACAGTAATAGAGGCTGTTAAATGTCTATGTTCTAAACTGTACCCAGGTCAGGCGCAGGTGAGTTAACAGCATGTAAAGGGCAAAGGCTTCATAACAGTTTTTCACATATTTCAATTGACCCCAGGAGGTCCTGATGTCTGGGGGCACTTTGCTTTCTGCAGCCTGACACAAAAAAGTGCAGCACCTAAAGTTTAAAGGAAAGAATGTGCCCATCTAACTAACTAGAAGGACCTACAGTATCAGTATTTAATGAGGCCCCCAATTCATCATGGCTAATATGTGGCTCATTTACAACTGCACGTCCAGACTGTAAAAAAAATAATCATGTACAATTATATTAATTTAGCATTTTTAAAATAGCAGCCAGGATTGCCTGGCTCAAACCTATATGTCAGCACATGTATTTTTAATATTAATATCAACTACTTCCATCATCACCTCGACACTTCCTGACCCATCTGGCCTCTGAAGATTAGTTTAGGACGCTGCAAAACTGACACTAGACTGATTCAACCCGTGCTTAGTTCCATGCAACACAACCTGTACATTTCACATATGCATGGCTGTATAATGAAATGTGCTGCCAATATTGGACCTAATGCTGAATGCAGCTTAAAGTTTTGCGTGTGATGTGACCATAGGATGCTAATTGGTGTTTCCTAATCTGGGACATATAGGAGACAATTTATTTTTTCTCTCTCACTCAACTGAATAGATAATTACTACTTTGCCTATCATTAAGGTCTGATTGCCCTACTACTAATGAAAGCTGATAGGCTTCTTTTCAAAGCTATCGTGAACTTCCCACCCATCAGAGAACAGCTGTGGAAAGGCCAACCCAGACAGACTGACCCCAGACATTGGTTGCAGACATCTGTCCCAGAACCTTACTGTTGTGACATTATTAGTACTCCTTATTATACTATTCACAATAAACACTATGCTATAACCAAAGACCACTAAAGCACCCCCATGATTTGACTGTTTGTGAAATAGGTTCCTGTGTTTAGTTGTATGCTCTGTGAATGCTTGATTGATAGCAAAGCCATTACTTGAAATGAGATAGAAGTCTCTGAATGAAGTGCGCATATGTGATGAGTACAAGGCTGCCGACAAAGGGACAGAGCTTTTGTTTAAGGTCGGAAAGTGATGAATTCTGCACTTGGCTGGTAAAACCTGCACTTTTGAAGGCCTGAAAAAGGGACCTATTAGAGAGACAACCTGGAAATGTTAGTCTTTTTAAATACTTAAGATTCACTCTTCTGGCAAATTTCCATCTTACATGGTGGTTTGAAATAGCATTAAAAATTCCGCTGACAGTAATCAGTGACAGAACATAGCGTGGGAGTTGACTTTCAGAAATATTTATGACACTTCCATAGTCATTTACTTAATCGGTTACACCCTACAAAGAAGGAGAAGGAGGAGGAGGCACCCCAACGCTGTGCACCTGCTACAACACCGATACATTCGCTGTCCTTCATTTTTCCTGTCTGCCTTTCTTCCAAACTTTAACAAAGAGCTAATTAAACCAGGGTGAACACATGTCTAGAATGACCTACATATAGCTCTATTTAATGAAATGCACCTTAGCAGACTAGTTAGACGTATGTTATTTATAAGAGTATGGCACAGCATAAAAACAAGATAATTATCAAAAGAGTTGCACAAACAGAGCAGAATGGGTTAATAAGTACAAGAAACGCTGCAATAGCTCTACCTGTGACTGTCTCTAGCCAGGCGCTATCTATCATGGACATGACAGCTGAGATTCATTTCAAGACCAAGAAAATGCCAGCTAATCCTTTCTGTGAGACATTGATAGACTAGCAACTTGGGAAGGATTGTACAGCAGTAATGAAATTAGGCCTGAAACTGCTAGTGGATTGCAGATAATTACCCTTGTCTTTCACCAAAAATAACAATCTTCCAAAGCCATATAAAACCTTGTAGTCACTCCCGTCTTCACAAATACCATAGCCGAACATTCCTCTTCTGAATAGGCTCCCGCATAAATTCAAGTCTGTGTCTTATAACACTTTCTCAGTCCAGATACCAACCCTGAGGCTACTGCCATCCCAGACTTCCACTGCAGAGTAAACCCACTGGGAAGATATCCAATATCCCATATAAGGGCCACCACTTATTTTAAGGGCCACCACTTTATCTTATTTTTCAATGAAAAAAAAACTGAAGGAATGATTATACCTAGGATTTTCAGTGGAAAATAACATATAAGGCATACAAAGGCCATAGCTGATATGTGCTGTCAACTGTTTAGGTATAAAGGAAATACTGGTTAGTTGTACTAGGTACCTTTAATATCAACACAATGCAAGATACCATTGGATTTAGAGCAGGATTGAGAAACAAATTAACATAATGGGAATAATCGGAATAATAATTGTGATTTTTATGCACTATAGTCTGGTAAAATACAAATACAGTTTGCCAGTAATGCTGTTTAGATAACCCAGTTACATGTAACAGCAGGTATGCCCCAAATCCCGGATTTGTTTCATGGTATTTTTTATCAGTATTCGGATGAATCCAAGAGCCTGACTGAACAAAATTGCATCGGGTATTTCCGCCCATGCGCTGGCTTTTCCGGTGCAGAAGAAGGGATTTGGTTCGGTGTCTGGCCAAATCTGTACCCCTGGATTCAGGGATTTGGCTGAACTCTGAAAAGCATGGTTCAATTCATCCCTACTTTTTAAATATCATATATGTAGAAATAAAATATTCTCCCAATGTTTGACATTATCCTTTTACTCTTGTTCTACTGATGCATAGCAGACGTGTTTAGGCATTGATTCTCCATTATTTTCTATAGACAGAACTGCAGTTTATCTGCACTCAAAATAAGACCAATCCCTTTATTATACTAATTAATGATGTCCAGCATAAACTTTTTACATTTTTCTCTGTGACCTTGTTCCTACTCACATCTAAATTTATGAAATATATAATCCACTCATATAAGCATTGCTTTGCTTGCCGGATGTAGTTAGATATAGGTTTATTAATTTCTAGTTACTCTGATAAATATGTTCCCTGTGGTTAAGGGGAGTGTATATCACTCAGGGTAAGCTCTGCAGCTTTCCTTACTGCCTGTCATAGGACAAATTGTAAGTACAGGGCCTGTCCTGTCTCTTTAACTTGCAGGTAGAGGGGGATGCCTATATGCCTCCCCCTGCCCACCAGTGCTCCAAAACAAAGTGTGCAGAGACCTGCGGCAATTCATTTATCCAGGAAGGCAGGGTTTTTTGCACACTGTCTTCCCAGTGGTAAATGCTCTCTTTTAAGGTCTCATACTCATTCTTATCAATATTTAGCATGACGTTTTTATATTCATCTTTATCATCAGTATGGGGTCTTAGATTTCTTTATCCATTGCCACTTAATGTTGGTTACAGTTAGGAACAAATAATGAATGTATTCCACGGGTAGGGTTGCCACCTGGCCGGTATTTTACCGGCCTGGCCGGTAAAAATTATGGTTGATCCCAATGTTATTAATAGGGAAAAAAGATAAATATATAGGAAGGCTGGTATTTTTTTCCAGAAAAGGTGGCAACCCTATCCACGGGTAATGGTAGTGGTGGATCTAAATTATTAGGCACAACAGCAAATTCATTTTAATGCCCCCAAATCATTGGTCTATTTTACCAGAATATACAGGTATGGGAAACGTGTTATCCAGAAGGCTCAGAAAGTCAGTCTCACATAGACGCTATTTTATCCAAACTATCCAATTTTTTAAAAAAGATTTCCTTTTTCTCTGTAATAATAAAACAGTACATTTTACCTGATCCAAACTAAGATATAATTAATCCTAACTGGAACCAGCCTATTGGGTTTATTTAATGTTTACATGATTTTCTAGTAGACGTAAGGTGTGAAGATCCAAATTACAGAAAGATCTGTTATCCGGAAAACCCCATGTCCCGAGCATTTTGAACAACAGATCCAATACCTGTATTATCATGCATTTATAAAGCATCAAGATATTCCACAGCGCTGTACATTCTACATACAGATTAACATGCAGAGCAGCCAATAACTTACAATCAAAAAGATGTGGCTTTTCTAGTTATGTTTTACTTTGATGACATTAAGCAATTGCTGTTATAGTTCTTTACATTTAAAGGACAATATCATTATGAATTCTTTTTATTGGAAGTGGTTTGTGCTAAATCTCCTCTCATTGGGTAAATCAAATGTTATTAATGTAGATTGTAAGCTCCACTGGGGCAGTGATCTCTGTAAAGCACTGCATGACATGTCAGCGTTGTTCTCCTCATTACCATCAGATGGCAGTATCTAGCTAGTTATAAACAAGATGGAACTACAGTTTGTCCTCATGGTGCAGTTTCACAGGAGCCGTAAACACAGATGTGGTGCCCTGGAAAGCAAACTATTGCCTGTATGTATTTTCATACCACTAATAAAATATAAGAAGAGGTGTTACTTTATGATATAGGCTAGACACATTGGCTGCTGTGTGTAATAAATTAAAAAGTGGTTTTATAATCGACATACATTGCATTGTATGAACTAGCTAAGCTGTTTTCCATATTAATGATGCCAAATACTTCTGCAATGAGTTTTTGATAGGCTCAAAACAAAGAATCAAAATGTCCCAAATATCCCTCACTGGGAATTGTGTTAAAGGGGTGGTTCACCTTTTAGTTAACCTTAAGTATGTTATAGAATGGCTAATTGTAAGCAACTTTTCAATTGACCTTCATTTTTTCTTTTATATCGTTTTTTTTAATTAAATTATATTTCTTCTGACACTTTTCAGCTTTCAAATGGGGACCACTGACCCAATCTAAAAAACAAATGCTCTGTAAGGCTACACATTTATGTTATTGTTGCTTTTTATGACTCCTCTTTCTTTTCAGGCCTCTCCTATTCATATTCCAGTCTCTTATTCAAATCAATGCATGGTTGCTAGGGGAATTTGGTCTCTAGCAAGCAGAAAACCTGAAAACTGGAAAGCTGCTGAATAAAAAGCTAAAGAACCCAAAAACTACAAATAATGAAAATCAAGTGCAAATTGTCTCAGAATATCAATCTCTAACATCATACTAAAAGTTCATTTAAAGGTGAACCACTCCTTTAAAACATTTATAAAAGAGAATTGTGTGACAGTTGTGTATGTACTTCACATAGAGTGCAATAGGGGCCACTTCAGGGAACCTGTGTTTTTACTGTGTACAAAAAATGTAGCAGACATAATTCCTAAAATTGTTGTGTGTGTCATAAACTCAATAAATGCCTTTCTCATAAGAACCTACATTTAGTGGCTGATTTATGAACCCTTGTTCTTTTTTTATGAGCGGTAAAGAATAAGTGGCTCATGTTTATAAATTGTTTTCTGTGTTACTATGAAGTGATTGACTGAGAAGAAGCCCATAGAAGGGCATTGCCTCACATTTAATGCAATTATCGTTCTTTTTCAGGCACTTTGCAAATTGTTAGTGTTAGCATTAATGGCAGATTTGACCATTTAATTCAATTGGATCCACCTGTTAAGCTGCATGTTACTGTATGTTTTGGGTAGCCGAGGATGAGTAGAATATAACAGTGCTTTATTAGCAGAGACCCATGCAGCCATTATACAACAGTAACTTTCACTTTTAAGCTTATAGGAAGTATGCACAGTATAAGTCTTGAGCACAGTGACATCTACACGCCATTTGTATAAACACCACACTGCACGAAAGTTGGAGTTTAAAATTCATACTTGTGCACAGTGACAGACAGTTCAATTGAACTGTGGCAGGAGGCAGGGACAATGTGGCTTCACTAGAGTTGGCACAAAAACACTGGAAGAGGCAGAGATGTAATTCCACGGCTCCGGGCTCTAAATAAGTATTTATTGGCCCCCTCCACTGAGATACACACTGAAACAAGCTCATATTTATCATCAAAATGAAAATTTAATATACGCTTCATTGTACTGAAATAAGAAACTTTCTAAATACAATCAATTAAATATTCTGCATTGTTTCTGAAATAATCACGTTTATCTTCACAATTCCTCTCTTAGCATCTGTTTCTCTTCATTCTGTCTTCTTGCAACAGTTGGGTGTCAGATAGCAGTGCCATGCCAGCCCAGTCAGGCGCCCCAGGCAGCCTGGCCGGTACGAGCGCCCAACAATGGTGCGCATGCGTGAAAAAACGAGCATGTGAGCGTGCAGAAGAACGCACGCACTAGGAATCGCGCACGCATGCGCAAAACCCCCTGATTGAAAAAAAAAGATGCAGCGCAAAAATAAGGACGGGACAAGTCGGGCAGAGGGGCAATCAGGGGCCTGGACTAGGGGGAAGGAGAGGCAGAGAATGTGGCTGCCTGGCGCCCCCCCAGCTTTGCGCCCTAGGCACGTGCCTACTCTGCCTACCCCTACTTCCGGCCCTGTCAGATAGTCATTGACAGTTAGATCCAATATATCTTATAGGGGGGCTTCCTTTCCTAGTAGATGTATTAGAGGTCACTCAAATAACTGATTCCAGTACAAACAAAATCACTGCCTTTTGCATGTAGAGAGACAGGATTTCTGGTGATTTTAATAGAGTGAGCGCTAACACATCTTCTAGGCAAAAGGAGCCCCCCTATAAGATATATAGGATCATTCATCTGACACCCAACTCCTGAATGAAGACAGAATGAGGCGAAACAGATGCTGGAAAAGGGAATAGTGAAGATAAACTTGATTATTTCAGAAAAGGTACAGAATTTTTAATTGATTGTATTTAGAATACTTCTTATTTCACTATTCTTTCATTTTCTTTCTCCTACCCCTTTAGTTATGCCAGTGAGAGGAGGATCTTCCAATTCTGGGCTAATGCTATCAGGGCCGCCATCAGGGGGGGACAGGGGGGACAAGCGTACCGGGCCCGGGCATGAAGGGGGGCCCGGCAGCGCTGCATTTTTTTGAAGATCCGGGCCCCCCTTACGAGCGCCCGAGCCGTACGTCATTCCTCTTCAGTGCCGAATGCGGAAGTGCCGAAAAGCCGAAGCCGATGCGCCGAAAAGACCCGAAGTCACAGAAAAAGCCGAAGTCACGAATCGCCGAAAAGACCCGAAGTCACGAAAACAGCCGAAGCCGAAGTCCTGAAGCAGCGCAAAGACCCGAAGTCACGAAAACAGCCGAAATTGAAGTCCTGAAGCGGTGAAAAGACCCGAAGTCACGAAAGGAGGCGAAGTTGAAGTACTGAAGCCATGAGTTTAATTCTACTGAACACCAGTTTGTGGTTTTTTTTTTTTAATCCCCTGGCCACCAATGTATTATTTTAATATTCTATAGGCCCCTGCCACCAATCTTTTTTTTAAAACTTTTGTTTTTGGGGCCCCAATTTTTTTTTTAACTCGTAAGGGGCCCCTTGCCACCATTGTTTTTTTTTGGTTTTTTTTTTTTAAAAAAAAAATAATTTTCTTTTTGGTGGCCCCAAATTTTTTTAACTTTGGCCCCTGCCACCAGTTTTTTTTTTTTTTTTTCAAAAAAAAATTATTTTTTTTTTAAATTTTTTTTTGGGGCCCCAATTTGTTTTTAACTTGTAAGGGGGCCCCTGCCACCAGTTTTTTTTTTTTCAAAAAAATTTTTTTTTTCCAAATTTTTTTTTTGGGGCCCCAATTTGTTTTTAACTTATAAGGGGGCCCCTGCCGCCAATGTTTTTTTTTTTTTCAAAAAAAAAATTAATTTTTTTTCAAATTTTTTTTGGGGCCCCAATTTGTTTTTAACTTATAAGGGGGCCCCTGCCACCAATGTTTGTTTATTTTTTAGTTTTTTTTACATTTTTTTTTGTTGGGGCCCCAAGTTTTTTTTAACTTATAAGGGGGCCCCTGCCACCAATGTTTTTAAAAAAAAAAAAAAAAAATTTAATTTTTTTTTTTTTGGGGCCCCAATTTTTTTATAAGGGGGCCCTGACCATCAATAGCTTTTTACAACTTGTGTGGGGGGGGGGTTACTTTTTTAGCGCTGATGTCTGTGTGGTCTTTTAACTGCGATGTGGGTGGGATATGGGGCGGAGCTTGGTCGTCAGTGTGGGCGGGGCCCAGGGGGCCCCAAAAATTTTGTTGTACGGGGCCCCGTGATTTCTAATGGCGGCCCTGAATGCTATACAGCCTAAAGCTGGCCACAGACGCAAAGATCCGATCTTACGAATCTCCCGACCTGCCACTAACCATTCAGATCAAAGTCTTACCATTCCGACAAAATAACGTAGTTAAAGAACAGATCAGCCGATGTTCTGCCCCTGACAGCAATCGTACGATAGACAAAGCTAGTGACAGTCTCCCACTGAAAATCGTACGATCGGCAATACACGCAGAGATTTTACCCGCAGCCGACAGAAATTTTCTAACCTGTCCGACCGACCAAACGACCGATCTCTGCTGGACGAAAAATGACGGGACTCTCCACACACGTTCGATTCGTACCATGAGATCTTTGCGTTTATGCCCAGCTTTAAGCTATACTATAAGATCAGCTCGTTTGG
This sequence comes from Xenopus laevis, assembly GCF_017654675.1. Lineage (NCBI taxonomy): Eukaryota > Metazoa > Chordata > Amphibia > Anura > Pipidae > Xenopus > Xenopus laevis. The sequence continues at coordinate 159,044,726 of NC_054371.1, forward strand.
CGAGGTTGCCAAACGAGTGGATCACGGTTGACAAACGAGTGGATCTTCCCCCGATACGCCCACCCATGGCCAAACGATCGGATTACAATGATGGGAATACCAGCAGAAGGGATGAGGACTGCATTAACTAGCTGATTTAATTTGACCGAATTTTGGGCAGATATTGATCGGGGAGGTCCGTCGGAGGGCCTCATACACTGGCAAATAAGATGCCAAATTGCCAAAGACCTAAATCGACCACTTAAATCTGCCTGTGTATGGTCTTCTCTGCAAGTGGAAAAAACACCAATTCACTCAAATTTGCCACATGCACAGGCACGGTATTTGCATGTCAGGGCAAATTTTACCCCCAAAAAAGTGTTTATATGAATTCAACTGCTCAAAGTTCATTTCATTCTGACAACCTGACACTCTGATCTACTTTGATGGATGTGTTAATTCATTAAACACTTTCCTCCTGTCTGTCAGAAAAATGAAGTGTTAATAAATGTGAGCACAATCGGATTTGCTGGGGATCCTTCAGGTTTCCCCAGTTCAAATGTTAAGAAACGTGCCCTTGAAAATGGGTAGAAGTCTATGAATCCTTCATATACTGAATTTGCTTTCAATATTATAATTCAGCCTTAACTACAGAGCATGATCATTCCACAGCATTTCTAGTAATAGAAATACACTGCGACCATCGCTGCCCTACATATTCATGGAAATGTATGAGTTTTGGAAAAAAGACGCTATTTTACAACTGACCTCTGTTGACCTTTAACTCTCTTTGACCTCTCTATTGTCTTTACTTATAAAGTCGGGAGGGCATTGTTTGTTAACAATGAAAATGTAATCACTTCACTAATTTTATATTGCAGACCCCCGCTGCCAGCTCTGTCTATTACCTCCAGCTCTGCAAACTGGATTGTGCTTCCATAATGAAAGCATACAAGAAGAATGTATCCATGCAGTTTATTTTTAACATTGAATACAATTGCTCAGCCCATAAATGGATTTGACAATTATAGCTGTACTTATTCCAGTTCTCGAATAATTTCCTTATTGTGCAGTCTTGCCGTATGTATTATTAATCTGTAATGTGCACAAACAATCAGCACAGATTTTTTGTTTGTTTGTTTGTTTTGCAAAGGTATCCACATTCATAGACAGAGAGGGAGGAATGATTGGCAGGCAGATGTATGCAAAATATATATATTTATTTCATATATTTAATATCTCTATGCATGGACGTGAGTACAACAGCACATGTGCTATCCTGGACCCCTTGGCCAAGCAATAGTCTTATTAAAGATACTGGATCCATTATCCAGAAAGCTTCAAATTAAGGTAAGGCTATCTCCCATAGACTCCCATAATAAAATAATTCTGATTTTTAAAAATGATTTCCCTTTTCTCTATAATAAAAAAACAGTACTTTTAATTAATGTTTAAATAATTTTTTTTTCAACAGACAAGGTTTGAGGATCCATATTCTGGAAAGCCCTAAGTCCTGAGCATTCTGGATAACAAGTCCAATACCCATATTATGTTGTATATAATAATTATCTTCATTATTTTTGTAGTAGTATCAGAAATATCCAGCCTGTTAGCCTCTAAGCTCTTTGTTGAAATCCCATTCTCAGCATCAGCCTCATTCTTTATTTAGAGAACTCCAACAAGGTATGCAGCTTTTTACAATCATTTAAAAAATAATGATCTTATATTAAATGAAAAATGGGTTACAGAACAGAACAGTAGGATTAGAGGGCCCACGAATGCCATGCTTACAATCAATTGACAACTAAGGCTGATCCTGACAGCTGAAGGTGTTGAGAGCTGTATCTCATATAAATAGCTGGAGGGCCCAGGTTAGATATTCCAGCCAATGGCAGCTCTGGTGTATAGTGTATAGAAAACACACAACACTTGTACTAGTCCCATAGCAGTGGAGGAAATAATTCTGACCATAGCAGTGGAGGATATAATTCTGACTTAGGCTGTTTCAGCTGCTTTCTGCTGGTTGGGAGAAACAAGAGGCTGCAATTTCCTTGGTGATTTATAGAATCGGTGAAGTGAAAGAGGCAGCGGGGGTGAGTAAGTGCAAAAGCCGACTACAGTCATGTTTTATACAGCAGAGTCTGACACTGGTAATATACTGCAGTCTCCGAACGCATATTTCACACACCCCTGCCCCCTCTGCCAGGCAGAATGAAGATTGGTTGTGTTTGAATGGGATTGAACACACACAGTCCATTCTACTTACACAGTTTGGAAGCAAACAGTGATAGAAGCTGCAGTCAGTGCACTTTGTGTACTTAGCAACCTGTGCAGGAGGCACTTGCTCAGACACTTGGCGGTTATTTATTAAAGTCCGAATGCTAAAAACTCAAAACATTTTAATTTTTTTTACTATAAAATCAGAATTTTTGGTGGGAAAAAACCTTGAATTTTTCGAGGGTTATTATACCCCAAGGCTGAAAAAAGTCAGAAGAAAATGCGCCATCTCAGACCTGCCGAGGTTGTATATAAGTCAATGGGAGAGGTCCTTATCCTATTTGGAAGTTTCTGTGGTCTGCTCTGGAATTAGCCCAAAAATCAGACTATTTTGGGCTTTTCAGGCAAAAATCTGAAAAGTTCAAGCTTTTCGGGAAAACACCAGTAAAAAACGTATGATTTGGGAAAAACCCTCCAAAAAATTGTACGATTCGGGTTTTAGCTCAATTTTATCGAGTTTTCCCCTGATTCAGTTGTGCTTTTTTAATAATAAATAAGGTTGAATTGTGGATTCTAGTTTGGTCAGACTTTTTTTTGAAAATGGAAATAGAATTTGATAAATTGATGTCTGTGATGTGTTACTTCCATTGCCTCATTATTTCCCTCTGTCCTTTTCTAGCATGCACTCTCTCCATAGTACTATTTATATTTTCTGTTTATACACATTTCCATAGATTTGGCCAAATTAGAACTGATATTCATAGAAAGTGAAATAGTTACCAAATACTTATCAATTCAGTATTACAATAATCCACAAAATTTCCTGTGAAATTAAAGTATTTTCATGCTCCATCCAAAGCTGGGCGTACACGTGTGGATATAATCATACGGAGATTTTTGGACCATGTGGGCTTCAAATAATCTTCCTGACAATCTTTGTACCATGGTCATTTAGTCAATCAGACAGGTTAGAACCTTTCTGTCTGAAAATATCTTTGCATGCATTCCATGATGGTTTCCATGGGTGACTGTCAGTACCATTTCCGGGACTTTTGTAAGATTGCTGTTTGTGAATTAATGGCCAGAACACCGTCTGATTTGTTATTTTTCCTAATTTAATCCTACAATTTCAAACTGGATGTTTTAGAACATTGCACTAAACATTGCACTAAAATGTACCATCGATATCTGAATGTTTGCCGTGAGGCGAATAAAATCTGAACGGATATGGCCAGCTTAACAGCGGTTTGGACGCATCACTTCTATAGCAATCTATCATGTAAAATAACAAACTCCACTGGAGAGCAATATAAATGAAAAGGGAAGGCCTATTTATCAAAATTAGGATATGTGTAATGTTGGGGGTTTCTACTTTGAATAATCTCATTTTTTTAAAAAAAAATTCAAATGTTTGTTATTTATTAAAAAACCTAAACATTAAAAAGTTATTTTGCATAAAATCATGAAAAATAACTTGTTACTTGTACTATATTTATCAATTTCAATGGGTCGGTAAAAATGATGCTTGATGCCAATGTTATTAACAGGCAAAAACGGCAAGAATATCGGAATACATTGGATGATTCTTTAATACTATCAGCGGGTAAAGTGGGAAAAACATGGCGACTTGCAACTATTTATTTTGCACCTTTTTGAACCATGCCTCGCCATAAGTTAACCATCACATTCAGTTCAGAGGCACAGCTAACATCCCAGTAGGTGAGACAAACTGGCACATTTTAAAAAGGCTTTGATGAATGTGGCAGTTTGATAAACAGTTCGATAACATTCGTGACTGGCAGGAGATTTTCCCCTCTGGATTCCCCTGTTCATTTGTAATCAATCTGCCCCTTACTGGACTACTTTCATAAATAACGTTATAGTTGGATTAACATCCAATCCTTTGAAAGGTCTGGGGTTTATTAAGCTATAGTTGTATCACATTTTAGAAGTACTTTTTTTTGCAACAGTGTCATTTTCTTTGTCCTTCTCAGAAGCATGCTACCAATAAATAAAACAAGTTGTTTTCCAATACCAATGATGACTGAGTATAGATCTCCTTTAAACATAATGAGGCTCTGTGAGTTTAGTAGCTAGTGCTTGAGGATGGCTCAATATGTTTTATTATATTCTATAGGAACATAGAAGGCATTTGCCACTCAATAACAAGTTAACCAAATACTCTTTATCACAGACTCATCATTCTATGGAGCAGCAAATATATTGACACGTGAAAATATTTTTGATGCAGTGCAAACTGTAAGACCCATGGGCCATGTGGAGCCCCCTGATAATCTTATTAGTTTGTACCTTTGAACCTATATGATGTATTAGATCACTGTCCAACCTCTTTCCTTCTATTTAAGAGAGGGTCTTCTGTTTGTGGGTTCAACTTCCACTAGTATTCAGATGCTGGGAAATCAGACAGATAATACTACTGGCCAATGTATGGTCAGATCTGTATAATGTGCACAGTGCTAGCTAATTAAAAGGGTGCAGAATAATACTTGAAGTGTCACATATTTTCAGGTCTCAGGCAGGTTTCCAGGGGAATTCAACTCTGAGGCATGGAAAGTGATTAAGTGCTCGTTGCCTTCCTGGATTGTAATTCTTGTATTGCCTGTAGGTCTGTCATTGTCCGTTCCAAGGGCAAAGCAGCAGCGAGAGCCTTGTTGGCATGTTTGTCACTTATTGCTCACAGTTCATTTTCATTTTGTTGCGCATTTAGAAAATACCTGGAGAGGGTGATTATAGTCATGTTTTTGTCTTTTTGCATAAATAATTTTTGAAATATGCTATTTTCTGTTTCGAAAGCATTGGTTTGACTAAATGAATGGGTAAAAGGAGACTTAAGTCATGCCAATCGATAATATTATATATATATATATATATATATATATCCTACTTAATACTTAATATAAATGCAGTAAAAAAAATATTTATTCATGTGTACATACATTAATACCTATACCATGTACATAATATGTATACATGTAAAAAGTTATTTTAAGGTCATTTTAGAAGGTTAAAATTAAATTGACGTTCTAAATGCACTTGGAAAGCACAGGTGTTGAAACGTGTATTTTTCCATTTGCGCGGATATTTATAGTTGTACTGGTATTTGAGTATTAATTACAATGAGATCATATGAGATCATGGGCAATTACTGGCAAAAGCTTTATAAAGTAAACTAAATGTAAAAGAGGGAGGAAGGTAAATGCTGAACAAAGATCTGATGTACTGCCGAGGTTACATGAAGCAAATATAAATGCTGTAAGATACCATTTCTGAAACGATGGGTTAGGAGATCACTGAAAAATTGAATAACACACATTTCCTGGTTGCCAAATAATATATGAATATTGTCTGTAGGGTTAACCTGTTCTAATCCCTTCTGAATGTGCAACACTTTTACCTTTTACCTACCATCTGGCCCTGCCATCTACATACATCATAGTGAACCAATCTTATGTAGGTTTCCTAGAAAATTATTGTATAAAGAACAATATAATGAAACAACCAAGTGCAGATGCTTATTGTAGAGTCCTGCGTGAGCAGAGTAGAAATAGGCTTTAATTTTTTTTTTTTTTAAGTAATGAAAATCCTGCCCGCAACCCGCATGGTACCCTGAGAGCAATCATACGAAAGTTATGTCTGACCAAAGCGTACGATCGGCAATACACTGCTTTCCTTAAAGGGGTCGTCCATCTTTGAGTTAACTTTTAGTATGAAGAAGAGAGTGATATGCTGAGACAATTTGCAATTGGTTTTCATTTTTTATTACTTGTGGTTTTTGGGTTATTTAGATTTTATTCAGCAGCTCTCTAGTCTGCAATTTCAGCAATCTGGCTGCTAGGGTTCAAATGACTCTAGCAACCATGCATTGATCGATTAAGAGACTAGAATGTGAATAGGATGTGTAATAAAACGTAGTCATAACAATTCATTTGTAAGAGTTACAAAACATTTGTTAAACAAATCAAATGGGGGTCACTGACTTCCATTTGAAAGCTGGAAAGAGTCAGAAGAAGAAGGCAATAGTTAAAAAACTATAACAAATAAACAATGAAGACTTAGAATCGGCCTTTCTATAGAATATTAAAAGTTAACTTAAAGATGAACCACCTCCTTAATCCTGTTGAAAAGATTAATACAATTATTTTAAAACAAATGTTAGCATCTGACCCCGTAAAAGGAATGTATCTTTATATTTATCATTGATACAGTCTTTTTCAAATAATAAGAATGTCATTGAGAGACCTAGCGGTATCAACACTCTTAGGGGCAGATTAACTAAGGGTCGAAGTAAATTTTTCGAAGTTAAAAACTTTAAATTTCTAACTATTTTTTGGGTACTTCGACCATCGAATAGGCCTAAATTCGACTTCGACTTAGATTCGAAGTGAAAATACTTTGACTATTTGACCATTCGATAATCGAAGTACTGTCTCTTTAAAAAACTTTGACTTCGACACTTTGCCACCTTAAACTTGCCGAATTGCTATGTTAGCCTATGGGGACCTCTTAGAACATATAGCCAACATTTGGCTAAGTTTTTAGAAGTCGAAGTGAAATCGTACAATCGTACAATTAAATCGTTCGATTCGAAGTACGATCGTCGAAATAACCTATTCGATTGCTGAGTTTATAAGTTTTTTGCACTTCGAAATTCGACCCTTGATAAATCTGCCTCTTACTGTCTGATATGTGAAGATTATTGAATGAAAATGTTAGGGGGGCATGCTGGGAGTTGTAGTCCAGCAACAGCGGGCTGAAAAAAGTTGCTTTCCTCTTACATAGAAGGTAAAGCTATTTAATAGACTATTCTCACCCTAGCAATCTTTTGGTACCAGGAGAAGGGTCATTCAGTGTCAGTGAAGCCCCTCGTGGGCAGGCTGAGGGTGAATGGAAGTTAATTAGATTTTTCTAGGAGACAACCTTATTTAACACAATTTTCTCATCTGTCAGCACGCACACAATGACAGCACACGGAGTGCCTGTGTCAGCATAGTCATTGATCACACATTTAGCATTGCTGCCATAAAGTTTGCTCGGTGAGATTCCGGCCAACGAACCGCCCACTATCCACCCACACAGCCAGCTGTTCAACGATGAACATCCTTTCACTGAGCAGTGGGGAGAGGTGGGACAATGCAGTGATTCTGCTCCAACATCCACAATAAAAGTGCCCTTGTGGGGATACCAATGGAGAGAATAAATGCAACATTTAGCCCTTGAGAGCAGCCATTGGGGAGTACAAGGAAGACATGAAAGCCCCAAAAGGCGTGAAAAGCAGCATCATTATGGCGAGTAACTGCTTGGCCTACTTTGCAAATCCTTGTCATGCTTGTTGCAACCTCTCACATTCTGTGTCTTCCTCTGTGTTAGCCTGTGTCAGGTCGGAAACAAGTATTTATTGATACGCTTCTGACATTGGACAGGAGTCTGAATTGCAACAGAAAGAATCATTTGAAATTTGAATATGACTTTTGTCATAGAGATTGAATTTAAAGAAATACGAATGAGCAAATAGCATTTTGTCTGTCTAGTTACTATATATATATATCTATATATATATATATATAGATATATATATATAGATATAGATATAGATAT